>NC_136499.1:25945157-26322657 GCF_053919585.1 Euprymna scolopes | reverse complement strand
TTCTTATTCTGGAAATTTTTTGTCAAGGCAGATTTAAAAACTAATTTGACGGAAGAATTTAATTTTTTAATTTTTATTTTTCCTAATAAAATGCAAAAACAGATCTGTGATTTGATTGGTTCCACTCTTTTTCTCTACACCCTCTCTCTTACAGACGTGATGTTGCTAGTCTCAGTCTTTTCTATAAATACCATAATGGCATTTGTTTTTCAGAATCATCTGATCTATCACCTGCTTCCTTTGTTGCAGCCCATTTAACTCATTGGTCTAGTGGTCTGCATCAATTCACTGTTTTAATACCTCATTGTAATACAGCTTCTTATTTTAGCAGTTTTTTTCTAAAAACTGTAGGCTCGTGGAATTCTCTCTTCCTGCTGACCAGTTTCCTTCTACCTATATCTTTGCTCTTTTATATATTTGTGTTAATCGTGTAAATGTTCAGTACAAAGATTTAGGATTGAAAATTTGATTGGATGGAAGAAGTTTACACAAACAAACAAATCATATAATACAAATTATTTTATCCCTTAACAATAACTTTTGTTTTTTTTCTTTTTGGTTTTCTTTTTTTTTTTTTTTTTTTTTTTAATGCGAGGCGATCTCTTGTATATTGTAAAAAAAAAAAATAAATAAAAAAAAAAATAATTGGTACATGCCAGATTCACAGCCAAAATGAAATTCATAGAAGAAAGTTATGCATCGCTAACCCAACCCAATAATAAAATGGACAAAGATGACAATTTGTTTGCTGGAAAATAACGGAAAATGAAAACCTTTTTGAGTTTAGGTTTTTATTCTTAATTGATTTTTATTTTTTTCAGCAGAAATATAATTTATGGACGACAAATTAACTGATTTTTTTTTTTTTTTAATTTTTACACTCAATTGAATACAAAGAAAAATGCAGGTGTGGAGTGGAGGTAAACTCTGTCTTAGAGCTGATCATATCAAATTTTTCGATGTAAAAATAGGAAGACTTTTTTACTTTACGTTTTGATCTCATTGTTTTGAACAGGAAAATTCATTTTGAAAAAATAATGTTAGATAGCCGGGAGAGTAGGGGACTTAAAAGCAGAAGTCAAGAAATCATGTCACTTTTATAGGAGAACAGTTCTACGTCTTCTAACCCATTGACCGATGAAAACAGATGCAGTGATCCTGACGAGCACAGGTGGCCAAAAATTGGCCTCTTAAATTCCTCCTATGTACGCACAAACATTTTAGAACCAAACCAGCATCCACGTTGTTCTCTATCAACAAGCGAGAAGCAGGAGCTAACAAGAGGAGCATTGACAAAACCTGAGTTATGACAAATGTATGCATGTACGATATTATATATATGTTAAATACCTGTGATAAGAGAATTTTTTTTTTTTTTTTGGTAGAACTTTTTAATGATAGTGACATGATTTCTCAATTTCCGCTTTGAGGGCTCCATCTTTCAACTACCCAGCCGCTTCTCTTGCTATCTAATAATAGTATATTAATAAAAATAAAAAGGAAACAATAGATCACATTTTAATCGAGATAAGACGCCTGCACGATTTTACTGCAAAGAAACATCAGATTCAATGTCGTAAGACAAAAGTGTACAGTACTTATTTGATACCTAAATGCTTTGGTTTGGATTCTAGCTGATGGCATCCAAGTCGTAATTCTTTTTAAAACCTTTGAAATCACGACTATATATTGGGTACAATATAATAATCAAGAAAATTAGTTCTATAATAATGCAAAATGAGCATAAATTAAAATATGATATTTAAGCATATTTTATGACCAGGCAATGCCAAGCAGCATGCTTTTGGACTTCATTCTCTCTAAATAATTGTTTTTGCCTTTCGGATTACCTTGAGAGAATTTTTATGCAAGCTGAAATATTATGCCCGGTTTGTTTTTATATTTCTTTTACATAGCCAACATTTTTTCACTTGTTTTTCTTGGCAATTTATGACTATAATAAATTGTAGTTTCACTTAATGCCATTACCAGCAAATTCTAGCATTGTTACAAATTTAATTTGCTGATTTCTTTCTGCCCTCTCATGAGAAGAATAGCATTCTTTGAAACTCCGGGAATAAGAACTTTGTAAATTTTTTGAGTATTCAGTCGAACAATAAATTTTGATTGTAAATTTCAACTTACAGTTTTAATTTTCTTTCCCTTCTATGTGTATATATATATATATATATATATATATATATACATATACATACATACACTTACAGTACCTAATTGATGTTTACTTATATAAAATAAAACACTATTTTGTGTTTATATGCTTGAAGTGAACTCCGAAAAATGATTGCGCAATATTTGGAATGAGGAAAGGGAAATGGTTAATTTCTTTAAAAATTTGCTAAAAAGGTAAAATAGTTTGGAATAACAGAAGGAAAATGCTTAAATTCTTGACATGAAAAACAAATTTTTAAAAAAAATTGGATGATGGGGGTGATAAATGCCAAATCCAAAGATGAAAGCGTCAATTATTGAAAGACCAAATGCTGCATTTCATCGATTCCATACTGGCCTTTGTATTCTTCAAACAGATTCTGGAGACTCGTTAAGTATTTCTTATGGTATTCATCGATGTCTTCTTGGGTCGGCTCTTTAATCAACGGAACTGCAATTGGTTTCCCCACTTTTAAAAAGAATGAAAATTAACCGTTTTAGAACAAAATAAAAACATTTTTTTTTAAATTAAAAAAATATTCAACCATCTTCAAATTTTTGACATTAATTCAAAAAATGCTTTTACTATAAATTATGATGCAAGCATGAACAGTGGTGCATAGTATGATTACAAGTAGTACAATTAGAAACCATCCGCATAAATAATCAAAGTTTAACATTTGATTTGTTTAATTTATTATTAGTTCTCTCAAAATGTCAGACTATATGATCTTCCGCCTGACAACAATTGCCAACACCAACACTATGTCTTTTATTCCCCTTCATCTCTCCTTCCAGTTTTGGCCGCATCATTGTCAAACATTGGCAAGCACAAATAACACCTTACCTGGGAATTTTTCCTTCAAATTCCTCGGCTTAATATTCACAGGCTATATAAACTGGAGGACACTACAAAGACTGCTGCAAAGAAGGTAGGTTCCCTCGATCGTGCTAGAAGACTACTCACACCTGAGAGTATCCTGTACCTCTTCAAGGTCACCATTCGCCCATGCATGGAGCAGTGTTGTCACATCTGGGCTGGTGCATCTACCACTAGCCCCTTCCTCTTGGATAGGGTACAAAAAAAGAGTCTTCAATCTAATATATCCCACTTTGTCAACTAAGCTCCAACCCGTGTTGCATCGCCGCAATGTTGCACCTCTGTACTTGTTTTACAAGTATTTTAATGGAATATGCTCTAATGAACTTGTTGCACTTATGTCCCCTCAACATATATCCCCTGACAAACCTACTTACCAACAAAATCACACATCTTCACTGTTGAGGCTCCTAAATGCCAGAAAGCTTTCTACCCTCAAACAGACTTTGGAATTCCTTTCATGCTACTTGCTTCCCTGATTGTACTAACATGCAGAAATGAAATGTAACATAAACCAACATCTTATCCCAAATAGTAACCCTTTCGTCCAAGTGTTAGGGGTGAATGTACAAGTATAAAAATAAACGAGAAACAAAACCCTCCAACACAAAAAACTTTGACACATTCCATCATTATCAGTTGGAATCTGGATGCGCGTATAGCACCATCGACCCTCAAAGTGCTAATGTCCGCATCTTAATTATCTCTTTGTCTTTGCTTGATGTCAACTCATCTCGATATCCTAAATTTTCCTGATCTGATCTAAGCTGCAACCTAGTGCTGATTATACCTAACTGGAAAATGTCTTCAACTGTCACAAACTCAAGACAGTTTGTAAACCGTTCTTAACTATTGTAAACTGTTGCAAAACTCACTCTCACTTCTAAAACCGTCTAGAAACTAATTCTAAATCTATTCACTGCCATACTTTGATTAACTATCCCATTTTAAGTGCCTTTTGTGTGCCTTGGTGAACCACTTCCTTGCTATTGTGTTTTCGTAACATTGTTTTCTTTGACCACCACATCGGCCAGCTCTCAATACATTGCACCAAACACAGTTGGCTCCCAACACACGACTCTAGGCAACTATCACACTGGCCAGTTCACTTTTGAAGATGTAAGAGGAAGAGACTTGCATGCTTGTCAAACATAACTTCCCAATCGTCACACGTGCTTTCTGTTTTCTCTCTTTCCTCTCCTTCTAATTTTTATGTCTATATATCCCATCCCGTGACATCACTCCCACGTCATGACTTAAAACGTTGGCCTGAAACGTGAATTGTCATTTAATGGTGGATCCAGACTACATTACATTTTTACTAACATCATTTCTTATACTTTTGTTATAATTTTTCATCTTTTTTTTTTCCACTTCCTTTTTTTTTTAATCTACATCCAATGGATAATCTAATTCACCCTTACTCTTGAATGGCTTTTGGCCTTCATAATTAGTGACTCATAAGTAAAAAAAAAATCTGGAGTTGTAAACCATTTTAGTTTTAGAAAAGAATAGAAATGTTGTTTCAAACAAAATGGCAGAAGCTTTAAATTGTAAAAGCTTGCAGACAAAGACAAAGAGCAGAATGCAGAGATAAAAAATAATTTGCTGATTTCTAAAAGAAAAAAAACCAACAGGAATTCATGGTTAAAATAGAATTTCGCTTATATTAATCTATATACGTATATGTAATAAAACAGATGTACGTATGTGTGTTTGTCTGTGTGAAAATATTTAATCGATAAACTTTTAAACTACTGATCACATAACACTGAAATTAACAGGAAATAGTAATCATACACCAAGGATGGTTTATAATGAGTAAAATCTTTGTTTGGATGAATGAATAATGCGTACAGAAATTTGTCAGCAAGTTGAAATGCAAAATGTTTATTTCAACTTACCAACATATTTTTATTACTTCTTGCGCATACCCAAATTCAATTCATTTCTTCATTTAATGTTAAATCTATCTCTTGATAGCTACATATGTATAACTGAAGTGCTAAATGTTTCAGTTTCAATTCTAGCTGATGGCATCCAAGTCATTTTTTTTTTTTTTTTTTTTTAAATCAGTACACTCTGTTTAGTGTAGTTGTTTAGCTGAGAAGTTGGAAGTTTGTGTCGATTATCTTTATTGCAGTTGTGTGGATGTTGCTTAATAAATGGTCGAACGGTGTCACTTATGGATGTGGATGGCATCCTCTATTGATGTTGAAACTACTTTCTGCCATGTTAAATGTTGGTGGTGGTTGCAATAGTGCTATCATTGCTGCCTACAACTGGAATATATTTAAATTGTTAACATGTTCTGCCATTGCTGATTTTAAATCATAAAACCAAATGGCTTGTTAAAATGATTAAAAACAAGTAAGTCGTCAAAGCCAGTTTTATTTCTCAAAGAAGCAGGCAATTTACTAGGACAATTTCCAAACGTTCATATCGAAAATACCCGTACACTTCATGTTTTAAAAGAATTTGTCCACTATAGCATCCTACTTAATTTATTGGTTAACTGCTAGCATTGACAAGTATATATCCTCCAAGAAAAATCAATACATAAAATTTTATGTAGATCTTTTTTTTTTTACAAGTGAGTCATCACTTATCAAGGATCAACGGTGTTCAATTTTCTCAGAGATAATCTAAATGATACTAATTCTGCTGTTGTGGGTTGGGGGGGGGCGATAGAGGGCAAATATGACTGCAGTGCTCAGATTGGTTGTTGGTTGTTTTTGTTTTACGGCATATCAACCCTTTTCAGGTTATTTAATGCTGAATCCAGTTATTTTGAAGAACTCATAGTTGGGACCCTAACAGGTACTACCACTCTGGGTCAGAGTGGACCTGGGAGCAATGGCAATTAAAGGGTGGCTCCACACTCCCCAAAGCCCGCAAGCTGGGGCCTCACCATCGGATATAGTTTAAGGTCATATCCAGGACCGTGCAGTGCTCAGAGCAAAATCTAATATATATAAAAGGCAAAATGGGTGCACGTGTTTGTATATGTCCACGAAAGGCTTTTTGCATCAGGCTTCTCATGTCGGTTAGATTCCATGAGAAGTTTTCTTATACTTCCAAGATTGCAATATCTCGCATTCGCAAACGAACATTGTCTCTATCTTTTTTTTTTTTTTGATCGAGTTAAACAAAATTCCCACAGTTCTGTTGTCTCCAGTGTTTGTCTTTTTCGTGTGAATAAAGCAAAATTATTGGAACGCAACCGCCTCGCCTTCGCCCGGGTAGTATTTGTTCTGTAATTGGTCCTTGGTCAATGTAGGGGAAACCCTTCATACTGAGACAATTACTATTTATTTGGATACTGCCAGAGTGCTCCTTTTTTTTAGGGAGCTAATTTTCCCTCACATTAAAAACGACCTTCGTGAGAGGCTTAAAAGCAATGCCATTTCTGCAAGTCACCGTTTTGATCGACTACGTTTGATTTGAATGATTACACTTCCGGTTGCGTCACGGAGTAGCGGTAATACGTCATATTTTCTTTTCCGCCTTCACGTCACAGGTTCGAGCCTGCCTGCCTACTAATACTTTTCTTTTTTCACTCAACACCTCGAAACACCCAGGCAATGCCAGGCACCCAGATTAGTCTTCTATATAAGACAAAAAAATGTCTTTTCTTTTTCCGAAGAAGATTTCAAACTTGTGCCAATTATAAATCAGCATATTCTAAGGATTGTTTATGGCAAATAAAAAAAAATTAACATCCCCAACCCCCTCTATTCCTGTTGTTGCAATATTTATCAAGTTTCAAGAAAAACGTTGGCTCCAACTTCATAACCAATGAATTAAGGGAGATAATTCTTTTTTTTTAAACCACATTTAGAAAAATATAATTTTTTTTTTTAATTTTATTTAGCAAATAAGATCTACATAAGATTTTATGTAACGATTTTCAGTATTTACTTGAACAGTGCTCAATATATGATTAGACCTTGGTGGTAAGTTATGAAAATATATATGACAATTAAGCCACACAAAACTTTCTATGTTTCATCCTGGTGAGGATACATCAAGCTATTGAAAAATTCTGTAAAGCTTAATTGTCATGTATATTTTCATAATTTAGCATATATATATATATATATATATATATATATATATATATATACTAGCAGAGTGACCCGATGTTGCCTGGGATTGAATGATGATCAACGAATCACATTTGCGGTGACTTCAATATCCATAATGTGGAATGGCTGACCCATTCAAATAAAATAGATGACGAAGGGAGGGTTTGTCACGATTTTGCCATTGCCTATGACCTCACTCAGATTGTTCACGAACCCACCCTTGTGCCCGATACACCCGGTCAATATACAAGCCTTCTAGACCTTTTCCTCACAACTTCCCCTGAGCTGTGTTCATGTTCCGTTCTATCTCCTCTGGGATCCTCTGACCACTCTGTTGTAGCAGTTAAGATAAAAATGAAATGTAATTAGTCTTCAGACGTACCTCTCCACCGTACTGTATATCGATACTCTATGGCTGACTGGGATAGCTTCCGTACATTCATATCTGACCTACCTCTGCATTCCATGTTTAAAAAGGATGTGCCCTCTATAGTATTAGACCTGACCGAATGGTTAATTATAGGCATAGACCGATTCATACCATCGAAAAAATTCCAACAAAAACCTAACAGCCAGCCATGGTTCTCCCCTGAATGTGCTGCTGCCATCGCGTACAGAAATCACTTTTTCCATAGCTACCAATGTAATAGATGTACTGAGACTAAAGCTGCTTTCAGGACTGCCAGCAACCACTGTAAAAGAGTAATAAAACATGCAAGAGAGCTATATGCTCAGTCTGTTAAATCCAAAGTAGCTGAGCAGTGGCTTGGTTCCCACCAGTTCTGGCAAATAGCAAACAGGATCTTGAACAGAAGTGTGCGTTCTATCCCAACTATCATCAATGGACTTGAGGTCATCTCGTCAGCATCAGACAAGGCCAGACTATTTGCCAAGAACTTTGCAGCTAATTCTACCCTATGCGACTATGACCATCAACTCCCTGTATTTCCTCCTATAACAGATAACACAAAAACAACATACAAATATCTGTGCGTGAGGTCGCCAAGCTAATCAAGAACCTTGATTCCAATAAAGCAACTGTCCCAGACGGCATTCCAATTATAGTGTTGAAAAAGCTTTGATCAGAACTTGCCCCCATACTTAGAAAACTGTTTAAGCATTGCCTTAAGGAGAAATGCTTTTCAACACCCTGGAAAACCTCATCAGTATGCCATGTATTTAAGAATTCAGGTGAAAAATCATCTCCCTCTGAGTACAGACCAATAAGTCTCCTGTGTGTCATGAGTAAGTTGTTGGAATCCATATTAAATAAAGAAGTAGTCAACCACCTCAACAGAAACAACCTTCTTAGTGACACGCAATATGGTTTCCGCACTGCAAGATCTACAGCAGATGTGCTAACGGTTATATCCCACAGGATTAGTGAATCTCTTGACAAAGGTTTCTTTTCCAGGGCAATTGCTCTTGACATATCGAAGGCCTTCGATAAGGTATGGCATGAGGGCCTACTTCACAAGATTTCCAGCTACGGTATTACTGGAAATGTTTTCTCCATCATTAAATCATTTCTCTCTGATAGGTTCATAAGAGTAGTGGTTGATGGGCAGAAATCAGAGGCCCACAGTATTAATGCTGGGGTCCATCCTGGGTCCAACTCTCTTCCTGATCTACATCAATGATCTCCCAAAACACATACTTAAATCATTCGTTGACATCTATGCTGATGACACGACCATCTATGACAACACATCAAAAGCCGTAAATGACAAAATCCTCTCAGATTCTCTCTCCTCTGATCTTGAGCACGTGGTACAATGGGGGAAGAGGTGGCTAGTCACTTTTAATGCATCCAAAACCAAGCTTCTATCTTTACATCATCAATGCTCTGATCACCATCTGGCATCAATTGAAATGGATGGCTGTCGTCTTGGAGAGGCTCCATGTTTTGACAAGCTTCTGGGTTTGACCTTTACTCCTGATCTAAAATGGAATACATACATCAAATCTGTTGCCAGGGATGCTGGGAAAATGGTGGGATCCTTCTACCGCTCCAGAAGATATCTCACTACTGATGCAATTCTCTATCTTTATAAAAGCCAAGTACGTCCAAGGATGGAGTATTGCTCCCACATCTAAGCAGGAGCTGCTAAAAACAGCCTATCCTGCCTTGACAGAGTACAAAATAGACTTCGTGGTTTAGTGGGGGATGCCCTTTTCTCTTCCCTGCAACCTCTTTCCCACAGAAGATGTTGCAAGGCTGTCTTTGTTTTATCGTTATTTCCATGGCAGGTGCTCGTCTGAGCTCCAATCCCTCGTCTCCCCTCGCCAATCTTTCACGAGAAACACCCGTCTGGCTGAAACTACCGTCAATAATTTTCCCCACTCTTTATCTGTGCCTAAATCCAAACGTAGATTCCATAAGCAAAGCTTCTTTCTTAGAACTGCATGCCAGTCGAACTCTCTGCTGCTTGCCTGTTTCCCACCTGACTACAACTTGGACGTCTAAGTCCAACATAAACAAACTCCTGACAAACCGCCCCCTTAAGTAAGACACTATCAAAACCCCCAATACTAATGATTACTACAATACTATCTCATTGATTACTGTACACGCAATAACCCTTATCCCTGAGTGGCCTTCGGGCCTTGATAAGTGGTGAATCCCATGTAAAAAAAAAAAAATATTTCACAATCCTATATTTTTATTGTCACTGAAATCGACCATTTTTCAATCAATTTGATTGATTGCTCTAGTTATAGACCCATTGCAATGCACCGGGAGGAATCTTCACATGCTTTTGGCAGTGACTAGTCCACTATACATTTTAGTTTACATTCACTGTAGAGAACCTACTGTTTTTATAAAAAATTTTTATATATAATGGCTTGACTAAGTTTTAAATGATCAAGTATCATGATTCAATTGTGCTTTAAAAAGAAACATTCATTCTGACCCCATCCGTTATATCAAAGAACCTACTATTGATTTTATGTTAAGCCTTTCAGCTTGTGTGGTAATAAAACTTCTCAAATGAACTTGTGATGTTAGGCTGTGTAAGGTGTTAACTTTAGTCAAAATCGCCTGTTCCTTTTTTCATTGGATTTTTTTTGATTATCGATACTTATCGAAGACATTCTGATACAAAACCTATCTAAGAACTCTGCCAGACACACAAAGGACACTTGTGTGAAGTTTAATAAAAATCGACCCAGCCATTTTTCGAGTCCATAGAGATCGAACTCTCACACACACATAAGTGCAATAAGGGTAAGTTATTTATATAATTAATGTATGACATAACAAGTTATTTATACAATTAATCCATGACATAACAAGTTATTTATACAATTAATATATGACAGAAGTTATTTATATAATTAATATATGATGTAACAAGTTATTTATATAATTAATGTATGACGTAACAAGTTATTTATATAATTAATGTATGATGTAACAAGTTATTTATATAATTAATCTATGACATAAGTTATCTATATAATTAATATATGACATAACAAGTTATTTATATAATTAATATATGACATAAGTTATTTATATAATTAATCTATGACATGTTTATATAAGTAATCTATGACGTAACAAGTTATATAATTAATCTATGACATAAGTTATTTATATAATTAATCTATGACGTAACAAGTTATTTATATAATTAATCTATGATGTAACAAGTTATTTATATAATTAATCTATGACATAACAAGTTATATAATTAATCTATGACATAAGTTATTTATATAATTAATCTATGACGTAACAAGCATGATTTTATAGAAATATGTTTTACACTCACCAACTGTATTAATTGGTCTTCGGAACGGCATGATACCAAAAGTGTAATTAAAAATTCCTCTCCCATGAAAAATAGGAGGAGAGAAACCCAATAGTTTTGTAAGTTTTAACTGCAAATTCTTCACCCAAAGTCGTTTTTCTGATCGCATTTGCAAGAAAAGATCATTTTCACCAAACGAGTACACAGGAACAAGATGAGCACTGCAGAGAAAAAGACAAACATGAAGAACAACGATTAAGTTTTTTGGGGGAAAAGAAGCCTTTGCCACTCAGACTTAGTGTTGTTGACAGACAAAAGAGGGTTAAGGTTACGGGAGGGTTCTATAGGGGATGCTTTCTCCTCAGACATAGGATTAGATCAAATTATATTTTGTTAATAATACTAATTTTTTTAATGGTGAAAAGTAATTTTTTAATAACTTTTTAGCATGATATTTTCTTTGCTTTCTTTCTGATAACATTAGTTACAGAAATAAAAATAATAGTCATACTATCTAATATATTGATAATCATTTTGCAATCATTTTTTTAATAAAATAAAATACACATCAAGTGCGCTTGAAAACCAAATCACAACGTAATATAAGGAAAATAAATGTTTTATTTGTTTGAAATTTATTTTCCTTATATTACGTTGTGATTTGGTTTTCAAGTGCACTTGATGCGTAGTTCATTTTATTAAAATTAAAACAACGTTTCTATATGAACTCTCATTCTTGAAATCATTTTTAGTCATTTTCTTTTGTGCATTTTTACTTGAAAATTACATTTCAATGTTTGAATTAGTCCTTGGAAGTTACATATATTCAGAATATTTTTTCAATAGTATGGTGCTAATTAGAATATATATTTCCCCCAAAACCTCTGGCCTTGATGGAGGGGAGACTAAAATTTGCTGCTATGGTTTCAAATAACTTGAAATAACAGAAAGGGGAGACTTGATTCCAAATATTTCTCATGTGTTATATCTCCTCTCTTTTGGAAATAGGGTAAGATTATGAATGTCTCCAGTATCAAATAATCCTTATACACTGAAATTTACTTTATGTATGAAAACCAAAGAGGGGAGATATAACATATGAGAAATATTTGGAATCAAGTCTCCCCTTGCTGTTATTTCAGTTCATTTAAAACAATAGCTGCAAGTTTTAGTCCCCCCTCCATCAAAGCCAGAGGTTTAGAGGAAATATCAGATATTTTGTCATTCATATGCAAAACTAGGAAAACAAATGACTATGATTGAAACATTTTATGGCTGTAAAAAAGCGCCAAAAAATAAGCTCTGGATGATGGATTATCCCCTAAATGTGCGAGCTGAAGTGCAAATGTCCCATAGTCCACTATACAATTCAGGTCATTAACTTTTTAACAAGTGTTCATTTGTTAAATTCTGATTAATAGTCACTGAGATTTGGAACTTATAAAATTGCCAAAAAGGATGGTATATCTATTAGTGGGCTGGCAAGGCCACAGGGGAGATAACCGAAGCAGCAAAACCGAAGCTGCCTGCCAGGACACTATATATACAAATGTAGGCAAATTTGGGCATATTTTATTGGTTTGAAAATGTGGGTTCTTTTTTACCAATTGTCATCAAATTTTAACCATTAAAATTCGGTTTTGCCGCTTCGGTTGTCTCCCCTGTGACTTTGCCAGACCACTAATACATACTATCTGTACTAAACATGGAATTACCCAGGATGCAGTAAAGTTAAAATTTTTATGTTTAACTTTTATTTGCACATTTTTAAAATTATACAAAAAAAAAAAAACACAACAAAGTAGACAACTCTTGTTATATTATTCAACTAAAAATATGAGTTATCCCTTTTACTGATTTTTATTTTTAAATGATTGTTTAAAAATAGTTCATATTATCAGTCATCTGGGCTGGATTAAGTAATATTTTTTTTTACATGAATTGTAACAATGTATGCTATTATATTGCCAATAAAATGGTATATTAATAACAAATGAAAATGGCTAGTTAGAATCAAAGTTTGATTTGTCAACTTGAATGTTATTTTGGTCTGATTTTGGAAAAGATAACTTTATAGATAAAAATTTAAAAAAAAAAAAGAAAGAAATACAGGGCCCATTACAAAATAACTACAAAGACATGGTATTATTTTCTAAGTAACTATTTACTCCAGAAAAAAAAACAAATATAAAAATGTATTATATCAGCTGTACTGTCAGCCCTTTTAAAACTAGATTAACTAACCATAAATCCTCTTTCAAAAAAAAATATCAAAATCTTATTTCATCATTCAGTTATTTCTGGAAACTAAAGGAAGAAAATGTATGCAATCACTTAAAGATGATTCACATTTTCTTATGTTTAAATTCTGAATTCTGCTGTTTTTGAGAATTTTCCCAGATTCTGTTTCAAGATTTTCCTACCAAACTCAAAATCTGCTGCGATGTTCCTATATTAATGTTTCTTGCTTCTCAATTTTATTTTCAAATAATAAAAATAAGAAACGTAAAAAATAAATCAAATAAAAATATTTTCACACAAACCCATATTGAAGAGCAATCTTAACAAATCCTTTCCGTTTATGGAGGTTTAAAATAAATTTGCCAGGATTTGCTTCCAAGGCTTCTGTTGCTCCACCAATAACAATAACCAAAAAATTGCCTTTCTCTTTTTGTTGTAGAATCCAAGACAAACTACGTTTTGTCACAGAAACAATGGCTGCAAAGAGAAAATCAAAAATTTGATATTAATTTGGATACAAATTTTCTAAAATTGTTTTAGAATTTGGATTATTTGAATTGCTCAAATGGCTGTTTTCATCTTTAGTGTTATTTTCACAATGTTTCATTCGATGTAACTTCCGACCTTCTTCAAATGTATCTTATCGAACTCAGAAATCTTTTTGCCAAACCTGGGAATCTGCACCGAATTTTGAACAGAATGCTTTATTTAATATGCAGAGATAGCATGCTCTCGTTTTGTCAGCAATGACCAGGTAAAAGTCCTAGGTAATTTTCAATTGTATTTTAAATGTTGCCCACACTGCGGATTGAGCCTTTAACCTCCATTAGAGTGTAACTTACAACTGAATTTTACCAGGTACTTTATCCACTATGCCATGGGTCCTTGTTAGCCCTGTGAATTTTTTTTTTATGTTTCCTTATGAATATTAAAATCAAGATATAATGCTACTAAACCTTGTCAGGAATACTTCTTCAAATTTTGAGCACAATCCATTACATGAATCTGAATATATAAAATGACTTAAATTTAAGCTATTTTATATAATACTTGATACTTAAACTGAAGAGATCTTAAAAATATATTGAAATTAAGAAAATTTTGCTAAATTAATGCCTAATCAAATTTTTAAATGGGATATTGTGGTCGTATTATGGTCTCTTTTAAATATACTAAAGAAACTGAAATTTCGGGAATATTTATTAATTTATGTCTAAAATTTAAAGTTAAAATTTAAAAAAGATTGTATCTTAATTTTCACAAAGGGTTTCCAACCCACTTTTTTTCTTCCTTTGCATAAAACCAAATTAAACAAAATATAACAGACATTATGCACTGTTGCATTGTGTAGCTTTGTGCCGGAATTCATAATGACTGATTAATTAATTTAGGGCTGAAACAGATATATCAACATAATATACATATATCTTCTATGTATAATTATGAAATACATTGTTCAGATCCCTAAATGGAGATTTTAATGACGCACTGCTCTCCTTGCTGATTTCAGGTTTCATATCATATTGACTCAAACAACAACCCTAATCTGACACTGGATGCAGCAGATCATCTCCTTAAACGCTATCAGCTACATGTGCTGACATTGCAAAAAAAAAAAAAAAAAAAAAAAAAAAAAAATGTCTGACAATCTTCAGCCTTTCTTTTCAACTAGGCATCAGCCAATGAGCTTAAGTAAACGTAGTCGTGAAGGATACAAAAAAAATTCAAAGTTACTTTTGAGTAAATCTTTTGCCTCATTTCTTACTAAATTCTTTTTCAGGGCTCTGATCTTTTTAACCCAATCCATTTGGATGCTACTAGGATTTTATTCGTCACATCCTTTAATGTATGGGTCCTTGCTGCGCCCACTTTATATATTTTTGTCAATGCTCTGCATAGTGACTGACCCACAAAATCCTTGCAACTTCTCTAGAGTCATAGTAGATTTCCATCCACTTTCTCGATATATACTATGCTAGAGGATCTCCTGCCCTTAATTGGATGCCTCCTTAAATGTTTTGAGGAAACAAATGCATAGACAATAATCTATAACATAGGTAAGGATTCATGTTAGTCGCATTAAATAATATTAAAAAAGCAAACACAGTTGACAAATCCTTACCTACCTTCATTATCCCCGCCCCCACCCGTCCTTCATTTTTCATTTTCTCCAAGTTTGTCCTGAAGTTTTTACGTCCTCTCTTCCAATGAGTTGCTTAGTGAGTAGCACTGACCCGGATACAATATTTTTTATACTAGAAGAAAGTATATACGTTAGGAAGCTAAAGTAATTATTTTAATCATTAAATGTTATACTGTGAAGTGATGATGGAGTGGGGGGGGGAGATAACTTTGAGATCATTTGTTTTTGTGTGACGTCACGTGCAAGAACTGAAGAAATCTTGTTCTCTCTTCTAATATTGACTTCAGCCATTAAAGGCATGATACACAGTGGCATAGCAAACATTTTTGCGGTTGTAAGATTTGCCCCCTCCTGCTGGCTGTTGATAATCCGTTAACCTTCAAAGTTCCAAGTCCTCAAAATATTTATTTTCATGGAATTACACTCAAGGATCTAAAAATCCGTTTAAAAACACAAAAACATTATGAATCTTAAAAAAATCATTTTCGTATAAAATTTTAGATTTTTTTGTTAGCTTTTCATTATTTTTATTTTTCTCTATTTTCTAATTTTACCCCTTCAAAATGCCACCCTCTGGCACAGGTGGACTGCCCCCTCCTAACCACCCCTTTGCTACACAACTGGTGATATGTAGTCATTCTTGACAAGTTATTCCTCCCCCCACACACACACACACACCCATTTTACCCCAGTATGGTCTGGATATATAAATATATGAACAATAAATACTATAGCTTATTTATGTTTCTCTAAAGTTAGAAATTAACATTTAATGCTACTAAGACTAAGCTTCTTTCCTTTAAAAATCACAAAAAAACTTATTAACCAACGATTGTCATGGCAAATAACACCCTACCTGAGAGCTCATCTTTCAAATTTCTCAGCCTAACATTCACAGGCAACATGAATCGGAACAAATACATTGAGGACATTGCCAAGGCTGCTACAAAAAAGGTGGGCTCCCTCTAGACATCTTGCTGCTCAACTCTCCATAGCCCTCTGTTAGACATGATCCCAAATAGTAGTCTCTTACACTCAAAGTGGCAATATGCCTTACTTGGGGGTGAAAAAGAGTAATAAAAGAAAAAGGGAAAAACAAAAAAATAATAGACATTTATTTGTGGCTATTTTAACCAAACAGAAGCTGATGACATGGAAAAAAAATAAATAAAAAACATGGCTGGCATGAAAATCGGAGACAAATATATAACAAATATATAACAAACAAATATATGACAGAAATATGACAAATACATATATATATATTTTTTTATTATTCAATTTTCACCCCAAACAAGACAGTACCACTTTGAAGTAGGGGGCTACTATCGGGGACATAAGTTGCAAGGGTATTATAAAGGGAGATGAGTAGCAAGATGTTTGTTTACACTACACTTGAACTTCTGCATAACAAAGATATGACAAATACATAACAAAGATATGACAAATAGATAACAAAGATTCTATGTGCTGGAAAATGAGAGCAGCTGACTTACCAGACGACATGAGGTATTCTCTGAAGAACGGAAAACGGAATTGTCCATTCAAGATGCAAAGATACGATCTGATCTTTGGGAAAATCTTGTCAAACCCTGTGGCATGTGTAGCAAAATTACAAAACGCTCCGGCACTCATAATCCCGTGAGGATGGTAACCGACAACATAATTTTGGGACGGATCCAGTTCAACAGTTTTAATGAGCTTAATGGGGAAATAATCACGAAAATATCTCCAAATGGGGTTGTTCATCTGAAACTGAAAACGCCTTCCACCTTGCTCGCCCGTATTGAAATCGTAAACATACCATGCAAGGTAAGCGACCGATATGTAATAAAACCGTGTGAAGAATAAAAAGATGAAGAATCCGAGAGAGGAGAAGCCAAGGAATATAAAGGACACCGTCCATTGGAATACGACTGTCGTCTGCAGACGTCTTTCAAACGGGATGAACAGTGGCGCAAATTCAAAACCCAAAAGCTTCATTTTGGAGTGTACACTTTTTTTTTATCTGAAATAAATAAGTAAAATTTAAATAAATAAATAAAAATACATTTTTTTTACTAAGGGGGTTACTCCTCATCAAGGTCCAGAAGCCACTCGAGGATAATTGGCATTGGTGGAAACTGGCTAGGATTTGATTATTTAAGAAGGTGGCTCAATAAGAACTTGTTTACATTAGGCTTGAAAATGAACATATTGTATTCAGCTGGGAAGCAGCCCTGAGGTATTGTGTTCCACGGACAAGCAGTTTTAGGAAAGAAATTTTGTTCATGAAATTTGCGTTTATTTTTAAGCATAGATAGAGAATAATGAAAATTGTTGACAATGGTTGTAGCTAGTCGAGCGTTTGTTGTGAATGTTTTACAGGGGAATGGAACCATAGATTGAAACTCAATTGAGCACTTACCATGAAAATAATGATAGAGCAACGATAGACTTGTGAGAAATAGAGTAAGGAGGAGAAAAGTACACTGCCCACTAGATTTCGAAGCCAATTTTGTACAATGTCAAGACAGGAAAGGGTTCTCTGAGCAGCTCCTCCCCAGATGTGGCAACAGTACTTCATCTTTTGGTTCTTGTATAGGTTAAATAGGATCTGTGATGGATATGACACGAAACTGCAGCCATTGGTGGTATGCACATAACATTTTAAAGATTTGTGACCAAAATGACTTGATTTGGAAAAGAGTTCATATCCTTGAAAACCGAACAACGGCACAAACAATAAGAATTGTTTGAGAAAACTAATGTATTTATTTATCTCCTCTGAAGAATCTGGAACTACCAGATCAGCCTGTCTGAAGATCCTGGTTTTCTGACCTAAAATATACTAAACAATGACACCATTGTTTATTTTCCTTTCCCTTTTGCAAAACTCAATCATGTTCTGTAAAGTCAAAAGCAACAATTTTCTTCTACAAAACAACCAAACTGAACAGCAGGAATAAATATTTGAAGTTATAAAGAAGTTAAAAAATACTTTTTTTTTCCAAGATTACTAGAATTGGCATTAAATAAAGGGTTGATATGCCATAAAAAAAAACAACCAAACCAAACATCATAAAAAAATATTTGATGATGTGAAAAAACTCAGGTGTTTTAAAAAGCCAACACATTAAGATAAGTGCACTCTGGCATAGAAAAATGACTGAGCAGCCCCATCAGCATTTTCCGGTAGGGGTGACCCAAACAATTAACAATAACCTAACCCCACTTCTCAGAGAGATGGTAAAGCCTAGAAGGGTGAACCGCCTAGGACTGCACATAACCACACTTTAAGCTGACAGCAACAAATCCACTGTTGAACTGATTGTCAAGAACGCATCCTTGATGGGTATGAACCCCTCCCCCCAACAACAAAATTTATGCAAATGTTTTGATATTTTTTTCTAAATGTAGTGGATTTTTATGTGGATACAATTGAAGATCTTACAAACAAAACAAATGCAAGCATTTTCAAAGTACAAAAATATAAACAAATTTTGTGAGAGAATTTTGCATCATAGATTCTTTGATGTGATGATCATGTGCAGAAGTGCTCAAGAATTGTGTGCCAATGTCTTTGTTAGGACTACCTATGGTGAAAATGAGTTCATCCGAGGGCTATAAAAAGCCGATATAAGAGGCATTTGAAGAGTAACTGCTGAGGTTGCTCTGCTAACGTATCGTGTTGAATCGTTGGTGTTCAAGTTTGAATTAATGGAGTTGTTCAGGATCGTGTCAGGTCGCATGGATGAAATTGTTCGGGACCATGCTGTCACGTGTGATAATTTTTTTCTTTCGTCTTTCTTCCCTTGTGATGACTCCCACCTTACAATGCAATCCAAAAATCTACCCCATGAAATCGTTTAATACAAGGTGGAACGATATAAAATTGTCGCGCTAAAGAAAACAACACTATAGATTTATTTTAAAACTTTTATTTAAAAAATCAATTCAGGTAACTTGATTATGTAGTAGAGATGACATTTATGTAATGTAGCCGCCTTTAGTTTCAATCACCGCCTCGATATGGGTCTGGAACTGGGAGCATGCTTTTTCTACAAGCGCCGGTGAATACTCAGCGATCAGGCTGGCTTTGGTGTTGTGGGAGGTTATGTTGGTGATGTTCTTGATGTATGACCAAAAGATATAGTCCATCGAGTTCAGGGTACAAAGTCGCAGCAATCTTCCTGAAGCAAAGCCTGGGTCTCTTCGGACTTGTGGGCCAGCGCTGAGTCCTGCTGCCACACCCAGGGTCTGCTAGCGACCACTTGATTGCACCAGGGGATCACAACACACTTCAGCACGTCCAGATACACTTTGGTGTTGACTTTCAAGCCGACTTCGAAGATGTGAGGTGGCCCTCATTTGAAACCACACCAAAGACCATAACCATAGCCCAAAACTTTGTTTTCGTTACCTTAAGCACGTCCCTATTATTCATGATAATCCAGCGATGTATTTTGATGGTGTTGGCAATGGTCCTGTTGTAATAACTTGGATCAGTAGAGAGTGTGGGTCATACAGCGGCGCATCTCCAAACTCGTTCATTGAACATTGTGTCACTTTCAGACATGATACAAGTCTCCTATCGCTCTTGGGATTTGTACACAACTGGTCGACTAGCGGATGGTCTGCAACAAAAAAAGAAAACCAATTTTCATCAAACAGAAATGTGAATCATATCTTTTCTAGGGCGACAATTTTATTGTTCCACCCTGTAAAAGTCACAATCCTTCCTTCAATCCAATCAAATTTGATATAAACCAATGAATATATATTAAAGATCCCATACGCCCCCAAAATGAGAATAGCTGATTTAGCAGAAGACAAACGTTATTCTCTGGAAAAAAAAAAAAAAAAAAAAAAAAAAGGAAGCGGAATTGTCAATTGAAAATGCAAAGTTACAATATAATCTTTAGGGAAATAAAAAGTCAGTGACATAAGTAGATAAATTATAAAACACACTGGCATTCATAATGCTATGACTTATCCAAAGTTTATTCATTATTTTTTAGGATGCACCCTTTTTTATCTGAAATAAATAATTAAAATTTAAACAAATAAAAAAACATTTTTTTTTACTAAGAGGTAACCACTTATCAAGACCCAGAAGTTACTTAAGGATAAGGAGTAAACATCTCAGTGATGATTGGTAATGGTGGAAATTGACTTGGATTTGATTATTTAAGAGGACGGTTCAATAATAACTTGTTTACATTGAACTTGAAAATGAACTTTGTTTTATTGCCATTAAATAATAAGTAGACCTAAATATGCCATGCAAAATCTATCTCTACAATTATATAAATACAACCTTGTGTGTGTGTGTGTGTGTGTGTGTGTGTTTGTTCCTTATAGACTCCAAAATGGCTGAACAGATTTTCTTTAAAATTTACAGAACTTTAGTGTATAAGTCTGGGAGTGACCTTTGTTAAGTTTTGTGTCAGAAAACCCCCCAATGATAATAGAAACTTATTTTAAATATCATCGGTAAAGCCATTTTTTCCATGTCGTCGCTTAGCAACAATGATAGAACAACAGACTGGGAAAATGGTTTTTAGGTTCAAACTCTGCATGTAGATTTCTAAATTTTTTTTTCGTTAACTGGAAAGAAGTTTCTATAAAATAATTTTATAAAATAAACAGTAGGTTCTCTACAGTGCAATGTAGAATAACATGTATTTTGAACTAAGTTACTGCATGGAGGCATGTGAAGCTTCCTCTCAGGCGATTTCAAGGATTTCGGTGACAATAAAAATATAGAAGTGTGAAATATTTGTTGATCATCATTTAATCTCGGGCAACGTCGGGTTTCCTTGCTAGTATATCTATGAAAGTGAGAATGTGTGTGTGTGTGTGTGTGTGTGTGCATGAGGATACTTCTCAGCCTATATACTCAACAAATTTTTGATCTACGGACTTTAAATTTGGTATATAGGGTATTCAGACATGTAGAAAACTTTTTAATCAGGAAAATCATCTGGAAAAAGGGTCTGTGAAGGGGTCAAAATTGAAAAATTGGTACTTGAGAGGGGTCAACAGATTTTTATCTGTTTGTCAACTATTTCATGACCATGCATGCGCAGTCGTGAAACATGACAGCTTACTTATGTTAAGAATATGTAGGTTTGAAAACACTTTTTAAAGATCGTGGCAAGTCTGTCCAATGATTATGATACTTGACTCACTGTCTAAGTTTTGGTTTCGATCTCAGCTCAAGTATTTTTTTTTAACTTACAAGAAGTGAAGTGTTTAGAAAAAACATAATACTCACATGCACATGTCTCAGCATCTATCCAATTTTGTTTTTGTTTTTTTTTAAGGAATTTAATATTACATTTAATACCTATGGTATTTCTATGTATAATAAATAAGAAATTTGCATCAATTAAAACATAATATTTATGCATATTTTACGACTGGGCAACGCTTTGAAGCCCATTTAGAATAACACTTACTGATGAAACGATCACTAAAGTGTCCCTACACATATAACTGAATGTTGATAAAACAAAATCTACTGAACATTCATGATTGAAACTTGCTGGACAATTTATTTGCAGAGCAGAGTGCACCTCTCGTTCTCAATCCCACTTTCCGACACGCGTGTCTAAGTTCTTGTAGCGAAAAAGAACTTAAGGAACATCCAATCTAATTAAAAAAAAAAAAATTACATTAAATATATATATATATATATATATATATATATATATATATATATATATATAAGTTCAATGTAAATATAGTTTTAAAAAATTAAATTAAACGTAAACATGGTAAACATGGGGCTTTTCCATGGCATTCATCGTAAAGCACAACGACAGCTGACGAAGAATGTAAACAAAGACGGACGAGGACTGATTTTAACCAACTGTCGTTTGTGAGCAAGAGCGAAATCTATTTCATGCTAAATAATTGACGTGGCTGAAATAGGAATTGATCTTTTATTACAAACGTCGCTCAAGAATGAGGATAAAAAAATATTACCTGAAGCGAAGAGAAAGCTGCGTCGTCGAGAGAGTAAGGCGGATTTGTTTGGAAATTATTATTATTATTATTGGGAAGCAAACAAAAGTCAAAATATGGTCATCGAGTTTGAAAGTTTTCTTCGTCGTCATGTCGGTGAAGATTTGCTGTCAGGCGAACGTGACATTTTATCTGGCGACGAACACGAAACAGGACCGAAGGGAAGTTAAAAATAGCAAAAGGGGAATGGCATTTTTTTGGTAGAATTAGGTTGATGACCGGCACGACGTAACGGTGACAACCCAGAGACATCCCCCCTCTGAAAAATATTCCGAGTAAAAAAAAATAATAATAGACACTTTAAGAATTTCGTACTTTGAGTTGGAGAATCAGATGTAAAAAGAAATATTTTAAAATATTCTCATTCGATTCATAGGAGCGGTTAACATCAAATTCCGCACGTCTTTGTTTACATTATTTGTCAGCTGATCGTTATGCTTCGCGATGAATGGAATGGCCTGGAAAAATCACTTCTGATTAATGTTTACCAGTTTTAAAATATGCAAACGAGCTTGGCTGTTTAACAGAATAATTTAGAACTGGTAAACATTAGCGACGGACAAAATGGAAATGGGGTGGAAGGTTTGTGTTGGTAATGTTACTAAATAAAATTTGTGTGTGATATGAGAAAAATGCGTGTGTCAGAAATTTCGTGAAAAATATTGAATAATTCGACCCCCTGTCTTTCCAAGCTTATAACTACTCGAAAAATGTAATTCAAACCCTAATTTTTTTTCAATTAAAGGAGCAAGGACCAAGGTTTCATTTAAAAAAAAAAAAAAAAAATACAAACAACGTGGTTAAAAAAAAAAGTTTTAAACTTCGGACTTTACATGTAAATTTCCAAAAAAACTGTTCTTTTTTTTGTTTGTTTGTTTGTTTTAAATTAGAATATATTATTTATTGATCTTTTATCTTCAATTTGTGATATATAAAACTTTGGTACATAAATTAATTATTTACTTTTTAATAGACATTTCAAAATGGGGGGGCGCGTGAATTAATTCGACCCCCTGTCTTCCCAAGCTTATAACTACTCGAAAAATGTCATTCAAACCCTAATTTTTTTTTCAATGAAAGGGGCAAGGACCAAGGTTTCATTAAAAAAAAATACAATGTTTTTTTTAAAAAAAAGGTTTTAAATTTCGGACTTTACAGGTAAATTTCCAAAAAACTATTCTTTTTTTGTTTTAAATTAGAATATATTATTGATCTTTTATCTTCAATTTGTGATATATAAAACTTTGGTACATAAATTAATTATTTACTTTTTAATAGACATTTCAAAATAGGGGGAGCGTGAATTAAAAAAAAAAAACGTTTGTCTAAAATATTATATTCGGTTTATTGGAAAGAGCATAAAATTTCACATTGACGCTGAAAATATCGTAAAAATAGAATCAATAGAAAAATTTTGATAGATTTTTTAAGTTTAAAAATTGAAAAATACTGAACTCGTAAAATTCAATTAATTTCATTACTGTTTTTTTTTTAAATAAAAAAAATAATATTTCTGTTACTTTTTATACAACTTTAATTGTTTATTTTGGAAGTATAATCCATAAAGAAAGTAAACAACCCACTTTTAAAAGAGAAATTACGAGTTTTTTATATTTTATTCGCAGTTTCGTGTTAGGGGTGTCAAAAATTCCTACAAAAATTCTGATACAAAAGTGTTTTTTATCTTAAACATTATTACATGAGTCATTTCGAGTAAAACGTTAATTTATTTTACCCTTCTAAACTCGAGAAATGCATGATTAAAATGTGTAAACAGTACATTGAATGAGTAATAATGAAGATGGCTGCCACCCGCAATTTCGTAGAGCAAGTAGCAGCCTTGATTTGGACGTCGCGACTGCATGGTGAGGATCTGATCGCTTTCATGAAAGCATAAAATTACATATGAAAAAAAAACACGTTTATTATTTTTCAAATCCAACAACGGAGCTAAAGTCAATGTTTTTGATTATAAAACTTTTTTGATAAATCTCTGTGTGGCATATCGGCGATACGATGCCGCATCGCTGAAATATTTTTTCTAAAGAATAAAAATGAATAAAATTTATTTTTACAATAATCAGTATCTAGTATTTATCTAACCAATAAAAATACAATTTTATAGGGAAAACCATGTTTATTATTTAAAAAAATCTAACAACGGAGCTGAAGTCGATGTTTTGCTCCTAAAACAAAACTAACTTTTTTGATAAATCTCTGTGGCGTACCACTAAAATGTTTTTTCTAAAGAATAAAATTGAATAAAGTTTATTTTTACGAGAATCTTTATACATTTATCTAGCGAATGAACATCAAATTTAAACACGTTTATTATTTAAAAAAAAAAAAAATACAAACTTATGCAACACTGCAACAGGAATGAAGTGTTTTTTGTTTTTTTTCTTCTGAAACGAAACTGACTTATTTTGATAAAATTGTGTGTGGTGTACCTTGAAATATTTTTTTACGCCACACTAGGTGTGTCAGAAACCGACCTTACGAATGCGTGAAAAAAATATTGAATAATTCGACCTCCTATATTTCCAAGCTTATAACTACTTGAAAAATGTAATTCAAACACTAATTTTTCTTTCAATTAAAAGAGCAAAGACCAAATTTAAAAAAAGAACAGGTTTAATAGCAAATTATGCAATATTTGTTTATTTAAAATAGGTTTTCTCTAAAAAAAAGATTTGAAGAAAATAAACAAAATTTAACTTGTGTCGATTATAAAAAAATCAATATAAATTCCAAAAAATCACTTACCTATAAAAATTACTAATCAATGTGTAGTTCCATTCTTCATTGTTAATAATTTATCCATATTTATATTTTAAAATCCATTTATTTTTTAAATAAAAGAATTTTTTAAACGCCTATTTGAAAAAGGCACCATGACAAGAATTTTACGTTTTTATCGAAAACCGGAAGTAGTTTTTTTTTTTTTATTGTTTTGACCTACGGATGGACATTCTTTTTTGTTGAGTGAATTTTTTTTTTTAAATATCTAAAAAAAGGAAACATTGAATGAAATAGAAAAAATTGTCGTTATCGTCCATTACTTACTGGACAATATATGCAGAACATAGGCTTCCAATTAAAAAAAAAATCAACGTGGTTTAAAAAAAAAAAGGTTTTACACTTTGGACTTTACAGGTAAATTTCCAAAAAACACATCTTTTTTGTTGTTTTAAATTAGAATATATTATTTATTGATCTTTTATCTTCAATTTATGATATATAAAACTTTAGTACATAAATTAATTATTAAATTTTTAATAGACATTTCAAAATGGGGGGGGGTGAATTTAAACAAAACGTTTGTCTAAAATATTATATTCGGTTTATTGGAAAGAGCATAAAATTTCACATTGACCCTGAAAATATCGTAAAAATAGAATCAATAGAAAAATTTTGATAGATTTTTAAAGTTTAAAAATTGAAAAAAAAATGAACTCGTAAAATTCAACTGATTTCATTACGTAAAAAAAATAAAAATGGCTGCATGAAGGCGTGCCGGCACTTTGTAAACACTGTTTTTTAAACAATAAAAAATAATATTTTTATTATTTTTTAAACAACTTTCATAGTTTATTTTGGAAGTATATTCCATAAAGAAAATAAACAACCCACTTTTAAAAGAGAAATTACGAGTTTTTTAATATTTTATTCACAGTTTCGTGTTAGGGGTGTCAAAAATTCCCCCGAAATTCTGATACACCTAACGCCACACACAATTTTATCAAAACAAGTCAGTTTCGTTTAAGAAAAAAAACCTTCAGTTCCGTTGTATAAGTTTGATTTTTAAAAAATAATAAACGTGATTTTTCATATATAATTTTATGTTTATTGTCTAGATAAATGTATAAAGATTATTGTAAAAATAAATCTTATTCAATTTTATTCTTTAGAGAAAATATTTCAGCGGTACGCCACACACACAATTTTATCAAAACAAGTCAGTTTCATTTAAGAAAAAAACAAAAAAAACAACTTCATTCCGTTGCATAACTTTGATTTTTTTTTTTTTTTTTTAATAATAAACGTGTTTTTTTACCATGTAATTTTATGTTTTATTCGCTAGATAAAAATGCAAAAATAAGTTGGTTTTTTTTTTTTTTGTAGAAAGTTATTTTAGGGCGGAATGAAATTTGGCATACTGGCGTACTTTTTTGGTGTCCCAAAAAGAATTACCGTTTAATATGATTAAATTCAGGGTTTTCTCTTTCTGGGGAAAAATGTTCAGAAACATTGGATTTTAATAGATTGTAATTAAAAAAAAAACAAAAAACAAACAAAAAAAAAAAACAGTAACTGGGGTTTTCTCGGTCTACAAAGGACTTTCTCAAGGCATTCATTGTGAAGTATAACGATCAGCTGACGAAGAATGCAAACATAGACGGATGGAACTTGATTTTACCCATCGCAGGAAATGGAAAAATTGTCAAGATTTATCAAAGGCAATCAAAGTTATTTTTCCACACAGAGAGAGAGAGAGAGAGAGAGAGAGAGAGAGAGAGAGAGAGAGAGAGAGAGAGAGTGTGTGTGTGTGTGTGTGTGTGTGTGTGTGTGTGTGTGTGTGTGTGTGCGCGCGCGTTTTTATTGCATTTAAATTATTCGTCCAAATCCGATGGCGTTACAATTCCATTCGATGACGCCACCGTACATTTCCGAAGTTTGTTTTAATAGGTTTTGCGTCTTTTAAGAGTGAAAAAAAAATTTTTACATTCATTTAAGGACAACATACGTCAGATAATTATATAAACTCAGTGACCATCTTTAGAAAGAGATGAAAAAATAAAAATGAACGCAGGTCTCAGTCGAAAATAAAGTGCAATTCTAAAGTTCAATCTAATTTTTAAAATGGATCAAGTAAAGAATAGATACCCCGTAGCAGACGCCGCCGCCTGGCGGTGCCAGGCGCACAATTCAACTAACACCGGTGATTCGACCTTGACATTGGCACAAGCACATGGCGTCGGTTGTTTTTAAACACGTCAAATAGCAAACATGCTCGAATATTCACCAGCATTTTTTTAAAAATATATTTACAAAACCTTTGAAGATTTAAAAGAAAAAGTATATATTTACAAAACAATTTTTTAAAATAAGTAACAAAACGAACGTATTTAAATAAAAGATATTTAAATAAACGGGTGTCTCTTTCTATTTTGGATTTTTGCGACCAAGATTGATTTGTATGTACCGTGTTTTGGGTGGTTCTGTGCGTTTTTAAGACAATTCAATATTTATTCTTTAAAACATTAACTTCAGCGACAATTAATATATTCTCAAAATAATATTTTTAAATATTACATTTTTACGAATATTCGCGAGCAAGATTTAAAAATGAAAGATATTTCAATAAATGGGTGTCTTTCTGAGTGCGTGTTTAATATATTTACAGAACTTTTTAATAACTATTTTATTCTTTTTATCAAACAAAAATAGAACTTTTATAATGACATATATTATGGACTGTTTCGAAATTTTAAAATTAAAGTTAGTTTTATTTAAAAAAAAAAAAAAAAAAAAAAAGACGAGGTTTTTTTTTTTCAATTAAATTATAAACTTTATTTGAACTTTCAACAAACTTTTACAGACATAAAAATAGACTTTATAGATATTTTATAATAATTTTTTAAAAATATATTTAACGAAAAGTTGTTTTTTTTATCATTTCATTGTTGAATAAAATTTCAAAGTAATAAATGGTGAAAAAAAATATCTCGAAAAGAAAAAACACCTCGTCTTTTTTTTTTTTTTTAAATAAAACTTTAATTTTAAAATTTCGATGTTTGAAAAACAGTCCATAATATATATTTCATTATAAAAGTTCTATTTTTGTGTGATAAAAAAGAATAAAACAGTTAATAAATAATAAATAAATTAAAAAAAAACAGTCCATTAAGTTCAAATAAAAACTGTTTCAATAAAACTTATAAAAAAAGGTTCATTCTATACGGTTTTGGCCATTTCTTTTTTGTGCGTTTTTAATACAATTCAATATTTATTTACAGTGCGATGTATGTCGGTGGTCAGTGAAGGGGAAATCCTTTTAGGCCGAGGCAATTTTTTATGCATAATAAAATCACAAGTATAAACAATCGAGATAAAAAAAAAATTATTTTATTCACATATCTTTTTATAACTTTTATTTGGATCAAGTAAAGAATATGGGATTATCGATAAAATATTTCACACATATTTCTCGAAATGCAGCATTGCAGCATATTATATGTCATTTGGCCGTCGGTTTCGAAATATTCAGTTGCATCATGGCATTTTTTTTTGGGGGGGGGGCTTATTCTTTGACTCCATAGATATATTGCTAATATCCATGACTGTAAGGATAACTTAGAATTTAAAAAAAAAAAAATGACTTGCATCGTATAGATGTTCTGTTTTTATATTTTTGACACATTTTATTTTGGCATTTCCAAACATATTTATCCAATGTCATTGAATGTTTCGTCCAATTCATACGGACATTACAGAATTCACAATTCATTTCATTTGCAAGTAGGAAATGCTGTTTCATCCATTCAATTATGGATAGATGGTCTCTAGAAATCAACGGACACACAACATCTTTGAAAATGGCTTTATCCATTTGTTACAGTATTTAAAACAAAATGGTCCAAATATTAATTTCTTTTAATACCTCGTAAAATTTTAGCTTCTTCGACTTTTGGATTTTTTTTTTTTTTTTTTTTTTGTCATTTAATAAATTGATCACGTGATGGTATCATGAGATTAAATCAAAATTCAATATTTAAAAATATTATTTAAAAAAATATATTAATTGTCGGTAAAGTTAATGTTTTAAAGAAAGAATAATTAAATAAATACTGAATTGTATTAAAAAAACACACAGAAAAAAAAAAGAATTATAAAACACTTTACATAAAAATCAATCTTTAGCACAAAAATCCGCGAAACATAATTATTATTCTAAGGTTTATCTTCAAAAGTTTGTAAATATATTTTTTAAAAAATTGCTGGCGAATATTCGAGCATGTTTGCTATTTGACGTGTTTACAAACAACCGACGCCATGTGCTTGTGCCAATGTCAAGGTCGAATCACCGGTGTTAGTTGAATTGTGCGCCTGGCACCGCCAGGCGGCGTCGTCTGCTACGGGTTATCTATTCTTTACTTGATCCTTTAAAATAATACACAAAAAGCTTGGTACTTACACTGTACCGTTTAATCAAAAAAAAAAAAAAATGAAAATACCCCCTTCCCCAAAGTTATATTGTACGTATCCGTTTTGGACTGAAGTTCTCCGAAAAAAGTTCACTTAATTTGATCGAGTAGTTTTGTTTTTTTTTTTACAGCGGAAAAATGTTTTTATGAACGCGCTGGGGGCAGCCATGTTTGGATTTTTAGAACACGCCATGGGGAGATAACTCGGGCTAAAGCGCCGACACACCCTCCCCATCTTGAGTACTAGCTTTTCTTCCTAAAAATCGAAACATGGCTATCTTTTGGTCGGTATTATAAAACATTGTTTTTTCGCTGTAAAAAAAAAAAAAAAAAAAAAAAAAAAAAAAAAAAAACTACTTGATCAAATTAAATGAATTTTTTTTTTCGGAGAACTTCATTCCATAACGGATACAATATAACTTTTTTTTTTTTCGATATTTTCATTTTTTTTTTTTTTTTTTAATGTCTTGATTAAACTGTACAAGTACCAAAATGTTTATGATGTATGTATGTACCCGTCACAGAACGAAAATGTCATTCTAAAAAAAAAAAAAAAAAAAAAAAAAAAAAAAAAAAAAAAAAATCACGTAAATTGATCAGGTATAAATCTTTTTTTTTTTTCGATTTTAATAGTAAATCGTAATCATTATAAGACTGATGTTGATCTCAGTAGTTCGAATTGAGTTGTCCTTTATTTATTAAACATGGCGGATTAAAACGCAACATATCGCTTTTTCATCAAATTTGATTTTCGGTAATGTCCAAGATGAGTGCTCGGAAAAATCAAGCTACCAGAAGTGAATACGGAACGGAACGGAGTCACGACACGAAAACGAAACCATATATTTATTTTAAAAAATACTTCTTGTATTATCAAGAAATAAAAAAATTACTTTTAAACAACAACAACAGCAAAAAACTCTTCTTGTATTATCAAATAATAAAACAAATATTTTATTAAAAAAAAAAAATTTAGTTTTAACTTTAAGTTAAAACTAAATTTTTTTTTTTAATAAACAAGGAAACTAAAATAAAAAAAAATAATATATTAAAGAGACTTTATAACATATAATTTATGTAATATATTATAAAGTTTTATTTAATAATTTACATAATTATTTTTTTTGTTTGTTTCGTCGTAAAATAAGTGTTAAACCTAAATTAATTTTTTTAAAAGATTTTTTGTTATTGGATAATATAAGAAGTGGGGTTTTTTTCCTTCTTTTTGTTTTTAAAACATTTTTTTTTTCGTGATAACACAAGAAGTTTTAAAACTAAAGGATTTTTTTAAAATAAATATATGGTTTCGGGTTTCGTGTCTTAACTCCGTTCCGTTCTATAATCAACCGTATCCACTTCAGATAGTTTGATTTTTCCGAGCACTAATTTTGGACAATACCTGATTTTCTTAGTAATAAATTAAATCAAATTTCGTAAGTTTTGGAATATGACATTTTCGTTCCGTGCAATCATAAATATTTATCTGGAGTTTTTTTTATTTTATTTTATTTTATTTTTTCAGGTTGAACTCTGGATTTGCACCGAAAATAGTACTAAAGAAATTGAAGATTTAAATGTAAAATATAAAAATAAAAATGTGGGAGCTTTAAATGTTAGTTACAGTTGTTTTGTCCAGAATTTCAAATTAAAAAAAAAATGTAAAGAAAAATCTCTATGATATACGTACCTGTGAAGAAAAAAAATACCATATTCCAAAATCCACGTAAATTGATCGCGTAGTTTTATTTTTAAATAAGAAAATGAAAATTTATAGCTAATCGAGGAGCGACTGTCTCGCGACGTCATTTTGAAAACAGGCTGAAAGAACAAGGGAGATAAATCCAAATATTTCATTCTTACGAGATTTTAGAAAGCCATTGTTAATATGAGGAGGGGGACGTTTAAAAAATTTTTAAATTGCTTTAAAATGATTTTCTTTAGAAAAATAAAACTACTTGATATTTTCTGTCACATGTATGTACGTATTTGGATCAATATAGACGGGGGGGGGGGCGAATGAAATAAATAGATAGCTAAGAGAGGGAGGAGAGAGAGAGAGGGGGGGGTCTTGTTCAGTTATAAATTACAGCTAATTTAGAACAATTTAAACATGGCTCAATCCCAGAACTAAACTATATTTTAGTATGTAGTTTGTGTTATTGAACTATATGGGGGGGGGGACAAACAAACAAGCAAACGTTGATTTACTCAGCTTTAGTATAATATTACATAATCGATGATCCGACACAAATGGGTACCTTAAATAGGCAATAACATGCTAAATTGTACTTACAATGCAGGCACATCAAGAAAGAGACATCCTTTTAAGCGCACATTTTCTGCTACGCAACTGTTTTTTGAGAAATGATATAGGTGACCTTTTAAACGTTTTTTTTTTTTTTTTTTTTTTTTTTTATTGTATTCAAATTAAGAGTTTTACAATCAAGTCCAAAGTACAAACTATATTGGTCCGACTATCACGTATGACCGATAGACTCTCTTTTTTTCTTCTTCTTCTGGTCTTGTGCGCGCATGCGAGTGAGTGTACTAGTTAACCTATCCAACGATATCCACGTAGGTAAAAACTATGTTGAAAGGGTATTTATGAGATACGGAAGTTTTTTTTGGAAAATATGTAAATACACAAAAGTTATTGGCGCTTGTGCACTACTAGGACGGAATCACTGTTTTGGTTTTCAGTTGGGACATAGGGAAAGTGCGTAGCAGGAACAGACAAATACAATTTCAGGACTGAATCGAAAATAAATGCGTTTTTTTTTTGTTTTTTTTTAAATACAATTTTTTTTGGTTTTGTTGAGAAAGTTTTTATAAAATAAATATAAGAAATAAAAACAACAGACATTTCAAAATAAAAAAAAAAGTTTATTTTGTTGAAATGATAAGTCGAGATAAAAGGAGAATAAACAGGAATGCCTTTCGTAAACGTTTTATCAACTTAAAAGTATACATGTGTTTTCGAGAAATCAATATGGCGGAATCCTTAATAACTATGATCCTTTATTTCCGGAAGAGTCAAAGTAATTTATTCTAACATTTTCCCCTTCAACAATAATTAAGTATGGAATTACAGAAGTAAAATTTAATCTGTTCAGTACTAGGTTAAGAAGTCCTTATATTTACTTGGAAAACGTCGCATTCTGGACGATCTCTGCACTGACTCACAAGGATGTTGGTCCTCAGCGTTCACATCTTGGGGAGCATGGATATTTTCAGTATCAGGTACGGGATTCTTCTCCTTCACGTAGGTATTGTTTTTGTCAGTTGGCGGTTCTTTAGGGGCTTCAGGGCTCGCAGGATTGTTTTCATTGTGTTGGTCTTCTTGATTTGAGGTCTCACACATTGACAGTAGTTTCCGCACCAGAGCGTAGTCGTACATGAGCATAGTAGGGGTTGATGTCTAATAGGGTAGCAGGGGTTATCGGAGGGTCGAGCTTACTAGACTTAGTATGGTTTCTGACATATATTGGGCCTGGTTTCGCCCAAGTAGGAACAGAAGTTCCGGAGGAAGATTTGTACAAGCCTTTTTCAAGTCTCACACAAACCACACATTCATATTTCAAGCTGTCATATACATACGCGCACACAAATATAAGCGCCCACGTCCACACATGTACACATATTCACGTTCACATACATACACTCACATTCACGTGTATATACACACATGCCTACGTATACACATGTACTCACACATGCGAACACAAACACACACATGGACGACGTCACTTCCGCTTTCTAAGGAAATACACATGCGCAAAATACACTCTGGAAACGAGTATAAAACAAGGAGACAAGCTGTTTCTAATTCTCTTTTTAGGACTAGCTCTCGACTAGAGAGGTTGGGCTAACCAACCGCCTCCCCTTCGGAAGGCGCACGCTCGCGCGCATCAACACCCCTGCGACTATGTATGGGGCACGAGTTAACAAACTGTATGTATACATTCTCACTCTTTCTCTATCTATTACTGTTCCCTAAGAACACCTTCGCGTAGCTGACTACTAACTGATGACAACTCTAATATCCTCTTCTTTGTCTACACGCTGGACTACCATTCTCAATTTTCCTACAACATTTATTTCTCTTTCCACGTGTGAACAAACAATAATGACTCGAACTTGAGATGAAAACACATTTCCTTTTCTTGCTACAACACCAGTCCTGCAACGAACATTGGTTACATACGCGCGGACATGTTATAACTAAAACGTTCATTTCTTTCAACAGCAAATAAACGACGTTTATCTTATCCATTAATTGAGTCTTTGTTTCCTTCAATTCCCATTCGTTTCATTATTCTTTTGTAACGGGATTGGGGTATTTATATATCCTAGTCCCCTACAGATTTACGACTATATTTGAACGTTCTGTCATGACGAGTTGTATTAGTGGCAGTGCATAGTAACAATCTAATTGAATGGAGAGCGTTTGGTAGTATATCTTCCCAATGGGGCAGTTTCATGTTGCTAGAGTGTAAGGTCGTTTGGATGGCCTTCCATAAAGTTCCATTGAGTTTCTCAACTTGCTGATTACCCTTAGGGTGGTATCTACTTGTTTTAGAGGTGGCGATAACTTTGCCACGTAAGTAATCTTTGATTTCTCCTGCAAGGAAGTCGGCAGCCCGGTCAGTGTGTATCATATCGGACATACCAAAAATTGAAAATAGTTGGTTTAGGCAGTGGATCACGGTTTTGCTAGTCATATAGGGGAAGGTAAAGTGAAAGTGAGTATATTCATCAATTATAGTGAGTAAGTATTTGTTATGACGCACAGAAGTAGGTAAAGGGCCTTTAAAGTCGATGTTTAATCGCTGGAAAGGTAGTATAGCCTATATGAGTGTTCCTTTGTTTCAACTGGCAAATTTAGGTTTCAGATACTGTCAGGAGAAGCACAAGTCTGTTATATTTTTAATTTGTTCTAAAGAGAAAGGAAGGTTTCTTGTCCTGATGAAGTGGTTGAGTCGCGTGACACCAGGATGGCATAGTGTAAGTCACAGAGGTCTTGCAAAGTGTGCGTTAATGCAGAGATGTGAGAAAATGTGTCAGCAACTGTATTTTCCGTTTCTGGACGGTAAACAATACTGAATTTGAATTGTGACAGTTCGATCCGCCAACGACATATCTTATCATTTTTAATTTTAGATTTCCTCTTATTATCGAACATAAAACTGATGCTCTTTTGATCTGTAATAACTTTGAAATGTCTCCCGAGTAGGAAATGTCACCACTTTCGGAGAGCTTCGACAATCGCAGCAGCTTCTTTTTCGACAGCATGATGTCTAATCTCATTCGGGTTTAGTGTCCGAGAAAAGAATGCAACAAGTCTACCCTGTTGGTTTGGAGTAGCAGCAATGCAGTAATTACTGGCATCAGTTTCTACTACAAATTCTTTATCCGAGTCAACAGTTATAAGAGTAGCATTTCTTAAGTCTGAAGAGAATTTAGAATAGACGGGGGCAGTGGAAACTCCTTGTTATGGTTGAGAGGCAGCATCTTATCAGAAAAGTTTCAAATGAATTTACTATAGTAAGAGAACATACCAATTATTCGTTTTTGTGACCGGAAATTTAGAGGCGATGGCATTACAAGGAGTGATTTTAACCTCAGGTAATCAGGAGCAATTTGATTGTTCATGATTGTGTAACCAAGAAGTGTGATAGAAGTAGCAGAAATGATGCTCTTACTTTGGTTGAGCGTGATGTTGTATCTTTTCGCTACATTATAAAACCTTTATTATAAAAGTCATGCTATTTTTGATCCTTTCCGCACATTGTGACATTGTCTACATACATAAAAGTGTCTATTAATTTTTCTCTTTCTATAATGCCATCAATACATCTTTGAAAGGCACTTACTCCGTTAGTGACGCCAAAAGGGATACACGTAAATTGGTAAAGTTTTCCATTTACTTCAAATGCTGTGTATTTCCGATCGGCATGACTAATTGGGGTTTGATGGTAAGCAGACTTCAGATCGAGTGTTGTAAAAATGTTGTATCGAGCTATGTCATCAATCATTTTATTAATGTTCGGCATGGGATAGGCATCCAGTTCTGTAAATCTATTTATGGTGTCGCTGTAGTCGACCACCATTCTTTTTTTTTTTTTATTCTTGTTAGAGGTTACTAAAACTTGGGCTCACCAAGGAGATATAGAGGGCTCTATTATGCCTTCCCTCAACATTCTGGCAGTTTCCTCTCTAATAAATATGTTGTCAGTGAATGAGTGACAAGGAGATTTAGTGGCAATAAGGGGTCGTCCTTGTAGAAAGATGAGAAAAAAGAGGAGGAGGAGAAATTTTGATACATGGAAAACTGTTACTCTTACCCATCGCTCTGATAACAAGTTCTTCCCTGGTACCGTCGAATTTCAACGTTACAGTTTTATATTGTTTTAGGAGGTCTTTTCCGATAATCATATCAATGAACAGATCCTTAATTACTTCCACTGTCATCGCATGGTGGTTTTTACTGTTTAGGGAGATGTCAACAATAGTTTCGCTGATGATTTTGATATGATGATTAGGGTCTTGCCAATGTTACGGTTTTCTGTTTGGGAATAATAAAAAGTTTCAGCTTTCTTGCTGTATTTTTGCTGATTAACGTCCCCATGCTGCTGGAGTCCACCATAGCGTTCACTACTCGCCCATTTATTTTGCATTTCGTGTATGTAATGTCTTTGGCACCCGTTCCTAGTCTGAGTGGGGGGAAGTCCGGGTCGTATAACACAGCAGTGGTGGAGGAGGAAGATTTACATACCTTCGCCCAATGGCCATTTTTCTTACATTTCCTACACTCGGTGTTACACGCAGGACACATCGCCCGTGAATGTCGTGTGTTCCCACAGAAGAAACAAATTCCTTTTGGTAGGGTATTTCTTTTTATAGCGGCTAAGGGAGTGTCTCTGGTTTAATTATGGTAGCGGCTATGTTCGGGTAGTTATCGAAGCTTATCGTATGCTTCTCCGCTTGTTCTAGAAACCTAGCCATTGTAAAGGTCTCTTGTAGAGTTGAGAATGGTTTTTCGAGTATGCGCTGACGAATAAACGAGGATGAGATGCCGCTAATGAAAGCGTCACGGATATATTGCTTTTTGTTCTCCTCAGTGATTACTGATTGAAATTTGCAAGATTTGGCAAGTACTTCCAGTTGTTGCATGAAATCGTCGATAGTTTTTGCTGGTTTCTGTTTATTTGTCAGAAGTTGATGTCGGTTAAATATAACGTTTGCCAGTTTTATGTAAACAGTGTCTAGCGTTTCTATGGCACCATTGTAATCCGTAGCATCACTTATTATTTCGAATATTGTCGCTGAGACTGAATTAATCAAGGCAAAGAGATTTTGTGCATTATTTTCTATTTCCCCGTTATTTAAAGTGTGTAAGTAATACTCGAACGTCAATTTCCAATGTTTATAGATTTTTTCCGAATTCAGAGCTGTTGGTTCTACGTTAAATCTGTCCGGGCGCAGTAGTTTGCCAATTTTTTTTTTTTTAAGTTGATAAAATTGAAATGATAAGAGATAAAAGAAGAGTAAACAGGAATGCCTTTCGTAAACGTTTTATCAACTTAAAAGTATACACATGTTTTCGAGAAATCAATACGGCGGAATCCTTAATTCCGGCCAAGGCGAATAACTACGATCCTTTATTTCTGGAAGTGTCAAAGCAATTTATTCTAACATTTGTTAAAAACAAAAAAAACTCTATTTTGTGTTATTATGTTTCCTCTGTTCATTTTACTTCCAAAAATGTGTTACAAAAACTATGTGCATGTTTTATTAAAAATGAAAAAAAATGTCGATTTTGTTTTTTTAAAAAGAACTCTATCTTTTTATTATAAGTATTTTCTATTTATATTAAAAAAAAACTTTCTTAAAACAGCATTAATAAAGAAAAAAAAAATTAATTTTTGATTCAGTCCTGAAATTGCATTTTTCTGTTCTGCTATGCACTCTTATGTCCGAAACTGAAAACCAAAAAGGTGATTTCGTCCTAGGAAGGCACAAGTGCCAAACCTATTTATTTAATGTTTGTTTTGTTGTTATACGGCTTGAATCTAACAATATTCAAAATCAGGACCTCAGGATTTGCAGCCTGAAGCTCTACCATTGAACCAATCTTAACTAAGTGCACCGCCTTTTTTTGTAAATGTCATTTATTTGTTTATTTTGTCTGTGTCACTTTTGAATACAAAGCATTCTACCAAAATGTTCATTGTGAATAATTTTTGTACAACAATATGATACCTCCAGAATATAGTCATGATTTAGAATTTTCCTAAGCTTAGCCATGCTGATGAGGTGTATAATGATGAAACTCTTGTCTATGGATAATTATGTGTTATGATCTCATCATCGTAATAATAATTCATACATAAGATATAAATGAAAAAACAAAAAAAAAATGTAAAATTAATCGTCCATTTCATTTTTTCTTGGAAACTACTAGGCTGATTTGGCTGAAATGTTGCATAGATCTTTGTCATGATAAGGTACAGCAAACTAAATATTATGGTATCTATTCAATGCACAGTTAGGAATTAATATGGATTAATCACTACAATATGATTTACTCTAGAAATGTCCAATCTGGTAGAAATCTGGTATAGATGTAGCAAACTAAGTATTATGGTATCAGTTTGATTCAGAGTTAGGGATTAATAGAGATTAGTATTTAATGCAAAAGTGAGTACAAAATTAAATGTATTCAATCATCAATTTGGCATAAAGCACTCATTCTAAAAAACTTTTGCCAATTTTTTAACAGACAAAAAGGTCTAATTTTTGTAAAACACTTAAAAATAATTTTTTAAAATGGTTGTAATCATTTTGTTTTTGCAGATTAAGAATGCCTTGAGTGAATACAAATTTAGTTAATACACACATGTGTAGACATGCGCTGTGACTGGAGTCTTTTCAATACAACACGAGCAAAGACCTTTCTGACAATGCTGAGCAGAGAGACACCACGGTAATTATTGCAATCACGACGATCCCTTTATTTTTGTAAAGCGTTGTAATGTTGGTGTCATGCATGTCTTGCAGAACCGAACCCTCTCTCCAGCACTGGAGCAGAAGTTGATAGAGATGATCAAGGAGAACTGTATCAAGGCCGGCAAAATGATATATAACATGGCTATATATATATATATATATATATATATATATCAATGAATTAATTCAGGAATCTATAATATAAATTTCACCTGTCTGTTTAAATGTATGTTTATAAGTCTGCCTAAAACTTTTGACAGAAGCAATGGATTTTCACAAGATCAGAATCGTTTAGAAGCTCGACCCTTTGGATGACAAATATTGAAAAATTGGCTTAAAAAATTGGCTACTTGACCCTCAACTTGGCACTTTTCTACAAGGAGGGGCCGCTTTTTTCGCCAATATTTTCGAAAATCATCCCCTCTTTTTGATTGACTAGCATTAATTTAAACTTTTGCCACTTCCGGCAAAGATGTCATTGTTTTTTTTTTTTTCATGTCCTTTTCCACCTTCATGGTACAAGTTCGAGCCTGCCTGCTATTTTTTTTTTTTTTTGCTCAACACACACCTCCAAACACCCGGGCATCCAGGTTAGTATATGATATAAATCTCACCTGTATGTTTGTATGTCTAAAACTTTTGACTAAGGCGACGGATTTTCATAAGATCGGTATCCATTTGAAGCTCAACCCTTCGGACAACAAATATCGAAAAATTGGCTAAAAACATTAATTCCTTCACCCTCAAATGGGCACTTCTCTACAAGGAGGGGTCGCTTTTTACATCAATATTTTCGAAAGTCATCCCCTCTTTACGATGGACTAGCCTTAATTTAAACCTTCGCCACTTCCAGTTTGGCGATGGGCGCAACAGCAAAGACGTTTTTTTTTTTTGTTTTGTCACAATCTTTTCCTCCTTTGCAGTACGGGTTCGAGTCTGATTGCCTACTACCACTTTTTTGCTCAACACACACCCAGGCTAGTCATAGTAACATGTGAGAAAACGATATTGTTTTTGGACCAATCTAATATTTGAGCAGAATAAAAAAAAATAGGCGGCATCACTTTTGAAACGTCCGTCGTAGTTTAAATTACATCTAATAAAGAAACACTGAAAAATATTGCTTTCCCTGATATTTTAGATGATTTTTTAAAAGTAATTGCTTAAAAATTGGTACAAGTTAGAAATCCATCCTTTGTTGTTTTTAAGCGTTAGTACTTATTAAATGACTCACAACTTTTGTAGCAGAGCTCGTATGAGCGCATGTGAAAATATCAGCAGCAGCCAACAGAGAGATGGCTAATGAAAGTATTAGTAGCAGCAGCCGTTTGAGCACGTATGCAAATTAGTAAGTGTGCATGAGCTTGTGTCAGAAGAAAAAGAAAAAAAAGAAGAGAAAAAATGTACCACGTGGCAAGAGATTAAAAAAAAAAAAACGTCACCGGGTGAGATGGACATGTGGTCTCGTGGTGGTGGCGAGAAACCTTTAATCTGATGAAGAGACAAAATGAAAAACAAGAAGCAAAAATTGTTTGGAAAGTAATGGTAATAAATGCCTTTTGTTAAAACTGGTAAGAAAAAAAGAGTCGGATTTATTTCTTTTTGTTTGTTTGTTCCTTTTCGATGGTACCACACAGTGTGGGGGTCCAGGAGAGGTTTGCACTGTAATGAACATGTTTTGAGTATAACAGTCATGTTACACTTTCTTTATTTCTACATATTTCAGTTATATATATATTTTATTCTTTTGAAATGTTTAAAACAAAACAAAAAATTAAGTTCAAGGCCACTCAAAAATTGGGGACGGGGTCTATGGTCATCCTCGTCACTGTACCTTTGCTTGTCTATGCTAATCCTAAATTTCTCATTCACCACAATACCCAAATCATATCGTGAATGCTTTTTTTTTTCTTTTTAATCTTTATTATCATTATATAACAAACAATGAAATCAATTTGTAAATAAAATTCTATAAAAAATCGTTTTATTTCATTGACTTTGGGATAGGGGAAAAAAGTCCAAAATATAAAATCCAAATGTCTCTATGATAGAACACCCACTGTTTTTTGGCTTGATGTGGGCCGAAAACAAGCAGGTCGCTCTCTACATGGAGTTAAGTTGGAAATCATTCTACTATCCTGTGCATCAATTAAACTCACAGCCTTCAGATTATGAGATGTTTGGATTGAATGCAACCCAATTTACGTATACTACTGCCCCCAATTCCTTGTCTCATTCACACTGATAATATTGCTTGATAATTTGCAGTGGGTTGCCAGTTGTGATTTTTTTTTTTTTTTTTTTTTTTTTTTTTTAATTCAATTTTCACCCCAAACAAGGCACAGTGCCACTTTGAAGCAGGGGGCTACTATTAGGGAATTAATTAGCGGGGTCATTATGAAGGGAGAAGAGTGATGCCGTGATTGTTCAATTGTTGCCGAAACAGTATTTCAATAGGTAGATTTTTAAAACCACAAGAGATTATTATCAGATGAAATATTTAAATAAAATAAATAATTAGCAAAACTAAAACATTTACAGTTAGAATTTTATAATAAGAGTTTGGAATTTTAGTCTTCATAAACAATAACAATTTACATAAACAAAAGGTGACCTTGTTGGTGACATCAAAGAAAGAGTTTGTTTTATACATGTAGTCAGTCAGGAAAAGAAGTTAGTTAGAAAGCCATGTAGTTAGATAGCGGACAGAAGTTTGGCTCAGCAGAAATTTGGTCATTGTAAATCCCCGGGAGCAATTCAGTGGGATGACTAAAGAAAATGTAAAATACAAAAAAGCATTGCAGACTCTGAGGGGAAAATGGTAATAATGTTTATGTGTAAAAATATAATGCAAATGTCAACTGTTATTCTTTTCAGATGGAAGAAATATTCTTTCAGATTTTAGACCCATCAGTCATGACCAACCGATGAAGAAGGTATGTTGCCCTCTTAGTATAATGTAACCCCACAGAAAATGTTATTCGTCCTTGTAAAGAATTGCATTTATAATGTACATTATTTTCTGTTAACTGTTATTTGAATATCTAAAACACCAACATACATATGCATCCACAAATGAACATGTGAGATCTAATTTTGTGAAGCACATGCCACCATTATTTAATGGTGGCATGTGCTTCACAAAATTAAATGTAAATATGATCTAGGACTGGCAATGGGTATTGGTGATCCTTTAGTGCTGCATTGAGACCAGTTGAAAAGTCAGCACAAAACCGAATTAGACCATTGGTTTTTCTCTCCTACTACAATAGATGGTGCCTACCATGAATATGTCACCAGTATGATTTCCTCAAGTCGTTTTAGTTCCTGGTTCACCAGTGACAATGCAGTGTATGGCACTGGACATTTTCATCGAAACACAGGTTTAGTAGATGGTTTAAAGTACAGCATAGCCCTGCCAGAGTGCAGTGTATTAAATTATTAAAAACTCGAGAAAATTATTTTATATTTATAGAGTAGACGACACAAGGTGCTAGACACGCAGACATATATTTCCTTCTTCTTTCCCAAAGAATGATGCAGATACGCCCGATACATCTGCCTTACTTTTAATGCTATGTTTATTTATGGTGTCTTTTAAATTTAATAAAAACCCTTCACAATATTTGCTGATGAGGAAACCTTGTTTATTAAAAAACTATATGTAATGATTATTGTCCGTAACTTGATGTCTACCACAATAAAAACACTGTTTTCCGAAACGATCGTACAAATAATTGATTTTGTTGTTGCTTCTTATGAAACGGATTTTTAATTTAATTATAATTTGATTCTTAAATTATCAATCACATTACTAAATATTAAATTAGCTCTAGGATATTTACCCATCGAGCTTATTATATATCTAAATTACGAGCACTTTTTCTTTCCTGTATTTTACTTAAACTAGTAATTTTGCTATTACATTAAAATACACTCTGCTCTTTAGACTATTGTTCTAATCTCCTTTAAATATATATAAATGCATCATATATACATCACAACTACAACATATATATATATACATACATACACACACACAATATCCACACGAGACAGCACATTAGAAATGATACAACCAGTATAAATACGGATGTTTATACAAACATACTTTTTACACACATACATACATATGCATGCTGGTTATATAGACCGCTATATAACATGAATTTTTGAGATGATTCATATTACTTGGATTTTTTCTACTACTGTAATCATGAGTTTTATCTTCACAAGATTTCCATCGATGTAACCTCCAATCTTTTTCAGGTGTATTTTGTGGAACTCGTGAATGTACACAAAATTTTGAACAGAACTCTTTATGTAATTTGTGGATCTAGCACGCTCTCATTCTGTCTAGGTAGAAGTCCTAATTTGCAATTGTATTTTGAGTGTCTCTTACACTCTTCTGAAGGTTCAATCCTCAGTGTAAGTTTACAGCTGAATATTACCACTACACCACGGGTTAATTGTAGTATGAATTTTGGGAGTGTATTATACTTTTAGATGTACAATCTTACTACTTATCACTATAAGAGAGATTAAATAAAGGGTGTCATTTAAAATTCTCTGCAGATTACGGAGTTCAACAAGATAAATGTAATATAGGTTGGAGATTATATCAACTGAAACATTGTGAAAATAACACTCAAGATGAGAACAGTAGAATCCAAATAATGCTTTATCATCAATATCAAGATGAAATATTATGACAGAACATGACTGAAATTTTAAAATAAATATATTCAAATAAAATTCATCTAGTTGGAATAACTTTTTTTTTTTTGTTTCCTGCCATTTTCTTCCAAAACTTGATTTCCTTCTTGCATCAGCTTTTCAACTTTCTTCCGCATTTAACCGTTGTCTCTTTACTTCAATTGCTAGTTTTATTAAATAAAAAAAAATCAGCTAACGTACTTCTTAATTTTCTGCGAAGCGGCGGTGACAAGGCAAATCAGTTCCTCAGTATTTATTTATATATTAGATACGTTTTTTTTTTATGATGTTTGAAATTTTTTTTTTTATTTCAATAATATTATATATTTATTTATATTTTTATTTATTATATTTATATAAATTCAAATAAAAAACTTAATTTTTTTAAATTAAAAAACTTTTTATAATTTCATAAACATTTCTTATAAAATTCCAAATAAAATAACTTATTTAAAGTGTAAATAAAAACTAATTTTTTTTATCTGTATAATTTTGTTAATTTTTTTTATAATTTTTCATTAATGTATTTTTCTTATATTTTATTTCAATAAATCGCTTCACAATAGAAATACTAAAGAACAATAAAAGTGAAGGCACTGATTTGCCTTGTCACCGTTTTACAGAAAATTAGGAAGTACGTTAGCTGACTATAATCAATTTTTTAAAACTAAATGCATCCTATTTTTCGGATTGCTTTTCATTTGCAACATGTTTATAAAGAAGAAATAGATTTTTGTTTTTATTTTAAAGTAAGCAATAGAACATTCCTTTATTCATTAAAAGAATGAAAGTGACAAGATAAAAACTAAATGTAAATCCTTAAATCTAATATCCTTGACAGATCATGTAAAAGAAAGCCATCCACCATTAAAAAAAAATTTGTTACATGTTTGGAAATGTGTTTTCTGTGAAATAACCAAACGAGTGAATTGGAACAGTCTACAGTGTGTGTTGATGGTAAGCAGTTCTCTGAAGGTTACTGCCACTTCAGCTTGCAGATAAGCCTCTATGAGGACACATTTTGCAAAGCAGGTGCCACCATTAATTATGGTGTAAATATTTAGGATTGACAATGGGTATTGGTGATCCTTTAGTGCTGCATTGAGACCAGTTGAAAAGTCAGCGCATAACTGAATTGGACCATCAGATTTTCTTTCCTACTACAATGGATGCTGCCTACCATGAATTTGTCACAGATATGAGGACCTTCATTTCTTAAAGTTATTTTAGTTTCTGGTCCACCAGTGGCAATGCAGCCTACGGCATCAGGCATTTTGGTTAAAACAGGTTAAGCAGATGGTTTAAGGGAGAGCATGGCCTTTGCTAGAGTGCAGTGTCCCAAGTTATTAAAAACTAGAGAACATTGTTTTAGAAATGTCTTTGGTCTGGTTGAATAATGTTGGTCTGAAGTGATGAGCAGGATACCATCTTACATATCCGATTAAGTGGAATGTCAAGAAAACCTAGTGGTTCAATAAAATGAAGTCCTAGTGCTTGTGATATCAGTGTAATGTTAGAGACTGTGTCCACTTGTAGCTGAACAAAATGGCCATTCAAATATACTGCCACAGTTTTGATTTGAGGTTTGGAAGGAAGATAGTTTATATGTTTTATTACGATATTTGTGTCCTTTATGCTAGTTTTCTCTGTGTTGGTCTATGTTCTTGAGAGGTGCAGAACCCTTCATTATGACCTAGTTGATTGCTCTTGCAACATTTTTGTGTCTTGAATGTACAGTTCAATGCAAAATACCAGCTGCCATGATTCAAGCAAGCAGTTGGAGGTTTGATGGCTGTGGGGGTGACATGATGTTTTTAAACAGGTTTAACCACAGAAGCTGTTGATTGTTGCTCCCTAGTTGAAATGTGCTGGCATTTCACAACAACTTGTCAAGTTATTTCTGGATTCTGCTCTATTTTTGACAAAATCTATGTACAAATATCTCAAACCACACACAAAAAATTAAACACTTGAATTAGGCGTCTGTGATGGAAGTTATTTTGAACTGTTCACATTCTGTATACAATATCTAGATCCGTCAACTTATATTTTGTGATAAGACAATTGAAGTGCATATTAAATAATGAAATTTGCCCAACAAATATCTACCTCAACGTCTGTACCATCTTGTGAAAGTTGTAGTCATGTTAGTGTATAGGAAGTATATACTTTGCATATCAGTTTTGTTCAAATTTACGCAGCAAAAGTCTGACATTCCAGTTGTCAGCTGGTTCCTCGAATTTCACTTGAAAGAGATCCTCAAATAACGAAAACACATACAAAACGTTAATTTAGCCAGTCATAATGGAAATCCATGATATATCTGCAGAATCAGTTGCAATATCCAAGTCATGTCTGAAAGCAATGAGTTTTGAGAATCTCTCTGAAAATAATTCCATTAATAATAATTGTTCTTGCATTGTATAGTGTAATTCATTTTTTTTTCTTAGAATGTAAGTGTCCGGTTTAATGTGTCAGCTATATTTTTCAATGGGAAGTGTCCAATCAGCATGTCTCCCCCCCCCCCCCAAAAAAAAAAATTATGATGAAATGAAGTTTGAATCGTCCTGAAAGCTGGTTTTAGTTTTTCTTGTGAAATGCATGTTTCCACGAATGCATGGAAAAAACAAAAAGACGCAAAACAATCCTCGTTATGAGTTGTTATGCATTTTGTAAATGCATGCTGTCTGAAATAACCATATACAAATGATTCATAGGGAACGTCTAACAAATTTAACAACTTACGAGTGAGATTATATTCGAACCACTAGATGTGATCATGATAAAGCTCTAGCTGGCAACTGTTTTTCATCCTTAAGGTGTCACTCTCACTCTCCTCACTCCATCAAAGGGCGATCACTCCCTTATAGATCAAGGGTAGTAACTTCATTTTTAAGTTGATCCTAACAGTTTGAATTCACTAGATTTACATTTTCAAACAGGCTGGAATGTTAAAATAGCAATTAGTGAGGAGACGATTCCAGTATTTTCCCTAATTATCTTAAATGCAAGCGCTTACCAAAATAAAAGTTTTCAAAAGTATGTTAAAATAAAAAAAAAAACCATCTGTTAGGTGGGTTACAAGAAGTAATGGTTATGAGTCAACCTTCCAATACATTCAGCTAGAGCGATGTACATAAATTTATAAATTTGCAATGTCATGCTAACATATGCAAGATATGAAGGGTTCATGCATGTGCAGATGTTAAATCGTTTAGAAGAGAATTTTACATTACCTCTTCCCCACAATCAAATTTTGCAGTCGTTAAGGTAGAAAAAAAATTCATATTTTTTTCTAAATTTATATTACACATCTGAAGAATCAATGGTTCCGACAATACTATTCATAGTGGTCACTTTTCTATTTTTGGACTTTTAGCTGGACACGCAAACACAGACAACTGAGACATATATATATATATATCAAATCTGACAGTATATTTTCAAAGGAAACCTTGCTGTTTTTATTTTTATAAGGATACCTGTATTTAATGTTGACAAGTTTCATATTATTTAAAGAAATAACAATTATGTATGAAGCAGAAAAAAAAAAAAAAATCAACAGGATTCAAATTTTATCCAAAGAATATGAACTGCTTTAAACAATTGTAATTTTTCACACGATTGCTAAGAATAAGGTTAACAATGGTCAAATAATGCGGACATTATTTTTTCTCTATTTATGTTTGATTCATAAGATGCACAAAGTGACAATGTATTAAGTAAAAAGCAACTTTCAAATCAGACTAAGTGAACATTGCTTTTTAAACTACTGATTTTAAATACAAAATTTGGTATGCAAAACAGAGTATCCTTTTAAAATCAGGATTACATTCTACATGGTAAAATGAGCCTCTGTGTGTGAGGTTTGCTTTTATAAAAAAATTCCATTACTAGCCTAATTTTCTTAGTGGTCCATTTCTTCCTCTGTGTGGTCTTTGGTTTGTGCTGATCATATTTAGTAACTTGTATTTGTCTGTTGTATTTTGTTGCCTGAAATAAAAAACAATGTAAGATACTGACCCCATCCCTCCTGTTGGCTATTCAAAGAGCCTCTGCTGATCTGTATTGAACTCCATGGCTTATATATTTGTTTGGTGTTATTATTTCATGGTTTTGCTGGTGTATGTAGTCAACATCATGCCCAAGCTTATTTTATGTACAACATTGTCACAGGGAAAGTGTTTATTTCCTGCGTATATACAAATAACAATGCATTTATTAGATATTTATAATAAAGAATTTTGAAAACAAAGTTTCCAGGTCTATATACACATAGAACATAATAGAAAAATTAAGCCTTTGATTTGACTGAACACTGAATGTAATCTATGCATGTATGTGGATATAATATATATATTATAGTGATGGGATGATTTCAATATTTGTTCAGATTTTGATATAATTACCAATTTTGTTCTACACTTCCGATTCTGATACAATTATCCATTCAGATTTTTAAGTATAGTGTTTTTGTGAGCGCGAGGTGGGGGAGGGACATATTACCACAAAAATCCATGTAATATGTGCTTATATTTTCACAAATGTAAAAATACATTTATGAGCGAGATTTTCGTTTAACTGGTGGTTTAAAATTATTTCATCATTAACACTAGTTATGGAAAATGAAATTTTAAGCCATAACAAAGAAATAAAAACTGAATAGTTTTGGAGCATCAGAAAATAGGCACTTTTCTTTTTGATTCTGATAAGCCCAAGTCTTGATTCTCGATTCCAATTAATCGTCCCAACACACACACACGTGTGTATTTGTAAATTGTCAAAAAGTTTGGGGCAGAATTGCACTTTCATGACACTACTAATCCACATATAAGCTCAATTTCTTGCATTCAAAAATGTAAAATCTCACTCAGAAATAAAAATACTTAGTCCCCTTTTTTGGGGAACTGAATGTCCCCCCAACATAAAAATGGTGTCTCATTTTGCACTTGTGTGTGTGTGTGTGTGTGTGTGTGTGAGCAAATAAATAGGAACTGACTAATCTTTTTTATGAAATGGATTTTTTTCTTTATCGTAAGTCTTAAAGAATTCTTTCAGGTTGAACAATCAAAATAGACCTCTTTAAACCGTCCATTATTGGCCAGTAAACCCAAATCCTTTATATTACATGTAAATACAAACACTGAAATTCTCTAGATAAAAATCAAATCAAAATAGTTATTGTTTTTGAGCAAGATCTTACCTTGGAAAAGTGCATTATTTAACGATGCCCCTCCCTGCATACAATTTTATTTGCATTAAAAACTAGAAAAACAGATTAGATTGCCAGTATTTTCATTTGCTTATTACCTTTATTTTTAAAAATAAAAGATTTAAAATCCGTTTTTCTTTTAGAAAATTGCCTCAAAAAATTTAAAATACTATTCTTTTTCTCTCCTGAGAAATACGGATTCCTTTACTCTACAATTCAGGGATGTGTGCCTTGTTCAATGTAATTTTTAGTTTCCTACAATTATGAAGTTATTAACAGTTTTGAGATGCGCCCAAACACCTATTAGTCTTTCATGCTGAAATTTTAAATGACGACTTGTGTTATGCACATGTTTATCAAACTACCTGCTTAATTGTTTTTTCTAAATTTAATAAGGCAGCATTTGTATATATATCCACATATCTTTATGCGAAACTGTCGGTTGATCACTTAAATTTGAAACAGCAAATTGAATGGACTCACCTTAATATCTGTTCTTGCTAATTGGCAAGAATTCATAAATTATGTCATTTACTTTTCGCTTTTCTACAAACTCGATTTTTCGATTCTAGCATTTGCTTATATTTGCCCACTTCCCATTCGTATATCTAGTTTGCCGTCCACTCTTTCATCTATATAACTTGTTGCCAGATTATAAATACAAAGAATTTTCAAAATGTCTTTCGACAAAGCAAACAAATCTGTTGCTCAAGAGAGAAAGGTGATGAATGACATTATTTGGACAAAGAAGCATTTCAGGTTAATTTTCAAAAGAGAGAAGAAGTTTATTCAGATAACACATTGTGTCATTATCAAATACAGTCATCATCAAGTATAGTCAGATAGTGTAGGTATGTGAAGTGGTTGAATTTATTATAGTAGTTCCAACTATGTAAAGCTGTAGTTACTAAACAAAACAAAAAAAAGACTGACCCCCTTAATAAAAAAAGAAAAAAAAAAAAAGGGGGAAGAAGAGGTTTTTTTTGTTTTTTTTCCTTTTCACTTGCTTCCTTTCGTTTTCTGTAAACAGTTTTATTTTTTTTTTTTAATCCCCCAAAATAATACCTTTTTCGGAAGCTAAACAATCCTGTTATCTTCTGTAGATGTCAATCACTGTCATGGAGACAATGCAAAAAAAGAGAGAGAAAGAAAGAAAAGAGGAGGGTGGAAAGATGTGGATTGGTAGAGATGAGATAGGGGAGGGTTGTGAGAGAGAGTAAAAGAGAAAGATAGAGAGACTTGTTTAATATTTTTTGTTTTGTAGCTGATGTTTGCAACAGCAGTAGCATAGAAGTACCACCAAAAGACAGTGGCTATTTTGCCTGCACAAGTTGTAGCTAATATTGGAAGATGTTTTTATTCAGAGTGCGGTTAATCACAATTTTTTTCTTTACCCCCCCCCTCCTGTTTTGGTGTAGACGGTACTCTATACTGGCAATACGCGCCTGTGCTCGCATCACCAGCATCCTTTTGTTTTGTACTGAAGTTGTAGTAATAGAAGTCGTAATCTGTGGTCGCAAAACATAGTGAAAGGTTGGCACAGCTGGCAATCATCTCTGTTGAAGTAATCTGTCAATAGCAGCATTCACATCACCAAGCGTAGCAGTTAAAGCTGAAATGAGAAATACAAGAGTCAGTGAAAATCAAAAATGGTTAAATCATTAGAGATTAGCTCAATCTGTGTAAATTACACATTTTAAATTATTGCAATACAATCCGTTCAGCATACTAAATTTTTAAGAAAAAAAAAAAAAATCAATTCAAACAACCAAAATTTGCTAAAATTACAGCAATTCTATAATCTATACTTTGATATATTTTTTGATTAAATGAATTTTTTTAAAATTTTACTATTACTCTCTTCTACAAAAGAGTCAGCTAGAAATTAAAAAAAACTTATGAGATTTTCTTAAAAAATGAGTTAAAATATAGTTGTTCAGTGTTCCTCACTCTTTTTGCTTAACGGTTCACAAAAAAAAAAAAAAAAAAAAAAAAAAAAAAAAAAAAAGCGAAAACAAATGAAATAATATTTATTTAAATGTTATTTCATATTACTCAAGTTGATGTATTACACACACACATATATATATATATATATATATATATATATATGTAAAAAACGATAAGAGTACATTTTTTCATTTCCCAGTTAATTTCATTCTTGCACAAATGACATACATACCATTTGTCACACTGGATAAAAACCACAGAAAATATTTGCAGGTGAAATTAATCATCACTCTATAGTGTAAGAGGTTAATCCATGCATACTTTTTATGTCATGAATGTGTTTTCAAATCAAATTCTTATATTTTTTTAAAGCTTCTACTCATCTAAAACGTTTAACAAGGAAAATTATTAAAACTGAACCGCATAATGGATGTACGAACAGATGAATGCAAGTATTAAAAATTGAAACAAACCTCTCATATTAGCTTCTCTATCGACAAATCCCATTGCTGCTAGCTGTTCAAGCTGCGGACCAAAACGTTGCTCAGGGGGTTGGCCCTGTGAAGAAGAAAAAGAAAAAACATAAAAGATTTGGGTAAAAAAACAAAAAAACAAAAACAAAACAAATGTGAATATTTTTAGCATCAGAAATTGACATGCATCTTTGCATGATTTATTTATTTATTTTTTTATTGTAAAAAGTCATTTATTTGTAAGCTAATGATTTATACAATTATTAATGGTTAACTGAATGGAATCAAATAATTAGTCATCTAGTTTCTTTCATTTATACTATCATGCAGAGTTCGCCTGTTTTTCTTTGTGTGTGTGTGTGTCTGGAAATATACTTTATTTCCTTATAATATATACCAATCCTTATTTAAGAAGCTTGATGTAATTACAGAGCAATAAATGAACGAATGAATGACAGATCTATATTCCAAAGTTCATGATGTTGACCATCTTACAATTGGAAGAGAAGCTGTAAATACCTTGTTTACATTATGCTATTGGAATATATGAAAATGGCATAATGAAAAGATATTTACAGCTTCTCTTCCAATTTTCGGATTTTAATCATGTCAAAAACGCACTTTATCTCTTTTTGATGGATTGATTGTTGCTATTTCTTCTGAGGAGTTAAGGGCAAAGTAGATTCACTGATTGATATAATAAGTGGTTGACTTTGTGCTATGAAACAGATACTGTCAAGAATTGTAAATGCCAACTGAATTAAAGGAATAAATTCTAAGATGGTCAACATCATGAACTTTGGAATAAAGACTTGTCATTCATTTATTACATACATACATACATAGTACTATTTTTCTTTTTTTTTTTTTAAATTAACACCATTGTCTCAGGTTGCAGATTTGGCAATTATTGGTTATTTTGAGTTTATCTTGATTTAGCAATTTATCATGAAGATACTGAAACCCAAGCAGCGTTTGCAAATTGCAAATGATACGATCAATTTACTGAAAGAAACATTTGATGAACAAATAACCTCATGAAATGGAAGCATTAACTGAATACCTTAGTCGTGCAATTTAAACTCATTAACTTATTTTTTTTGGAGATAAAAGGTAAAATCCCATGTCTACGCTGATAAATCAGACATAATAGATCACTTGAAAGACAATTTGATGCATGATTGCTGAAATATAGCCTAATTTAATGCATACAGTTTGTAAAAATTGGAACTCAAGATTATGATATATACAGGAAATTATATTTAAATTATAAATGCCAAAAATTAATGTTTAGAATAAACCACATATTTGTATAATAAAAATATTTTTGTGCAATTTATTTTAATTTAAACTTCCTCACCTCTAAAATAAAAAAAAATAAAAACTCTTGATGAGGTCTTGTTAATTTAAGACATGCTTCAAATTTGTGCCAGTTTCATTTCGTCGACACAATCAAAAGGTGGCATATTATCACATCAAAAAACATTGGTCATCAACGTAGATATTGACACTTTCTTTCACCACATATACTGAATATATGTCACCATTCCTCAGTATATATATTTTAAGTTTTTTGTAAATAATTATGTGCATGGATAACTTGTGTACGTAAAAGTTATTAAAACAAAAATGTCTTGTTGAAAGGGATGACTTCATGCATGCATTGAATTACACATATTTTTTAAAATTTAATTGTCTGATATACTTCTTCAAAATAATTTAAATTAATGAAATTTAAGGTTAATATTTCAGTTTCACTCCTTACAAGATCTACATGCATGCAAAAGCCAATTGTCCTAACCTTTAAAAACTCATCTATAAAATAATAAATTTTATGTGAAATGGTTAGATTTCAAATCTAGAATTCTTATTATATGCAAGGCAAAGAATACATTTCAATAAGTATATCTCCTTAACCTATAGGTTTTTGATGTCTACCCATGGTCTTTATAAAATACTACAACCAATAATATTTTGTAAGACCAATAATCACTGGATTCAATACCAGTAGATCTATTGCATTACATTATTCTGTGTGTGTGTGTGTATATATATATATATATATATATATATTTATTATACATACACACATACATACACACATGTGCCTCTATGCAAATAGCTTTTGCTTTATTGAATGTTTTGTAAAATAAAAAAAATTTCCGAATGCCAAAGGAGGAAATATTAGCGTTTGCCTTTTTAATTGTATTGTCTATTTTCAGACTCTGGAAATCTGTTAAAACCAGGGAAACCTCATATATGCTGAAATCCCAGGTGTGCCCATTTATTACAAATATTGAAATTTCAAAGGGCCACAAAAGAATTCATTGGTTTTTCTTTGCTTCAGTTATTAACAAAAGATTAAAATGTTCAATTGATGAAGAAACTAAAAATACATTCTGGTGGATTTAATGTTATTATTTAATTATTTTTTTAAAATGGCTACATTTTATGCTATTGCATAATTGATTTCATTAAATATCAGATTAATGATAAAAAAATTAAATTTAACGTGTAATTTTATCAGTCACATTAACGTATGAAGTAGTTGCTCCTAATTAATGAATTGTTGAACTGGAAATCAATGAGCTTACCATCTGTCCCTCGGCCATCATTTGTACCATTTGGGCCATCAGGTTGCTAAAGGCGTCGGCATTTGGAGTAGAAGTTCCAGTCAAAGGAGTGGTGCCCTCACCAGTTCCAGTACTGCCTAGAGTAGGAGCAGTGGTAGTTCCAGTGCCACCACTACCACTGACTGGTGTGGTAGTGGTACTAGCAGTAGTTGTAGTTTCAGATGCTGTAGTGGCAGTGGTAGTTGTAGTGGCATCAGTGGCTGCCGTAGTTGTAGTGGCTGCTGTAGTGGTGGTTGCACTTGTGTTGGTAGTGGTGCTTGAAGGAACTGTAAGTCCAGTAAGTCTATGTTGAGGGGGGGAAAAATTCATAAGTCATCATTTTAGCTAAGTGATCATATAACAAAAAAAAAAAAAAAAAAAAAGAATTCATACAAAAATAACATTTCTCATTTGATGAAAAATCAGACGTTATAATATTGAAAGTGTTTAAAATATTTCAAAATTTAATTTACATCTATATTTCACCAACAAAAGGGCTTATATCTCTTGGGTCTTAATTTGCCTAACATTAACAAAAGAAAAAGCTGCCTTCACTCCAGAGATTGTACCGAGGTTTTTGTAAATGGTAGGCCTCTCCACTAAAAATAACATGACCTGCTAACGTCACAGATGAAGTCCTAAGCTCACGGACCTACAGTAATGACTATTGCAAAGGATGGTTATTTTTTATTTAAATTCTCAAAGAAATTACTTGGGAATCCATAAAATTGGTCCCAAAATTATTGCATTTTATTTTCCGAAAAATACAAAGTTATTTTACATTTAGACACATTTAAAAGTAAGTATTTTTTATCAGGAAAATAGCGAAGTTTTATATTTGTTAAAAGTTTATTTAATTATTAATTCACATGTGACTTTAATTATAAGTTAAAAATGAACGAGTTTTCAAGTGATTTCAAATGAGATTTTTTTTTTTCCCCAGTCATTTTTCTTGATAATACAGCAAACAATGTTGAATTATTTTTCTTTCAACTGTAAATTTTCTTATAAGGATAAAAAAAAAAAAAGTAAATTTTTGGTCAAAAAGTTGAAATTTTTTATTTTTCAGCTTTTAAACCTGTTAAATTTTTATGGATGATTTTTTTTCCAGTCTGTTCTCTTCTATATAAATAAAAGAGTATGTATGGTTAAATATTTAATGGATTTAAAAACTCTTAAACTACTGGTAATATAACATTGAAATTAACAGGAAATAATAATCACACACCAAGGATGTAGCAATACACATGAAAAAATTGAAATGGCTTAACATATTTCAATAATGGCATACATAGAAAGAGCTTGATGATCTAAGAAAGAATCTTAAAACTTTTAAAATCCAATTAAAATTAAGGATGTTATGACTTTTTTGTGCCTTACACATTTGGATATTTTTCTCTCTTTAAGACTATATGCGTTTTATCACATTTTTTGCACTACTTTTTCAGTAAAAATGCTATATCTTTGTTAAAACACAAGATTAAGTAATGAAATTTGCCATATAAGTATTTTTGTGCTAGGAATCAGAATATACTACTGAAAATCTCCAGAAATTAATGGTTTCCAAATAATTTGCAATAAATGCATATAAATACGCTGCAATTCCTTAAAAATGCCATGTATGTATTAAAAGTAAAGATGTTAGAGAATTCAGTGCTAATGCACTTACTGATCCATGCTATATAAATCATATTTTCAAGTTTACTTAAAGTTTTTTTTTTTTTTATTCGATTGTAAGGTTAAAGTACAGAATAGGTAAAAAACACCCTCCCCTCCCCATGTTAAGAATGGCTTTCAAAATAACATTATTTGAGCACGGATCAATAAGTGCATGAGTACCGAGAATTCAAAGCTGAATTGTAATGCATTCTATGTACAAGAAACTTAAATCTAGGACTGTTTAAAAATGAATATATTACAATATTTCATTATTGTAGATGAACACCGTCCATTAACCTCTCCCCAGCTGACCACTTCTCCAAAATATGTGATTCTACCTTTTTAGACAATTATGTGTTAACACTGATAAACTTTAATAAAAAATAAAAATTATTTTAGAATTTAATGTAAAATGATTCTCCATTTTGAGCCATTCTAGCATTTTAGGGCAGTTAACCATTTTTTATACAGGAGATAAATCATGTGCGTTTTTTAATTTTTTTTTTCTAAAGACGATTATGTGTGGTTTTAAGTGTTTTTTTAAAGAGGGGTTTTAGTGCAATTGTGGGAGGATGGGGAAACTTGCCACTTTAACTTTGAGTTAATTGTAGGGCTAAGGGAAATCGTGTGAACATCTTGAAGATGACAAATTTATGGTATGACAAATTTAATGTAAAATAAATAATTCACCATCTCAAGATCATTCTGTTACAAGAACAAGTCGCCTTTTCTTGTGAGGGAGTAAATATGAGATTAGCCGAGGATTCGAACCTGCGAATCTAGGATTGAAATTGAGAATTCTGATCATAAATTAAAATAAATAATACAGAATGTTATTGAAAATGGAATGTAGAATTACCATTTTTTAGTTCACATAAAATAGTTAGATATCTGTTTATTGAAAAAGGAATGTGATAATACAATTTTGTTTCTGTTAATGAAATTAAAATAAGGAATCTAGATCCGAACAATAGAAAATATTAAATATATTTGTAAAGTGGGTTAGGAAAATTAAGTTAGAAAAATCGGTTTGTAAACATGTAAGGAGCGATGCATGCTTAGACACATGAGGCATGTCTGGCCACGGGATCGGTATGCACGTGTTTGGTCATGCAATGACGTCATGAGTTCTCAATACAGAGAGCTTTAGGTCAGTAAGTCAGTCAGAAGCTAGGGAGTCAGAGATAAGTCAGACCAGGACAGGGTCGGACAGACAGAGCTGACATCGAACCTTGGAAGCGAAGGGGAGAAGAAAGAAATCATGTAGAGACTTTGAATTCCTTGATGCAAAGCCATTGACCAGTCGAATGAAATAAACGAACAACTTCATAATTTTGTATCTGCGTCTTCGTGTTATGTTATTCAACAGAAAGATATTGTGAATTTGTATTATAGACTTGTGTTCCACTCATCTGTATTTATAAGACTGTGTATAAACTCATCTAAGAATGTGTCTATGATCTTAAGAATGCGTCTCCCTCTCAGCTATTAGAAACAATGAATGTTCATTCATTATGATAAAAGACTGGAAATCCTCATCTCAAAAAATGTGTTAAGAAATATGTGTTCATGTTTATAGAAACACTCCCATTGTCAGAACTGTCAAAAGTATAAATGTCAATCTCCTCAATCTATCTATCTATAGATATATATAAATAATCCACCTCTCAATGTCTATTACATGTTCCCGTTGGCACTATATTAAAATGTCCCTGTCTCTCTTTATATATAGCCTGTCTATCTCACACTAATATAATCTCTCTAATATGAACAGTTATTACATAACAATTCTAGTGTTTTAAGACAGTTGACCAATGAATGTTTTCATGGGAGGTAAATCATATGCATTTTTCTTTAAAGTTTTCTTTTAGACACTTATTTAGCTTACAGAGGAAGGTTGTTTAGTGGGGAATTTGCCACTTGAACCTAGCATTATTGTTGGGGTTAAAGGTTTTTAGGAGGAGGCTTGCCACTTAAGAGGTAGGTTTAAGGGAGTTTTTTTTAAGAGGTCATTTGACACTTATTTACATTTAGTGGTTCATAATTATTGACTTTTGAAAGTGTCTTGGATTTTGAACCTCAAATTACTTTTAAATATGTTAATTATGTAAATGAGGGTGTGAAATTTTACAAGAATTATGACAAACAGAAAAATAAGTTTTAGTTAAACAAGTTACATCACTAACAGAAAATGTGACTTAATAGCATCAAGTATTTTTTTTTCTGTTTAATTCACCGTTAAAAACTAATGCAATAGATAAAAGTGTACGCAAGTGAATACTTTTAAGAGATTAGAAAGGCCTATAAAACGGTGCTCTTCTAATTTCCACACCTAATGATTGCTTTCTAGCTATGCTAACAGAGTGCAGTTCTTTTATTTTTTATGGCGGCTTCAAATAACCATAGACCAATCAGAAAAAAGGTTAATTTTTATTTTTTAAGTTTATTATCATTTATATTTAGATACATTTTTATTTTTAGTTTATATTTAATAAAAATATCAGAAATACGACACCACAATACATTTAGAAAGCTTATTTTCTTGTCTTTTCAACAATATAAATTTTTTAAAATTTGACCAGAAATTGCAAGTTGAACAAAGTTCATAATGCCGGACAGGTTGAGATTGCATATATTATTCCTTAATTGGAATTCATTTTTGAGATGAGCATTATATATATATTAATTTAGTTTTATTTTGGACTATTATTCTCATCTTTATTTGTTGTTTTTTTTCATCTTTATTGGTTGTTGTTTTTCACAACGTTTCAACCAACTATTCCTCTGGCCTTCGTCAGGTGGTAACCGCGACGGATAGGAACTTCGAATCTCCTAACTGCATTCTCAGCAATCACTGCCATCTGTAGTTGTTGTCGTCTCACCACGTTTTGGCCAAGTAAACCTCTGGCCGGCTTTGGGTAGGATTGAAACCGCTATCTTCAGACATAGATAGACGTTGAATCTCTACAGTTCCAGATGAGCATTGTCTGAAGATAGCGCTATCTTCAGACATAGATAGACGTTGAATCTCTACGGTTCCAGATGAGCATTGTCTGAAGATAGCGGTTTCAATCCTACCCAAAGCGTGCCAGAGGTTAATTGGCCAAAATATGGTGAGACGACAACAACTACAGATGGCAGTGATGGCTGAGAATACAGTTAGGAGATTCGAAGTTCCTATCCGTTGCAGTTACCACCTGACAAAGGCCAGAGAAATAGTTGGCCGAAACGTTGTGAAAAACAACAACGAATAAAGATGAAAACAACAACCAATAAAGATGAAAATAATAGTCCAAAATAAAATTAATAGGTTGGGACTGTTTTAATTATTCTGATAACTGAATAGCTCTAATTAAACTAATTATAGTCTTATAACAAAATAGCTCTAACTAAAAATGTAAGAACATTTTTTATATTCATATTTTCATTTATTTTTCCCTGGAGTAAAAAGTTAAAAACCATCTGTGTACAGCCATGTTATCACTAATAGTATTACTACTGCAAATAGTTTTTCCATCCAAACTCGGAAAGAATTTTTTCCAGGTATCATTTTAAATTGCTAGCTACCACAAGAGAAAACAACATACAATTATACTTTTAATGGATAAGAACAGTAAAAATTTACAGAACAGTGGGTGTCCGAAGACATTCACTGTTAAAATTTTCAATACTCATACTGAAGTCTTTTTAACAATAAAAAAAAAAAAAGAAAATGAGTGGTCAAAAGTATTTCGGACACCCCAAACTATTAAAAATGACATCTATTCTGATTGGTTCCCAAATTTCATGACAAAATTCTTAATATAAATGCGGTACAGGCATTTACAAATCAGAGGATCTTTACAAAATCTGACTGAAGAATAACTTAAAATATTGCAGCATTAAGAATTGATTATATAATGTTATAAATTGAATTTTAAAAAAATTCTTAAATGCTGCAATATTTTAAGTTATAAATTTATATTTTTTTTTTACTAGAATATCGTCCTTTTCTTTTCCAGTTTTAACAACTAGTCCTTTACTTTTCCATGTTTAAGCTTAACCATATTACTTTTCATGCTCGCATTTTTCTATTGTAATTCATGATTTTTTCAGGCTTCCAGTAAATTCACTTGTTCTTTGTTTTATTTCAGTCTTATTTTAATACTCCCCCCCACAATTATCTCCCTTTCATTCTTTCTGTTTCACTTGTTACTTTGTTACTTCTCTTTTCACAAGAATGGTGAATTAGTAGCGACAGGGTTGCTATGGAAACCAGTAAAAAAAAAAAAAAAAAAAAAAAAAATATCGCTTACCTCCTTACCTTTTTTTTTTAATTTTTTTTTTTTAAACGATTTTGAACACCAGTAAATTTATAATAACTTTTGTTTTATTGAACGAAAATTGTAAAATTTTTTCATGATATAGCTGAGAAGGTGATCTATAAACTATAATGGTTTTGAAATTTGGTCGAAAAATGAGTGAGCGGTGAAGCTTTAAAGCAGTTCTAAATGACTATGATATCTTTGTTCGGTGATAAGTATGTTCACCATAAAGGCTTTTTTTTTTTTTTTTTTTTTTTTAAATAACAACCTAAAATTCAGTAATTAGGTTTTGCTATTTGTGCAGAACACTGGATGTGCCAAAATAACCTTTTTATTTAGAAAGATATTTTTAACTAAATTATCCAAAAGATATTTCTGTAAATTTGATTTAAAACAATATTTCTACACTAGTATTTGAATTTAAGTCATCTTAAAAATTATTTATTGTTCAATTTTAATTTGTTTAATCATTGTTTGTGCATTCTCTAAATTCATAATTCAGTTTTTGCTGTATTTGATTGTCTCTTGCTTCAAACATGCATGAATTTACATAATTCTTGTTTTTACCTTTTAATTTATATTGAATAAAATTTAGTTTCAGTATAAATTAAATTGTATTTTTTTTTAAATGCAATTTTTTAAGTAAATGATAAACATATTTTAGTCTTAAATCCATGAAACAAATTGTTGATGTACATAATGTTTCACAGAAACTACACACTACTTTCCCCTTTTGAATTTTTTTTTTTCAATTAATATTGAATAAGTTCAGTTTCAGTATAGTGTCTCTTATTTTTCTATTTGAGGTAAACACATTTTTGAACATGGTGAGGTTTGGTACAGGTTTTAGAATATACTTGACTAAGTAGTTACTAATAGCAGTACGTGTGCAGCTTTTGCTTTTAGTAAGCGTGTGTGTATGCGTGTGTTAGATATGCCAGATTCTGATTTAATACTATATCTCATCTTTAATCTGATGGCAATTCTAGGTTTTCTTTTTCAACTGTTATATAATGATGTTCATGTAATTTCTTGGTTGAAAACATATTGGACACTGTTAGCCACATTCTTTACAGATATTTTTTTTTTACCATAGTCACTACTTGAGGTTAATGGGTACCGTGATAGTCGGTGATGGTAGAAATTGGATAAGTTCATTTATTTTAGAGAATGGCTCATCAAAAACTTTCTTTACATTGGACTTAAAGGAGACTTAAGTTAGGTGGAAATCGGCTCTGCAGTTGTGTTTCACAGATGAGCAGTTCTAGGAAAGAAACTCTGCTCATGGAATTTTAGCTTAGTTTTATGCAGATAAAGTTAAGGAAATTGCTGATAATGATTGTAGCTAGTCTGCTACGAATGCATTACAGAGAAAAGCTTAGTCAAGCATCTAAATAGAGCAGAAATAGGCTTGCGTCTATGAGCAGAAAAGGACATTGTCCACTAGATTTCAAAGTCAGTTTAGTATCCTATCTAGGCAAGAAAGAGTGCTCTGAGCAGCATCTTGCCATATGTGGCAACAGTGCTCCATCTTAGGACGTATTTGGCTCTTATACAGGTAGAGGATTTCATCAGCAGTGAGATAACTACTAGAGTGATAGAATGATCTAACCATTTTCTTAATAACCATGGCAACAGATTTGATGTATGCGTTCCATTTTAGATCAGGAAAGAAGGTCAGTCCAAGAAGCTAATCAAAGCATGGTACTTAGTTTTGTAGTTTGCTGTGTATAGACATTGAAGAGTAGTTATTTTAGTTACTTCTTTTGCAATTATGTCAGATTTGCGACATCAACAGGACCACCACTATACCGGTGTCTGACAGTGTTCCAATATTTCATTATGAAAAAAATCATTTCAATTTTCCTTCTTGATTCACGTTAAGGTTAGGAAAAGGGTCAGAGAAAATTATATTTTTCCTTCCTCGAACCCGTAATCATTTCCAGAACCATTTTAATAGCTTGTTATTCACCTATGTAGATGAAAACATTATTTGCTAGTTTAATCCAATTTCTTTAAGGATGTATATATTGGTGCCTATCGCTGAAGAATTTTTTTCACCCATCTGTATAAATAGCAGCATGATCATGGCATTTGTCACTAGAGTTATTTAAATTCACTTTGGGCTGATAAGGTTATTAGTTTTGTTTTTTTGTTTGTGTCAATATTATGTCTATCGTGGGTTGTTTGTTTGATTTGGTATTAGATGCTAGAGGTACCTTGCTTATTGCAAAGGATGTTGTCAGAGTTTTTACTGTGTTAGCGCTTCTTTGAGGCAGAGTGCAAATGAAGACTAGAGTTTATTATTACTGTTATAAAATTGAGTATATTGAAGATTTTAATTTTGATATGTTGGGTTGATTGGGCTAAATTTGTTTTAATGCATATTGAAGATAATTTTTCCTCATCTAAGAATTAAAAAAAGGTGGTTTGTTGACTTTTTTTATATAAACTTTGCATGGTTGAAGTGCTTTAAAGCTTAGTTTTAAACCTTGCAAAAATGCATGCAGGAAGTTTTTGAAAACTAAAAGCCATTTTCATCTCTTATCAAGGAAATTCTGTATATGTCTTTGAGTGATGACAAATCTGTGATGATGAATAAGTTATTGAATGTTTGGAATTTTTAAGTTAAAGACTGTATTATTTGAATTTTTCGGAATAGTTCTCATTTTCAGTTATTTTCACATTTTGGTTGATGTAACCTCTGACTTTCAGGTGTATCTTGTAGAACTCAAGAATCTTTATAGTGTCGTCCATAAAGTACTTAATTCGGTTGTAGGTTATTCATCTGGAGGTCGAAGTTTCACTCATTGCGGACAACATTCAAAAATACAATTGCAAATTATTTACAACTTCTACTCAGTCATGGCCGATGGAACGTGCAGATTTCCGTGTTTAAGATAGCAGGTTGGAGGTTACATCAGCCAAAACATTATGTGAATAATATTCAAGATGATAAGAATAATCAGAATATGATTTGTCCCTTTTATTCTTAAAATTATCTATATTAGTTCTTTTAAATCTAATCAGATAATTTGTTTTAAAAATATATCCAGGTATTAAAAAATAAATTTATGATTTAATAAGATTTACAGAAAAAAAATTGTTTCATTATAATTTAAAAGCGATCTGAATATTATTTAAAGTTAAAAATAATATAAAAAAATTAGAAAAATAAAAAAATTGTACCTAGGGAAAAAGCCAGGCGCTTCACTTTGCAATTGCTGCAATGCTTGTTGGATTTGCATAACTGCCTCAAGTGCACGTGGATTGCTCAGCAAAGTTTGCATCTGCGGATCCTGAAGCTTTTTACAAGAACAAGAAAAACAAAAGAAATCAGAAGAGTTTAATGTGTAAATATTTTTAAAAATAAGACGATGGAAAATATTAAAATTAGTTAAAGACAAAAATCAAGCTAAGCCATTAAATTAATATCCTTGCATGAAATACAAATTGAAGTTTATTCTTACAAATTTTCCTCTTGCAAAGTTAATCGGTTCAGTAAACAGAACTGAACAAGGCAGGAAAATTATTTGATCTTTATAAATTAAAGATTGTTTAAAAACTTGTATTTATGGCTGTATAATAATAGGCGGGGATTCAGATTTTGCAGGAACCAGAAGTTCTTTTGGTTATTTTCTTTTTTTTACATTATAAATTAATCCAGATTTCGAGCTGGGATCAAAGTACAACATCTGTTCTGTTCATGGTGAATGAAGGTGAAATTAGAGACCAAGGAAATTTTTATTTTTCCCCCAATCCAGATTGTCCCTTTTAGAGTGTTAGATCCCCCTTCCAGCACCACATAAAAAAAAAAAAAAAAAAAACGACCACGTTTATAACGCTGCCTTAGTGGGAAGGCTAATCAATAGGGATTTCTCCATCTGATAAGAAAATTTCTCGGCCATATAAAATATTTGAAGAATTCACATCAAGACAGAAATATTCTGAATCATAAAACTTAATCAGTGCAAGTAAATTGTATAAATTTTTCATTTAATATAAAACTGTTTAATTTTTTTGTGTTTTGCCGAAATCAGAGTAAACAATATTACTACCAATAAAAAAAAAACTTTAACATACCTGATTCATCATGGTGGGAAGGTACCGAGAAAATGTATCTTGAAACTGTGGATTTGAAGCAAACATTGGATTGTTTCCGAGGATCTGATAATAGAAAACATTTAATAGTAATAAATAAAAAGTGTCATTCGATTATTGTTTGAAAGAGAAAAGATTTTGATCTTGTTGGAAATATTTGTCTGCCGAGTACTTAAAAATACTGATGATCAGTCTCCTGTGCAACATGATTAAATTGTTGAAATGCATGATAACTCAAGTTATGCATTTCAGCAAATGCAACTCATTTAGTGACAAACCATGTAGATTTTGTCCTGCTTTGTTAATATCACATAGGATCAGTAAATCTCTTGAAGAGAATTTGTAAAATAGCTACAGACATTAAAAGTCTTTGAAAGGATCTGGGGAAAAAAGGTTTCTTAAAAGACTTATCTATACAATATCTAGCAATAGCTCCACAACCACCAAATTCTCTGATAGATCTATAAATGTAGTTAATGGTTGATGAGCAGAAGTGTGAAACATCAATGTTGGCATGCTTGAAGGATCTATTCTGTATCTTCGTTAATGATCTTCAAAGTCAGATTCTGATATTTATTGACATCTGCACCAATGACAACTGTTTATGGCAGCACATAGTTTTTGCTTTTTGTTTGTAGAGCAATAGCTATCGACATTAAAAGTTTTTGAAAGGGTACAAAGGATTTCTTAAAAACATTTATCTGTAAAATATCTAGCAACAGCTTCACAACCACCAAATTCTAGTAGTCATCACTATGGCTCGATTTGACAAGGATTGAAACCATAACTACATTTACTACAGTGTTGCATTTTACTAATAGACTACAAAGCCTTGCCTGAAAATATGTATATTTTTATCACTTAAATATTAAGCTAATTTTGTTAGCTAGCTGTATGAAATTGACATTAAATATTGGGGAATACCTAGTTGAAAAGCAATCAGCAATGGGTGAATCTACAGCGGACAAATGCGGTGGGGATTTAGATTTAACTCGTTACGATATCAAGAAGTCAAAATCAAAATAGGTTAGTCTATTAAAAGAAGCAAAAAAGATAAACTCACTTGCTGTGCCATTTCTGGATTGGCAGACATGGTTTGCATCATTGTTTGGATGTATGGTGCCTGCAGCATGTTTTGAATCAATTGAGGATTTTGTGTCATTTGTGTTAACAAACTTTGCATACCAGGAGTATTAAACATACCTTAAATAGAAAACATAAAAATTGAAAGACAACTTCATTAAAAAAAAATAAATAATTTGTACTAATATCATTTAGTTTTAAAAATCTGAAATTCTATTTCTTATAAAATCAGATTAGAGATATTCGTTGATCAAAAGGGGAAATCTAATTGTTAACATTAGAAAGTTTAGTGGCAAAAATATAGACAATCCCCAAGTAATATGAAAACGCAACTGCAATTTCACTTCTATTGCATATAAGACTTAAACTTTTTTTTTTTAAACATAAAATGGAAGTGAAGATTTTTGGTACATTTAGTATGGAACATCTAAGTTAGCCAGCTTCATTTATTAATAGTTTAATGTTAACAAATCCTCTTGTATTAAAAGAGTGAAAGTTTCAGAAGTTATTTACATCCAATAATTTTATAAATAGAAATCAAAAGAACATTACTATAATAAGAAAATTAGTTATGATTTATAACAATTTAATGACCAAACAATACTGCAATGATTAAATTTTGTTTAAAAAATTATAGAAGTAAAAACTCCAGGGCAATACCGGATACTTACAACTAATTTGAAACTGACTGGATAAGAGAATTGTTAACGAAAAATAATCAGAAACATTGGAGCTTACCAAATGGTCCACCAGCTAAAGGATTGGATGCATCACCACTGGTAGTGTCGGTCTGAGTGGGTCCCCCACCACCACCACCTGTTGTGGAGCCACCACCACTGCCTCCACCACCTCCTCCTGAAGGCCTAGGAGCCCATGGATTAGGCAGAGGGTCATTATTCTCTCTACCAACTTGCTCATTGGCTTGGTTGCCTTAAAAAAAAAAAAAAAAAAAAAAAAAAAAAATTTTAATTAAAATAATTTTATTTACAGGAGAAAAATTTTTTTTTTAAATGTCACCTTTTTATATTTCTGAATTTTGAAATAAGGATTGATACTATGGGTATACAGAATACTATTTTCATCTTGATTGTTATTTGCACGTCATAAATAATAGTTACTATCATATGTATACTAGCAGAATTCCTGGCATTGCCTGGTCGTAAAATACATTTAAATATTACATTCCAATTCATGCAGATTTCATATTTGTTATTACAAAGCCAATTGTCAATTGATTATTATATGCTACCTAATATATAGTAATTTCAAAAGTAAAAAGAAAATGACTTGTGTGCCATCAATTGAAGCAAAACCATAGCTCTTCAGTCTTATCCGTTAATGCACGAGCAAAAATCTATACATATACAAAAAAAACAAAAACAAAAAAAAAAAAACCTTCAATCTATAAATTTTAATTAGCCATGTGGCATCATGGATAAAGTACTAGTTAAATTCAGTTGTAAGCCACACTCTTCTGGAGGTTGAAGATTCAAACTTCAATGTGGGTGATACAAATTACTTGAAACTTCTAACCAGTCACGGCTGACAAAACAAAAGTGTGTTACTCTGAATTAAATAAAAGATTTTGTTCAAAATGTCTGGAGATTCCAGAGCTCAACAGGATACATCTGAAGAAAATTGGTTGGTTGTTTTACGGCATATCAACCTTTTTCAGGTTATTTAATGTCGAATCTAGTTATTTTGAAGAACGATTTTTAATGGAGTATATTTGTTTTTAAGTCGGATTCTATTTAATCCATAGTTGGGATCCTAACGGGTACTACCAATCCAGGCCAGAGTGGACCTGAGAGCAATGGCAATTAAAGGGTGGCTCCACACTCCCCAAGGCCCGCAAGGTGGGGCCTCACCATCAGATATAGTTTTAGGTCATATCTAGGACCGTTGTATAAAGGGTTCTTTTTAAATTTTTTATAAAGGCCAATTTTTTTTAAGATTGGAGAGTATGGTGTGGGGATTGTTTTTATCAAATAACTCTTTAATATTATTTTCTTTGTAGAATCGATTTCTTACTGTTACAAAATCAGTACATTCAATTAATACGTGTTTGATTGTGAGTTGTGTTTGACAAGGTATACAGATGGGTTGGCTTTCTTTTTTTAGGAGATACGAGTGGGTTAAGTGGGTATGGCCTATTTTTATTCTTGTTAGTTTGACTTCTTTTCTGTTTAATTTCATATTTTGTTCTTGTTTTGATTTTTGGCATGATTTTGTGAAGTTTGTTGTTAGGGTGTTCATTCCAGTAGGTTTGCCATTTCTCTGTTGTATATGCGTTGATACGTCTTTTTAGATCTATGTATGGAATTTTAAAATTTGCATCGATTGGAAGATTTAAGGCGTTTTTTGCTGCTGAATCTGCTAATTCATTACCTTTAATACTGGAATGGCTCGGTATCCAGCAGAAAATGATTTCTTTTTTACTGTTTAGTTCAGTTAATTTTTGGAGTAATTTTGCGATTAGGAGGTTGTCCATCTTTTTATTTTTTTTTTAATTGCTTTTAGAGTAGATTGGGAGTCTGAAAGGATTATAAATTTGTTTTTTTTTTTGTTATTGGAGGCGAGTTTGAGAGCTAGGATTAGAGCATGTATTTCAGCACTGAAGATTGAGGTTTCTTTTGGGAGGTTTGATTGTTTTTTGATTGATTTATTGAGTATTGCTGCACTGGCTATTGCGTTATTTTGATTAGACCCATCTGTATAGATGTGTGTGTGGTCTAGATACTTTTCTTTAATTTTATCAAGATTATCATAAGTTATTGGATGAGTATGTTTCTTTTCATATTTACTTAAACTTAGGTCGATGTTAGGGGATACGATTTTCCAGGGAGGGGTTTTGAGTAGGACAGTTTTGTGAATTTTGGTTATGGGTAGACTTGCTTCTTTGGAAATTGATTTTATTCTAAGTCCAAAGGTTTTGATTGCATTTTCTTTTTGGTCGAAAAGGTGTTTACGGTTTGGATTTAAAGTGCTATTGTGTGCTGGGTTTGTGGGGTTAGCTGTAAGTTTTGTGTAGTATTTTAGACCAAGGTTTTGATTTCTAAGCATTGGAAGAGTTTCATGTGCTTCTGCATACAGGCTTTCTACAGGGGAGGTTGGAAATGCTCCTAGTGCTAGTCTTAGTCCAGAGTGGCATATTGTGTTGAGGGTTTTTAGATATGACTTTATGGTGGATTGATATATGAAGAAGATTGGAGGTTACACAAGCTGAAACATTGTGCGAATGACTCAAGATGAGAACAGAAGTCCAAAGTCAACTTTTTAAAATATTTATCTCTGAAAAATATCCCCATTGCTCTGTTAATTTTTTTTCTTCCAAATCCATTTTATCAAGATGGCCAAAAGACACCTCATAAGAATCCTTCCAGTGTAGGAGTGAATAAGGTGGTTTACATCATTGATGAGGAAATAAGTTTGTTGTTAGGAATTGAAATAAACTGTGACACTTGTCCTGTTACTTTCAACCATTCTGTTTATCCAATAGTCTACTATATAAAGAAAATTCATCTGTCTGTGGATATGTGTGCATGTCCAACTAAAAGTAAAAAGTTAGACAATGCACATTATATAAAGCAGATATATTATTTTTCAGTATTGTCTTTGATAAATAATATGTAATATTAAACAAAAAAAAATCCTTTGGTAATCAGATTCAACATTTAGAGCAACATTTTGATTATGTAATAATTTTGATTGGGTGGGGGTGGGGTCAAATCTGAGCCTTGAGGATGCCAATTCCTTTTTATTTAGTATTCAAGAAATTTGATCGAGAAAAGGGGAGATAACAAACTTAGTATAATTCAAGAATACATTAACACAAATATAGGTTTCCTTACATTTAAAGGGAAAGGAGGCGACAAGAAACCTGGTGTAGCTTTAAAATAACTATAAACGTGTTGAGAGAGCAATAACTTTAAAACTAAAAGTTGGGTTAAATTTTTAACATTTTTTATTTAAGAGATTCAGAAATGTATTTTATTATAGGATTGAAGGGAAGAGGGAAGACAACTCTGTCGCTACTTGGTTATAATAACTTTTAATCTGAAAGAGGCACTGAATTGATACAAAAAATAAAAACTGCTTCAGTCTAGAAAAATTTCTCCTTCAACAAGCTGAGCATGTGGGGTCTTCCACTACAAGTAAAAAAATTTACTTTCACCATGACTAATGTTTGTAAACAATTTCCAAAATAATCCTAGGTGTGGTATTGAGAAAAGTGCAAACAAATGAGAGTGAAATTACTAGGTTCAATCTGTCCTTTGCTGGGGGACCAATAACCAAAGACAGAAAAGATGAAGCATTGTATCAGAACAGATACTACACTTTGCAATGAACGGATTAGGCACAATATAATGGGTGTCGTTGAACATCCTTGGTCTCAAATATTTAAAATCTTCTATCCTATTTTTAACTAGAAATATCTGTCACAATACCACATTCGGTCCAGGAGTTGTCTTATAATAAATCCAAATTTGAAAAGGTTTCATTCAATTATTTACTACACTTTGCTTCTAGCAAAAAGGCCAAGTAGTTTCAGGTCATAAACAAGGAAAATACATTCCATTAACATATAGATGGGATCCTAATAGGTAAAATCATTCTGGATTATGGTGAACCAGGCAGTAGTAGCAACTAAGTGAGGACTTCAAATTTCTCAAAGCAAGATCTCACCACCGGATGCATTTTGTTATGTATATACATAAAAACAATTGTCAACTGATTACTTATAAAACAAATGGATACCTAAACAGCCTATGGAAATCCGTTAAAGAAAATAATTTTACATAAATTTTTTTTTTTTTTTTTTTTTTTTTTTTTAAATAAAACATACTTCCTCATACTATTTATCAAAACATTACTCTTTTCTTTATTCAATAGTCTTGTGCCCCCCCCTTATATATTGGCAGATGCTTGCTAGATGTCAAGTGTGACCATTTTATTTAGACAATAGATAAATATCAATGTATAGATGATAGTAATCATGCATATCATACACATTCAGTTTATATTGAATGAGACTGCATAGTTGGTCGGACAAGCAGTTTGATATTTGATTTTTTTAGTAATAAAACTAAAATATTTGGTTAAAATCTATGAAAAAAATCCAAGACAAGTTTCTCTCAAAATAAATATTTAAATGAAAGCTTTAATATAAGCAATTCTGTAATACATAAAATATTTTGAAAACAAACATACCAACGTTTGAGACAAGAGAAGCAAATGGATTTGAACCAAATCCTTCTTGAGCTGCATTCATCATGGGTTCTTGGATATCACGGTACATACGTTGCAGAGCATTAAAGCCACCTGGTATACTCTGTAAAAGAGGGAAACATGTTAAAAAGAAACAATACAAAGGCAGTAACAGAATATTCAAAGAAAATACATTCAAAACTCATTCACAAAATTGTTTAGCACATTACCCAATGACAAGAGATCATGTTCAAATTACAATAACCATACACCAGATCTAGAGAAATACAAATTTTTTTTTTATAGCTGCACATTTAAAATGCACAGAACATGTATAAGATATAGAAATGAATAGTTGGAATAAAAACTATGGTAAAAAAAAAAAAAAAAAAAAAAAAAAATCAAAGTGGAACAAGCTAAGCATGCAGGGTCCCCCTCCACAAGTGGACAATTTGGGAGCAATTTTACCCCTATAATGTCCCTAAGGGGGCAACCAGAGTTATCCTAGAAAATCTGTTCTGGCAAAAATTTACTTTCACCATGACTAACGTTTGTGCAAAATTTTTTTTTAAAAATCCAAGGCGTGGTACTGAGAAAAGTGCAAACAAACAGACGAACAGGAGTGAATTACTAGGTCCAACAATATCTCCCTTGTCGGGGGACCAACAATCACTCCGTTATTGGAGGACTAAAAACAAGTTTAGAAACCCAATACATTTGATCATTAAGTGTAATGGGAAAATAAAAAATTTTTTTTTAAATGAAACTACAGCACCAACCCTAAAGCAGATTTAACCGGCTTCATCCGAAAGAGGAAGTTTCATGGGAGTATGAAATTTACAAACCGCCACCAGTCACATGCATATTCCCATCAGGGGATATGCATGTTAGTTTTTGAAACTGTTGCAGGGAGGTGTCAATGTTCCTCCTACATACCGCACATGGTATTCCCAAATTGGTAACCCATCTGGTACTGACCAGGCTCAACGTTGCTTAACTTCGGTGTTCTAACGAGAACCAGTATATCAATGTGATTATACTGTATATTATTCAGTATATTACCAGAGACAGAAAAATTAAATTTTTTTTTAATGCAATTATCTTTATATTTATTTTTAAATGTTTTACAGACAAAGGTTGGACCATATTAATGGTCATGTGTAAACAAAGTAAAAGTCCTGTCTCGAGAAATCTAGACAAAGATTAGTAACCACACGATCGCTTAAAGAGAGAAAATCTAGTAGAGGAAGAGAAAAGAGGAGACAAAGAATCACAGAGAAAAAAAAAGACAAGGAAAAATTAAGAAAACAGTGAAGATTGAATAATCTAAATAACACTTTATATATTTATAAAATTTTGGGATATATTAATTATGAATAAATAAGCTTTAAAAGGGAAGAAAAAAAAAGGGATGCATGTGAATAGCCCCAAAATGGAACAAGACTAGGTTTGATGTAGTCTATTTACTTACTTTCTTAGTTAAGAGCTACTAGATAATTTGAGCTAATTATATGTAGAAATACTCTAGTAGATCAAACTACTAAAGACTAATAGCAATAATAGCACTCAGCAAAACAATGATGAAAGCATTCACAAACATTCTACTTTATTTGGGGGGGGGGGGTTGAAACCTTGAAGAAAATCTAATGACACTTAATCGTATCATGCAAAAGTTCGTAATAATGAATTTCTGGTTTACAATAAAAAATGACATCTTTACATTCTTTGATACAAGTAGGATAAGTGAGAATATTAAATTTTTTGATTTAGAACAAATGAACCATTATATTTGACGTTTGTCTTTAAATTTTAAGCTAAGTAGAAAAATACTTTTATAATTAACAACTTAAAGGCTTTAAAATTACTTTCGAATTTTGCCTAATCGCAAAGTAACCATTTTCAACCATTTTAATTAAAAAGTTATTTCATACTTTAATCAGTTTAAAAAAAAAAACTGTAGTATCGTAGTTAATTTGTGTTCCTAAATTAAAGAAATTTCATAACTCATCCATTACATACCAAAGAACTAACATTTAAAGTAGATGTTTTGTTAAATATCCTGAAATTAACGTAATTTGATGACACCCCAGAAGGGGAAATAACTACTTAGATTTGTAGAAATCCGTGACATTTTTTGGATCTGAGATTAAAAAAAAAAAAAATAAAATGTCACACCTAAATTTGATTAAGATGTTCAGTGTCACTTGATATGTGACAATTTTAATAACTTATTGTGCAGAGATGAAAAAATTGATTTTTGAATGTCAGCAAATGGGTCTAGAGTTATTATTTTCCCCAAAGGTAGAAAGCTTAATTTTTTAAAAATTTGATACTTATCTGAAGGTAAATAAAATAAATTCAGTAACATTTGGCATCCGTTTTTCACCATTGGGTACAATGGCATGTCATTATCAAATATATCTTTCATATATAATTTATCAAGCGAGTCGAGGCAATGGTTAAAAAGGGAGATACAAAAGGAAGCAGAACCAAGAAACACAAAACGATTTACCTCCAAGTTACTCATAGCTCGATCCTGTGTTCGCATTAGTTCTTGCAACATAGCTGGATTCCTGGCAAGTTCCAAAGTCTAAAAGAAAAACAGAATTTCGCTTTATTATATTTCTAAAATTTTAATTAGAATAAAATAGAAACAATTTTAGTTTTTTTTTATGCCATCATAACAAAAACTTGACCAATTTTTGCAGCAAACATTCCAATAAATTCTTAGCAAATTTTCTGTATTTCGATAACATACAATTTATTCTTTCAATACTATAACCTTTTATTATTCAGAATTGTCCGATACAATGACAGATTCATTATTTGCAATTCTCCCAATCACCAAAATAGTGGTGCTGTGATTTTTGAGCAGAGAAATTGTGTATTATTAATACTAATGAATATTTTTTCATATCAAAATTATAAGCAGTTGTTCTACATAAACAGAAGTATGCACTTGAAAAGTTATTTAAACAACAATTTACAAATTCGAATGTTTAGATTTGAATAAAATTTGCCAATTCTTTGCTTACAAAATTTTATGAAAATTAAACCCATTTAATATAATTTTGACATTAAAATAGTCAAATACAAGAAAAACAATGACAATTGGTACGTGCATCTATTACATTAAAGCCGATTGAATTAACACATTTCCCTAATGCTCCCTCCCCTCCCTCATGTATATTCTAATTAAAAAAAAATACTTAAAATATTCATCAGGTTCATAATTCAGTTGGGTTATAAAAAACAAATAAACATTGCAATTTGGCTTCTTAGCCATAATTTGGAATTAGCTGATCAGGTTATCCATGTCTTACTAAGTTTGTACATATCATTTTCACTCTTTTATTGTATGTGGTTTGATCATACTTTTTTTTTATATGCTGTTTATTACTGTTTTTGTTTATCAGCAGTAAGATAATTTCTCTCTGGCTGATTCTGCTTTGAGCCCCTTTTCACCCTAGTTACAAAATCAAAAAAATGTTTGTAGTATTACTATTACTTGAAAGGGAAATGAGGTAGATTTAGAATTTTTTTTTTTTTCAAATTCAACTGGTTTTGCCTATTTTACGTAACATTCATAAAAATCTTTATTGGAACGAGACATGGTTCTATTTGGTTCTTGGAGACCATCCCTCCATGCATTGCTTTCTCTTAAAAGGGAAGGATTGGTTTATTACATGCTACTTGAGATGCCTTTGGAGGAATGCAAACAAGTCTGTTCAGACTTTTGTATTCTGCCAAAATACCCCCCGTTGTATGATTAGATAAGGTTTGTTGATTTGTTTTATAGTATATCTACACTTTTTAGCTCATTTAATAGACTTTGGTGATTTTGGTAAATGTTTTTATTCTTCAAATTCTTATTAAAATATTAATTCTTGAAATTTTTGTGTCATTGGTTTCATGTAAATTTTCAACTATTCACTTGTACTGATAAAGCTTGTATTTTTCCCATATTGTCAAACCGTTTTTAAGGTCTTCTTCATGAGGTCTTTTTGGTACATGAATGCAGCCTCGTGTTATATAAAAAAGGACGGGTTACGTTTAATCCATAGATAGGATCCTGTGAAGTACTACTACTATTCAGAATCAGAAGACACGAGGGTAATGGCAACTAAACAATGACCCTACACTTTCAAAAGCTGTCAAATTATTATCTTACCATCAAATGTAGTTGAAGATCATAGACTAAGTTAATGTTAAAGAGATTTGAAGAATTCTAAGTTATTAGCGTTTTCTATATGTCGGGTGTATATAAATCCAAAGTTCAAGTAGGTAATTGCAGCCTTTAATTTTGATTTTACACAATGTGAAGGGCGAGTAGGTATGAAAGGATACTCTCCTTTCTCCTGGCTTTTAAAGCTATGTAGTTTTAGTCAAAAATAAAAAAAAAAAAAAAGATAAAAACTCACCTGTCTCATGAGCTCTGGATTATTTAACATATGCGTTATTTCTGGGTTTCTCTGAAAATATAATTGGATAAAAAATTTTGAACATCTGAAATGAAAGATTAACATTTAAGATGAGTAAAGTTCCCTTTTATGTTTGAAACTTCATTAAAACTCAGATATGACAGCGTCAAACTGAATAAATGACTTGAATCATCGCTATGAAAGGATGTTAGTCTATCGACAGTTATACTTTCAACATATGTGCACAATTTTGCTTAGAGCACCTAGTATTCGGAAATTGTCAACATAAGAAAATAGTACCATAAAACAAGAGGTTCATTCAATATTCATATTAAATAATGAAAACTGAAGTGTGAAAGATGAATGTGGACACATTCAAAACTCAAATTCAATTGTTTATTTTCCAAAGTCAAATAATCACAATTTAGAATGTAGATTAATCTATAAATGACTGGTTTTTAAAGAATCAAGCATAAAAAATGGATGTTTTAATCTAATTGGTGCAATGGGGGGGGGGGGTCAGATGTGCATTTTGATTCATCTCTAATTTTAAAGATACTCATAGATTATCCCTCTCTCTCAAAGCAAAAGTCCTGACTACCGGTTCTACTATTATGCATATATATATATATATATATATATATATATATATATATATATATATATATAGTACTAGCATGGATACCTGGCGTTACCCGAGTTGACATGAAGTTCTGTTTGGACACAGATGCTATACTAAGTTTTTCATTATCATATGTCAACTGCATCGTTACCCCCCTCAACAATTTAAAAAATAAAAGAATGTAATCAGCCCGAAAAAGAAGTACATGACAACCTCCCCACCAAATATTTTGACAGGAATACGTAGAGAAGAAGCTATTCTCCAGATATTGAGCATTTCTTGTTGCTGTGCACTGACTAGCAAAAAAAATGTCAACACAAAAACTGACTTCTTGCAAAAAAAAAAAAAAAAAAAGGCCCATCTGACCAGGACAGAATTAATCTTTTTGACCAATTTTTTTTTTTTAGATATTTTTTATCCGAGAGATTGATCTTTCTAACAATACCAATTTTGTCATTGTTTGATGCGTCTGTCAAAAGTTTTTGGCAGACATGCAGACACACACACACATTTTCCTTTTTATATATATTAGACTAACGGGGGTATCCAGCGTTGCCTGGGTTTAGAGAAGTGGTGTAGTAAAAAGTCCATACAACAAGAAAAAAAAAATAATAGCCGCAGCCTGGGTGATGAGAGGTGTGGAAAAAAAAAAAAAAAAAAGTTCAAGCGAACAGTAAAATAATTCAGTTTTTGATTTAAGAAAAAAAAAATAAATAAAATAAATAAATGAATAAATAAATAAAAAAATTAAGTAGGCAGGTAGGCTCGAACATGTAACACAAAGGATGAAAAAGTGACAAAAAGCAAATCGCTTAACCCCCAAGGCCACCATGATATGACTTCGCTGCTGTTCAAATTAAAGCTAGTCATTGCAAGCATGTATGATATTAGAAAACTAGCATGGATACCTGGCATTGCCCGGGTGGACATGAAGTTCAGTTTGGACACAGCTGCTATATTAAGGATATCGAGCAACCACCAGAAAAGAACGGAAGAAGTAGATAACTTCTCCACCAGCCTGTGCACTGCCCCCCCAATAAATAAATCAATCAATCATAACTTTTTTTTTTTTTTTTCAATCAAAATAGCAGCAAGTGTCAGTGTGACTGAAAAAAAATTAGCTGCAGTAAGCAAGCTTCAATCTGAAAGAGGGAAAGAAGGGAAAACGTTACTCACAAATGCTTTTGTATACTAGATCACGACTTATGACATCATGACCCTTCAAAATAACGTTTTTAAACATGCTTTCAGTTTGCTATGCGTGCATCACTTGTGAAAATGGTATCTCAAAAAGTGACCTCTCTTGCAAGAAATGTTCCAATTGACCACTAAAGAATTAATCTTTTTTTCTAATTTTCAGATATTATAGGGATCACTCTTTCAGATGGTACCAGTTTCAACCCAGTCTAATGCGGCTGACAAAATTTTTTAGTGGACATATGAACACACACACAAACATATTTGAGATTTATATAATAGACTAGCATGGGTGGTATACTAAGGCTATTGAGCAACTCAGCCCTAAAAAGTTTCAAAATCAAAATAGCAAGTACCCATGCAAACACAAAAAAATTAGCCACAGTAGGCAGGATCTAACGCGAAAGAGGAAAAGGAGATGAAAAAAGCAAACATGTTAACTGTCTCCATGGCAACTTATGACGTCACAGGCCTTTGAAATAAGGTCTTATAAACATACATTCAGACTGATAAGTGTATGACTGGCAAAAAAAAATATTGACCCAAAAAGTGACCCCTCCTTGCAAAAAAAAAAAACAGCCTAGTTGACCAGGACAGAATATATCTTTTTCTCCAATGTTTAGATATTTTTCATCTGAGAGATCGATCTTTCTAATGATATCGATTTTGTCATGGCCTGATACATTTGTCAAAAGTTTTCGGCAGATACACAAACTAACACATTTTTTCCCTTTTATATAATAGATTATACAAATATTTAATTGTTCCAGTGTTCTCTATCTTATCGGTGGTTTCAGTAATATGCTGTTAGGTAAATATGGTGTGAAATAGACACATAATTAAAAGCAGGATAGGTGGAATGGGGAGGAAGAAAATCTTAATGCTAGTCGAGAATTCCATCTATACTAAAAAAACAAAGAAATATCTGTGTGATGTAAACACCCGTGGGAAAAAGAAAATTTTGTATTAAAAAAAATTCCATAAATTAGTTTTATTCTTACAAAGAAAATCATTTTTAAGCGAATTTGGGTTTTTCAACATCTTCATGTTAAGAGCTTTCTAAAGTCTCACAAGTTTAAATTACTTAAAGTTCAAGATGGGATCATGATATATTGCCTGTTCACTTAGCCACAACATTTGATTTTCTTATTTAAAAATAAAACTGCTGAATCAATTTACATGATTTTTGGTATACGCTATTTTCTTTCTATCATAAATACATCCATCACACAGATTTTTCTTTAGATTTTAATATTAGGAAATTCTGGACAAGCACTCAAGAAATTGGAATTTACATTAAATTTCATAAATCTAAAATGTCCCAAAGTTTGAAACAGATACAAACTGAGACTTTCACACATAAAAAGCATCTATCTTTGTAAAGTTCAACATTAAAAAAAAAAAACACGAGTGCTTGAGCAGAAAAAAAAAAAAAAAAAAAAAAATGATCAAAGAAACCCTAAACTGAAAAATGTACATACGGCTTTGATGACCAACTCTTGCTGGTCAAGCTACAAGGAACAGCAAGAGCTCAATGGGACAACACGCTAGTGTTCAGAAAATTTATGAAAAAAAAAAAAAATTTTTTGAAATTGTAATTAGGCTTCACTTGTTAATTTTTTTTATTCAATTTTTCTCCTCAGAATTTCTTAAATGGAAATCCCAAATCTTCAATTTTTTAAAATAAGTTAATCTGTTAAAATTATTTTACCCCCCCCCCCCAAACTTCCTTTTTAGTGGCTTCATCAAAATTGAAGATTGTTTCTCCAACTAAATGTGTTGCTATTCATGGCAGTTTTTCAAAGACGTTGGTAAGAGTAATAGAGTTAAAAACCATAAGTGATATCTCGGAGTTGTTCATCTTCCAAACTATTTTTACCGATGATTCTTTACTTTTTTTTCTATCTTTGCATAACAAAAGAAATTACACATTACAAGGAATCCTTGTGCAAAAATAAAAATATATTTCATATTTTATTTTATCATAGTCTATATTTTTGGTTAGAAGAAAAAAAAAAATGTCGACTTTTCAGTAACTAGAATTCACGCACAAAAAAAAAAAAAAAAAAAAAAAAAAAAAAAAGAAAATACTAACCTCAAGTGTAAAAATTTCCTACCTCTTTCATTGATTATTATAGTTTTCAAACCAAAAGCTTTCTATACTAATCTATTTAACCAGCCACTTCAGTCAATTTCTTTGTTTTTTTATTTCTATTTCATTTTCACCTCAAACAAGGCACAGTGTCACTTAGACGTAGGGGGCTACTATCGGGGGCAACTATCGAGGCATAAATTGCAGGGATAATATGTAGGGAGTTGAGCAGTGAGATGTCCGTTCACATTACCCTTGAATTCTGCATGTCAGTACAGTTGAAAAAGCAGGAACTCGAAAGGGAGTTCCAAAGCCTAGCAGTTCTGGGGAAGAAACTATTGGAGAGACTAGTAGCAGATGCACCAGCCCAAATATGACAACAGTACTCCATACATGGGAAATGGTGGCCTTGTAGAGATACAGGATATTTTCAGGTGTAAGTAGCTTTCTAGCACGGTAGAGAGAGCCACCTTCTCCGCAATGCTCTCATTGTATCTGTTCCTGATGTTTCCTGTGAACGTTCCACGAACATGTATTAGTTTCCTTTCAAAATTTCTTATTTTCTCCAAGAAAGCTATTTATATCTACAGAGGAGATTATGTTCTTGTATAAACATGGTTTAATTTTATATTATTTTTTCTGTAACCTACTATGCCTAAATAACAAATACTCCCTAAAAATCTACAATGCCTAAATAACAAATACTCCCTAAAAATCTACAATGCCTAAATAACACTCCCTAAAAATCTACAATGCCTAAATAACACTCCCTAAAAATCTACAATGCCTAAATAACAAATACTCCCTAAAAATCTACAATGCCTAAATAAATACTCCCTAAAAATTTACAATGCCTAAATAACAAATACTCCCTAAAAATCTACAATGCCTAAATAACAAATACTCCCTAAAAATCTATGCCTAAATAACAAATACTCCCTAGAAATACACTTTTATTTACACATGCATATTTCATTTAATTTTATTTTCAGATTAATAGAATATAGCAATAAATGAACAGCTTGCAGACTACATCAAGTGATTCAAAATAATGACTTGTCTAATGTCTTATTTCATTTCTCTGCTTTACATAAATAGTTACTGACATTAAAGAAATAATGTGTTATTACAAAGACACTATTTAAAATAAAAAATAACACAGTAATTATGTATATCTGAACAAGACTACAGGAGCTGTTTGTAATTTCTGGGATTCCTGCCAACTTTTATCTGCCAATTTCTAGCAACATGTCCTTATAAAGTTGATGGCTTGCTTGATGAAACGGATACTTTTTTAATACTTAATTTTTATTAATCTTTGAGTGGCCTCCAGGCTTTGATAAGTGATGAATCTTTTGTAAAATAAAAAAAATAAAAAAATATTTCAAGCATTTAATTTTTGTAGTTTATACATTTCTTGTGAAAAATAATTTTTTTTTAATCAGCTAATTAAATACCTTTTTTAATAAAGTTAAACTTAATGATTAATGTTTAAAAATCACCTCTTCATTCTTCACAATGACAAATGAAAATAAATTTAGTAGTTTCCTTCATTAATCTGTCCAAGTTACGAAAGATTTATATTTTGGTATAATTGTATAATGGTTAGCTCCCACCCTCAAAATGAAGATACAAATGTTACCTCCATCAATTCTCTCATTTGAGGATTGCTTGTAATCAAACGGCGCATAATCTCTGGATTTGACATCATCTGTTGGACAAATGGATTTTCCATCATAGAACGAAACATCTCCGGATTCTGCATCAACTGTTAGGAAAAAAAAAAAAGAAAAAAGATTAACAAGAACCAACAATACTTATTTAAATATCCATGTAACAAACACAATGCATTTAGCCAAAGGTATCGAATCTGTTTTGCTTTATTTTGTAATGGATGCATGATCTATAACACCAAAATGAGCATAATGATCCGATTAATCTATATTATCAATCTTCATGTAAAAATTGTCAATGCTCAGGTGATAATTCATATGATTGCCTTTGACATGCTACATATGAGGGTCTTCAGTTCAAAAATGAAAATAAAAATCAGTTTATCAGATTTAAGTATGCAAAAAATGGATGCATAAAATATACCAAGTATATGGAAACTCAGTGTAATGAAATATAACCTAAAGGCTGAAGATACATTGGGTGAAATATCAATATTTTACAATCAAGATTGCATGGTCTTTTTCTTGCCATAGCTACTAGAAGAGGAAGGTGCGCTTCCTCCTTGCCTATCTCTTGAGAGGAAAGGAGGCAGATATTGAATGTAGATTTCTTTACTTTTCCCACTTGTCGAAAGGTGCAACCCCGAAACTGGATACCATAAAACGACAAGTGAATCATGCATGGTCCCCGTGAGTGCACAGTGAATGAGGCATAAAAAAATGACTAAGTTCAGCATTTGAATTTAGCCCCCAAAATCACCAGGGGACGTCAAATCCTGGTGAAAAACAGTGCAGTTTTAGGCCATAAAATATGTAAATTTGAGTTTTACACCATGCAAAAAAAGTCCATTTGCACCCCCAAAAAGTCCAAAACATTTAATAAAAACAGCCATGCAAACCTGCTAAATAGACATACACAGAAAATTTTGGACAAATATGGTAAAACAAATCAGAAAAATGGAGTGTTTTTATTAGCCCTAGAAGAACCCCTGGGGCACACCCAAGAGTTATCGTGAAGTACAGACAAACAAAATTATACAGAAATCAGTTTCAATGTCTCAGAAAGTTTTATAAATATCCAAGGCATCAATCTAAGTAGAAGAGTGCTTATCCTTTTGCCCCAATTGATAAGATATTATCTATATTGTTGGTTGAGTATTATCAAGAGTTATATCACGGCCACCGAGAGTAAGAAGAAAGCCTGTTAACTGAAAAATGTCTGCAAGCAATGTAGGTAAGATTTGTCAGACTTTCAATACTATATGAGGCCATTTGAAAAAGAGCAATAAAACAGTTGTAAAAAGAAAAAGGAACACAGTTCGATTAATACTTAAACTGAACTTTATTCAATATAAAATATAAATATCTATGTAAAATTAAGTAATTTTAAAGCAATATACAATTTAATACTGATAAAACTGAATTATGAATTTAGGGAACAAACAATTAAAGGAACATTAAACAAATATTTTTTGGCCTTCGGAACAAGATCACTGTAGTATCTGTTTTGATGCTACACTTTACCTTTTCTGTCCTCGGTCGGTGGAGGAGAAATCTTTCATGACTGAGATTTTTGTTCCTATCCGGAGTGCCCCTTATTGGGAAGCTGGATTTTCCCCACAAGATTATATGTTGAAATATTTAAATAACTATTACTTTAAATATAGAAATTATATTTAAAGTTTTGGTTTTCTGTTCTTCTATGTCCATTTTTTCCCATGTTTTTCATCAAAATGTATAGCGTATTAGTGTCTCACAGGCCATCATCAGTGATTGCTCACTGGCAGTAACCTGTAGTGTTCCCTGGAGACCAAGTGACAACAAGTCTCCCCAGATTTCCAGTGTTCTCCACCTCTTGACCACTTGTGCAGATGATTGCAGGTTATCGCAACAGCTGTTGTCACTGATTTCTTGTTGGCATTGGCCATTGATGTTTCCTGGAGTTTGGGTGACAAAATGCCTCCCCAAAGTACCAGATTTGAACTGCACACTTCCAGTGGAGATTTGGTCAGTACTCTTTCACCTCGGTCTTTCCATTCTCCCTGACCCTTCACAACTAGTTGGTGTGGTGTAGCGCCAGTCGATGTCATATACACCAGTTTTTATTATTATTATTACTATTATGATAATAATAAGGGTGCTTGTGCAGTGTACGCACGTGTATTTTAAATATTATTTTCAAGTTTAAATTTTGGGTTTGTATTACCGTACACAGATTTGAAAAAGTTGTCAAAAAACAAATATATAACAAATAAATGTTATCAAAGCCAAGTTAATTTACTTTTCTACCTAACTGGATATGTTTTTAGGGGTTTGTATCATACATTTGAAAAAGTGGTCAAAAATCAAATGTATACCAAATAAATGTTATCAAAAGCAAGATAGTTACTCTTCTACCTATCTGGAAAGGTTTTTAGTGGTTTTACTCACTTTAAAACGTGTAATCGCTTCGAAAATCATACAATGTTCATCGATATATTTTAAAAAGAAAAATGTCAGCATGTTTGGTAGAAAAGTAACTTATCTTGCCTTTGATAACATTTATTTGTTATATATTTGTTTTTTGACAACTTTTTCGAATCTATGTGTATAGTAAAACAAACCGGTCATGTAAATTATTTACAGTTAAAATGTTATAAAAAAAACAAAAACTTGAAGTTTTAAATATATTTTGAAGAAATAAATTAAGCCTTGTGCTAAAATATTGATAATTCACCAATCATCAAAAAATTGCTGTGAAAAATGCTAACTTTAAAATATTTGAAAATACTCCGTGAAAAGTTTTATTTATTAAAAGAACGGACTGAAAAATATTATATAAAAATTTTGTTTTGCAGTAAAAAAAAAAAAAAAAAAAAAATATATAAATAAAATGAAATATTCGACTTTCTCCGATAAAAATAAAAGTTCAGACACGAGTTCACTTACGATATTTTGATTAAAATTCTCCCAATGTGCAATTATAATAATTATTATCCAAATGGAGAATTGTTCTTTCTCTTTAGAAAATACATGGACAACCGGTAATACATATTGGTAGCCATATTTTTTTTATGCCTGTTAGCATGACTACGTGGTTGAATACCGGAAGCTGTCTATACCTTCAACTTAATCAGGAAGTGACGTTACGCTATCATGTGCATCGGCCTTCTTTACTCTCGGTAGCCAGAGTTATATTGGGCAAAAGGATATGCACCCTTCTATTTATATAAAAACAAAAGACTTGCACCATATATGTACAGGTCTGAAAATGAGACTTCTTTTTCTGACATTAGGCTTGAAACTTGTTCAGCCTAGTTTTGCATATTTACATGGTTTCATAACTATGATGCCATTTTGTCATATCTTGGTCGAAGTTTAAATAAGACCCCAGTTACTTAGCCATAGCATGACTCGTTTCTACCAGCCACAGGATTTGTTCTCGGAATAGTTCTCAAATATCAAAGTTGTTTACTTTTACATTACAGATGTATACCCCAATAATTTGTTTACCCTGGCAATTCATATGTTTAGTGATTTTTAATCGAGATTTTCAGTAGTTAAACATGCGTAACCTTCATCCGTCTCATACATCATGTTTTTTTATGTCCCTCTTATGTTCATCTTTAACAAATGCCAAGTATGAAATATGTTTCATCAATTGCTCATCATTTTTTCTATTTTTATTCCACCTAGTTTTATTCATAATCCAACATGATAGCGCTTATAAAACAGAATTCTAATTTTATGTTTTAAACTTTTTCATCTGAATTATTGCCTTTCATATTTTGACTACTCTATTCTTCAGATGCGTTTTGTCCGCAATAAAACGCATGTGATGGCTGCAAAGTGCAACAGACAAAGAGAAAATGACAGAAAACAAAAAAAAAAAAAAACAATCTGAAATTGAAGCAAGAACAAACTTACCTCTCTTTGCATTCTCTGTTGCATTTCCATAAAGTTAGCAGAGCCCATACCAAGATTACCAAGACCAGCAAGTCCACCCAAGCCTCCAAGACCAAATGGAGTGGCACCTATATTAGCACTTGCAGCACCACTCGTACTAGAGCTGGTTCTTGTACCACCTGCAGTGGTGTTTGACTCACTGGCTCCATTGCTTGTGCCGCCTGCCTATTTAAGAAATAAAATAAAATACAAGTTGCATTAACAAGAAAGGTAATTTGTTGTATAAAACGTTCTAGTAAAATTATTAGACTGAAATAGAATATGAAAGTGTTTCAGAAAATTACATTTTATTTCTACTCAGTTTATCAAGTTGATGGTAAACCAAATGTGCAGCTCAAAGCTTAAAAAAAAAAAAAAAACTTTAAAGTTGTATTTTCTATGGTTATATGACTATGCTCATTACACATTAAATAATTTTAAAATTTAATATTAATCAATTATTAAAATCAAAATACAATAGTCTAAGATAATACTTATTTAAAAAAAAAAAAAAAAGAAAAGGGAAATCAAGTTGGATGAAGTTTAGATACTTCCTACACACATCAGCCATTTTAGCTTTTTTAATAGTTGGAGAAAAAAAAAATTAATTACTTTTTGACCCTTCAAAATCATAAATGAATTTAGAAGTATTTAAACTGTTGAACACAAAGTCCATTAGCAAAATCTCAGTTATTAATTGATTTAAAATTTGGGAAATTATTTACATATTTTAACAATCATAGTTTTATAACAATTTGATTCAATAATTCAATATCCAAAAATGCATATAGTACTGTTTGGGCATTGAATTGCTGAAACAAATTTAATTTAAAATCCCATCAATAAATTTTTTTTTTAAAAAGCAAAGTTTTTCAAAACTCAGTGAAAAAAAATTTTTTGTATCAATATTTTCTCAACTAAAAAAAAAAAAAAAAAAAAAAAAAAAAAAATATTAATATTTCGATTATATATTTTTTTAATTAGCTAAACATGTCCTGCCCTAACAAGTGGTAGTTTTAGGAATACTATATATATATATATATATATATATATATATATATATATATGTGTGTGTGTGTGTGTGATTAAATTTATATCCCTTATAAATGTTAGCGTTAAATTAATGGCTAATAAGACAATTATTCCTAATTTTAAACAAAGTGTTTGTAATTTTTTCTGTATCTAAATTATTACAATTGTTCATCTCTCGCAGAAAGAAAGCGTTTGTATGGCTGCTGATTAGTGGTATGTCCTTGACTACAGATTGCATTGGTTAATCAGCAAAACGAGCTGTTCAAAAATGAGACACATATTCCCTCACAATTACTAATCTTTATCTGTACTAAATCGATCAGAAACAGGAACTGAAAATCTATATTTTACTTTTTAAATTACTGCAGATTAAGCACCAAATTAAAAGATTATATAAATATGAAAAAGATATTTTTTTGTACTTTGCTATATGAAACACAATTATAATAAAATTATGTGCTATGCGAAACAATTATAATACAATTATGTGCTATATGAAACAATTATAATAAAATTTAGATAAAAAAAAAAAAATTAAAAGTGTCAACAGAATAGAGGGGGGGGGTGTACCAATTACAATTTTCATATACACTACCACCAAAACTATACCAACAAGAAATGCTTAAAAATTTTGCTGTGTTGTACAACATTCACCTCAGAAGGTTGAATCGGCTTCCTCCAAAGTATCAAATATTAAATTCATAAGTAGTCCCCAGTCGCCTGTGAATCCCTATCAGGGGAGATGATTATATTAGACTTTCACAGTTCTTGAATAAAGGTGTTGAGGTCATCCTACATACAGCATCTGGTATTCCCAAACGATCACCCATCTCATACTGACCAAGCTCAGCGTTGTTTTAAGTTTATATATATCTATATAAGAAAAAGTTTTATTCATACAAAAGCAATTTCACTACTCACTCAGAACATATCACAATTGCAGCTTTAATCAACTCAACATCCTATATAAAGACTTTTCCATAACTACAGAAAAATTAACCAAAATACTGAACTGTTTAAATAAGATATAAGAGTATAAATGTTTATTAAATGAAATGATACCATTAACATCATTATTATAACAGTGTATGTTGCTTTGTTCATTATCATGAAATCATGCAATTAACTTATCAGGAGTATCCTGAGTTTCATAAATAATGTTTGCAATAAACTTGTTCTGCTAAAACATGACAAAATAATGATTGTCAACCTAAAAATCAGTTTTCATCTAACATCAGAGGTAAGAGAGTATGGAAACTTTTCAGTAGTTAGGAGGGAAATATATATATGTGTGTGTGTTAGTAATAAAATTAAACTGAGAAATAACTTTTCAATTATAAAGTAAAACTATCTAGATTAAAAAAATAAATAAAAAATACACGGATAAGGAGCAAAGAATTTTTTCAAGTTTTGAAAATATCAAATTTTTTTTTTTTTTATAAATTAATTTTTTTAATTCTATTTTCTTATATATAGTTTTATATATTTTTTTTTTTTTTTAGCCATTATTGCTTCTTTCTATCTCTTCTCTATTTTATCTTCATCCTATTAACCCCACCCCCTAAAAACCTTTTCCATCGGTATAATGCCTGTTTTTTCTCATCAGACGAGAAGCATTTAGCTTCAAAATGCAATGGCTTAAAGAGGTTTCTCCCTTATTCCCCTTTCTGTAACCCTTATTGACATAATAATGAAGTTCTTATATAACTTTTTATTTTTTTTTACACAGGCATCACTACTTATCAAGGCCAAGAGGCCACTCTAGGATAAGGGTTAAAGAGTGTACAGTAGACAATTGGACAATATAGTAAATCGTTAGTAATGGAAATTCAAATAAATTTGTTAACTTATATGGAACGGCTCATCAAAAACTTATTTACATTAGACTTGAAGACAACCATATTGTAGTCAGCTGGAAAGCAGGAAAACGGAAGATAATTCCATAGGTGTGCAGTCCTAAGAAAGAAGCTTTGTCCATGGAATCTACGTTTAGGTTTAAGCACAGATAAAGAGTGGGGGAAATTATTGATAGTGTTTCCTGCTAGATGAGGGTTTCCTGTGAAAGTTTGGCGGCGGGGGGGGGGGGCATAGATTGGAGTTCAGTCGAGCACTTGCCATGAAAATAACGATAAAGCAGAGAAACTCGCAACATCTCTTCTGAGAGAAAGAGGTTGCAGGGAAGAGAAAAGAACATGCCCTATGAGGCTATGAAATCTATTTTCAACTCTATTAAGGCAGGATAAGTCCTTTCTAGTAGCGCCTGCCCAGATATGGCAAAACACTATCGCCAGACTCCTTGCCTTTAACAATATTAAAGCAGTAACAAACAGTATAGATCTGATCTAATTTTAACTGTTTACCACTTCCATTCTCAGAATTAGGATATATGCATAGTTCCCTCCTAATCCAGTTCTTGATAAAATACAAATATGCATATTATTTGTGTTTGCATAAGTCTGTTTTTGTCTGGTTAAAAACTGTACCAGTACCCAGCTCTCTATAACTTCTCATGATTGTCAATAGTAGCATAGCTGGATATATAACCTCTTCAGTGAATGTTCCTGCCATTTGATGCCAGTATTACCCAAAAACCAAAAATGTTTATATTACTTTTAGCAATCAAATATATTTTTTATGCTCATAAAGTCCCCACGCCCCATTGCATGTATTTTTTCACATGCCCATTATGTTGGCTTACACAACACCTGCTTATATTTGGCCTGTCTAAAAACCACCTTGGCAGTCATTTTTACCTCTTAATCGACAGAAAGTAAGGGATGGGGTGGATGTCACTCTTGTCCACAACAATGTCAGTTATTTTTGAGACAAACCTTTTTTCTTCAAATATCATGTGTCATGTCACTTTGAATTAACATTAAGGATTTATGTTTGTTGTTATTGCAATGACGCTCAACCTGGTCAGGTACCGTTTCTTACCATTTAATTAACAAACACAGCAATTAATCATAAAACCTTTAAGATTAGTAAAAGAAAAAAATGGTGAATACGGAAAATATTTCTCTTATTAAATAAGATCAGTTTATTGAGAAGTCATAGAATTTTTAGATAAATACAAATGAGTGAAAAGTTTTAGCTGTAAAATATTACTTATAATAATAAAATTGATTCAGATTAAATATTAAAATCTATTAGGAACTTGATTAAGAACAAATCAAAAACAGATATTCTTAAGATACGCCTATTAAATGTGCATTTAGTAATGAAAATGTTATTTCAAATGACATTAGCTCTTAGAGACGCATGAATGCATCTAAAATGCAACCAAGCGACAGATGTGTGAATATATGCCATTACAAAATCCTTTGTATGACACTAATATCTAGGCATCATAGTAAAAAAGAAAAGTCATTTTTAATTTAGTTGACGAATTACAAATTAAAAAAAAGATGTATTAAAAACTAAAGAAAATCAACAAAGAATAACCATTGCTTTTTTTGGGGGGTGGGGGAGGGGCAGTAGATGCTTGGTGGTAGGGTTGTCAGAATACCAGACATATTTGTATGAACGTTGATAATAATGCAAAAATATAACTCATTTTTTAATTATTATCAATTGCAATACAAATATATCTCCGTGTATAATTTATAGTTTTCAATTTATGTGCAAACCAGCAAAATGTATAGCCTGCCTATGAATATAATTTTTCTAACTACTTTCCTCTTACAAGAGCCATTCTTTGAAACTCCATGGAATAAGGAAAATTTTAAGTTTTTGCATTCCTTGCTGTAATTTCTAATTTACAGAGTTTATATTTAATTCCTTATATCAATGCTCTATTTCAAATATTGAGCTTTTTCATCTGGTTAGGATTGTTCTATAAATATTAATACTTGTTTTAAGTTTATAGAATTATTCAATTTGTAAAGGTGAAATATATATATGGGAGTCTGTATAGCGGAAATTAAATTTTAGACAAAATAAAATCGTTAATATAAGGAATGACTTGATAATCATGAAAACAAACTAATAAAAAATATGGACGTAGAAACAGGTTGAAAGCATTTTTAAGTTCCCATATTTCAATTTCTTTGCGATGACAAAGATTTGACTAATCAAAGTGAAATAGGCTCACAAACATTTTCAACACATTTCTGTGTTAAAATTTCCTTGCTTATCAATTCGTTCCTTATATTAACCATTTCTCCCTCTCGCATACACACACTACTGTGGATATCATAAAAACAAAAGTCTTAAAATAACACCACTGGTGGTTATCTTCAAGCAAAGTCTCTCAAAGCTTGCTGCGAGCCAGTTTGACTAAAATCAAAAAAAAAAAAAACTTATCCAATTCCCAAAATGTTGTCCTTTTTAAATTTAAATTTTTAACAAGAACTTTTTTTTTTTAGAATAATCTGTATTTGATACATTTTTTTTATGACGTTTGATTTTAGTCAAGCAGGTTCACAGCAAGCGTCAGGGGATGTTGTTTGACTAAAACTCCACTGGTAAAAAGGTCCAGAAATATTGCATATAATGTGACAACTTTTGAGCAGTTTCACCATACCGAAATTCAATCAAAACATGGGTTGACTCCTGGCAAATGATTTTTATCAACATAATGAATCTAGCACCCATTGAATCACAGAGACCTCTCATACTCCCCTCCCTCCATATATATGTCAACAAAGTTTTTCCCAGGAGTCTTACTTTCAATTTTATTTTGCTCATTGACCCCTTAATTTCATGCAAGAAAATACATTTTTCGAAAAATTTCTTCACTAAAAATTTGCTTATTAACAAAAATTGTCGTTAATTTTTTTTTCAGTATTTCCAATTATATCGAAAGAGATAAAGTTGTCTTCAATCAACAGAATGCAAAGTATATTTTTTAAAATTTAAAACGCATGTTTTTGGAATCATTGAAAATTGCAGAATACAACAAACAAAAACTTAAATCATTATAAAAAATAAATTTCAGAAAGTGCAGGGCATCATTCACCGGTGAACGTGTTCTATCCGATGTGATAAGTAGATATATTCAATTTAACATGTTAGAATCAAAATCCAGAATCAGAACAAGATGATAAAATGATTGCTAGAATGTCTTTAAATTATCAGGATGGCTGTTTCTTAACAAGTAGGATTACATGCTTATGCTCAAACATCAAAGTCTCTAATTTCAGGCAAAAACAAAAAGACCCATCCCAAATTTGCATTAGAACATGGCTAGATTATGAAAAAGGACATAAAATATATTAGATGATGAATGTAAGTTAAGTATAGAGTGCAGGTACAGCATAAAATGGATGAACCACCTCTCCAATGTGTTAAAAAAAAAAAAAAAAAAAAAAAAAAAAAAAAATGGTAAAAATGTTTAAGGCAAAAAACGTCTTCAGCAGATATTGGCCCTTTTTATTCTTCAATAAATTTATAAGCAACTTTTTCAGCAACAAAATTTGCCCTCCTTTAACCATTAAACTCTCAACAAGATAAGGTGTTTTGTCACAAGTCCAAGGAGACAACTTTTATTGAACAGAAAATAATGATTATTAGTAAAAGGGCTCCAAAAATTCACTTATGAACTTTCAAAGAATAGGAAGGAGTGACTCGTGTTTTGAAAGAAACTAGTTAGATCATGTGGATGAAGATTAAAAGAAATTTGGGACCAAGTAAAGAATAGATATCCTGTAGCAGACGACGACTAGTGACAACTGGCGCACATTTCAATTGACACCAGTGATTCGACCTTGACACAAGCACATGGTGTTGGTTGTTCAAATTTTTTAATTTTAATAAAATAAACCTAATTTTGCATCAAATAGCAGACAAGCGAATATTTGCAAGCAAGATTTTTTAAAAATATATTTACAAAACTTTTGAAGATTTAAAAGAAAATATATATTTACAAAACATTTTTTTTTTTAAGTAACAAAACGAACGAATTTTAAATAAAAGATATTTAAATAAATGGGTGCCTTTCTGAGTGAGTTTTTAATATATTTACAGAACTTACAAAAAACAAAAAAACTTATAATTATGATAAAATAAATAATTAAATACATTTACGCCAAACTTATTAATGGCAAAAACAAATAAAATAACTGCCTTGTTCGGATTTTGTGAAAGTTTCAGTTTGTTTCACAGATTTTTGCGACCAAGATTGATTTTTATGTACAGCGTTTTTTTGTTTTTTTTACAATTCAATTTAATTATTCTTTAAAACATTAACTTTAGCGACAATTAATGTATTTTTAAATATTAAATTTTAATTTAATCTCATACCTTCACGTGATCAATTTATTAAATGACAAAAAAAAAATCCAAAAATAATATTTAAATAAATGGGCGTATTTCCGAGTGCGTTTTTAATATATTTACAGAACTTTTTAATAAAACTTAAAATAATAATTATAATAAAATAAAAAGAATTAGCTATATTAATTACAAAACATTAAAAATCAACGTTCTTTCTATTAAAAATACATAATTTTAAAAACTTTTCAAAATAAAATTATTTAAAAAAACTTTTAAACGGCAGGAACAAATATAAAATAACCGACTTCTTCAGATTTTTGCGAATGTTTCGTGGATTTTTGCGACCAAGATTGATTTTTATGTACAGTGTTTTTTGTTTTTTTTATGTGTGCGTCTTTAATACAATTCTATATTTATTTAAAGTGCAATGTATGTTGGCGGTCAGGGAAAGAAATCCTTCTAGGCTGGGGCATTTGTTATGCAGAATAAAATCACAAGTATAAGCAATCGAGATTTAAAAAATATATCTCAAAAATCTTTTTCATATTTGTTCCTGCCATTAATAAGTTTGGCTTAAATTTATTTATTAATTATTCTAAGTTTTATCAAAAAGTTCTGTAAATATATTAAAAACGCACTCAGAAAGACACCCATTTATTTAAATATCTTTTATTTAAATACGTTTGTTTTGTTACTTTAAAAAAATGTTTTGTAAATATATATTTTTTTTCTTTCCTTGAAAAGTTTTGTAAATATATTTTTAAAAACTCTTGCTCGCGAATATTCGAATAGACAGAACGTCGATTTTTAATGTTTTGTAATTAATATAGCTAATTCTTTTTTATTTATTTTATTATAATTATAATAATTATTATTTTAAGTTTTATTAAGAAGTTCTGTAAATATATTAAAACGCACTCGGAAAGACGCCCATTTATTTAAATATATTACTTTTGGATTTTTTTGTCATTTAATAAATTGATCACGTGAGGATATCATGAGATTAAATCAAAATTTAATATTTAAAAATATATTAATTGTTGCTAAAGTTAATGTTTTAAAGAATAATTAAATTGAATGGTTAAAAAGAACAAAAAAAAAAAAAAAAAAAAAAACGCTGTACATAAAAATCAATCTTGGTCACAAAAATCCGTGAAACAAATTGAAACATTCACAAAATCTGAACAAGGCAGTTATTTTATTTGTTTTTGCCATTAATAAGTTTGGCTTACATGTATTTAATTATTCATTTTATTATAATTATTATAAGTTTTTTTTTTTTTTTTTTTTTAAAGTTTTAAAGTTAAAAACTCACTCAGAAAGGCACCCATTTGTTTAAATATCTTTTATTTAAAATACGTTCGTTTTGTTATTTAAAAAAAATGTTTTGTAAATATATTTTTCTTTTAAATCTTCAAAAGTTTTGTAAATATATTTTAAAAAAATCTTGCTTGCGAATATTCGCTTATGTCTGCTATTTGACGCAAAATCAGGTTTATTTTATTAAAAAATTTAAAACAACCAACGCCATGTGCTTGTGCCAATGTCAAAGTCGAATCACCGGTGTCAATAGTCGTCATCTGCTACAGGGTATCTATTCTTTATTTGGTCCTAAATTTGTTCACTAAAATAGTAAACATTTGATGTTTATTAAAACAAAATTCAATTTTGTTTCTTAACCTATTTAGAGAAAAAAATATAATCTATTACAATTTAATTGAAAATATTAAAATATTAACAAATCTTTAAAAAACTATGTTGATGCTAATGTTCCAGCAGCTAATATCAATAAACAAAGGGGCCTAGGAATAAACAAAGAATATCACAAAGTGAAACATAAGATTCATACAGGATTTGGAGGAGTCCTTTGTAAAAATTCAGCTTTCTCTACATTTATTAATTTGTTGAGACAGGTTTGAATCCGGTAAGGACCATTTTTCACTGATTGTCCTTGTTTATCCCAAGCCCTGCAGACTAAAATCTTTGCAGTGATATTATCTATGAACACATCAGCATTAAAAAAAAAAAAAAAAAAAAAAAAAAAAATCACTATTTAATGTGCGCATGTGGAGAAATAAAAAAAGTCACTGAGATTTTATAATTTAGTAAAAAAAAAAAAAAAACTAAAAAAAAAACCATCAAAATTTACAAAAAGTTCTGGTCATTTTGAAAGAAAACAGAACCATTGTTTCTTGCAGACGTTAGATTTTAAGCACACATATGCATAGCTGTTTCATACTTATTTGCAACTTTCAGGTGGAGGGTACCATTAGATTGGAGGAAGAGGAAAGAGGTTTGGGATTTACAAACACCTCCATTGAAATTGATAAAGCGTTTATCTCATATACATATGTGCACAAATATATTGTATCAAGAGATTACATTTAAATGTAAATAGAAATTTTTAAAAAATGAATTCCACCTTTTAAATTGCAGAGAATCATTGCATCAAATCTAAGCATCATGTAATGATTGCAAAGTTTGTTTTTTGTTTTGTTTTTTCAGGTTGAATACGCAAAGTTAGAATGTTCAGCATTTTGATTGTTTTTATGGTCTTTATTTGAATCATTGAAAAATAAAGTTTACAAGTTTGGCTTAAATAACAAAAGAAAACATTTCAATTACCATCAAATGCTACTGGTAAGTATCGAGTACATAAATGCAATAAAATAATTACGAGTAGGTCTAGAGATAAGTTTAAGAAGACAGTATTTGTGGATGACAAGGCTATTGGAATTCAGTTGTGTTTCAATTGGAACAGAAGAAGGAGTTATTACTGGGATTTCAAAAGTTAAAAATGGATTGCATAAATTCAGGGAACTATTATTAACCAGTAAAATATTATCACTGTTGAGAAAAAAGTTTATCAAGCATGTGTACTAAGTTTAATGATGTATAGAAGTGAAATATGACCAATGAGGATTGAAGAAATGTATCGTATATTAATGTATAAGGCGAGTCTTAAATCTGATGACCACAGATGAAGATTAAACCTGAACAGCATATGAAGATGTGTTTAGAACAGATTTTGTTGGCATCGTCGCCTTGAAAGAATGCATGAGATTTCTTGAGTTAGTAAATGTAGAACAGTTAAAATAGCAAAGTCAGTTTGCAGGGGAAGACCAAGGAAACCATGGGAGAATTTAAGAGAAAGATAAAGATGTACTCAGAGATAAGTTAGTTTGGAAATCAATTTCTGAAAGCTGTCCAACACATGCCAGCATGTAAAACAAATGTTAAATTAAATTGGATGATAATGACTAAGAAATGATATTTTAACTAAAAAACAAAATTTAAAAACAGTCTAAGAAATTCTAAAACTACAACAACATTAAGTGGTTTTATAGAAATAGGCTAAGAATTAATTACTATTTTTAAGCACGAGTTGAAGAATTAAATTGATGATAAACTTAGTGCTAAACCAAAACTGTATTGGAAACTGACTAGTCAAGTACTCGAGGTCAAAGAAGAAACCCAGTAGAGTAGACAAATAAAATTTTATTAAAAATAATTGTGGTTTTTAGTATTGTCAGAATATTTGAATTTAAAATTCATTTCTAGTTTATAAAAAAAAAAAAAAGATACTCAATACTACAGAAACAATACTTGATAAAAAAAAAAAAAAATTTTCACCTTTGTTATTTGCCTTACAATTCTCTTGATGTGTAATAAATATCTCAATAAAAAATTATATTGAGATATAAATAAAAGACATTTCCAAACAAAGAGCTCAATGCAATATGCATTAAATACTGAGCAAATTTTATGAATAGAAGATAAACTCAAATCATGCCAGACAAATATAATTTGATTTTCTTAAATCTGGACTGGACAAGCCCACCTCTTTACAGAAACTCCTTTCAAAACTAAGTGGACAGAAAAAAATAAAACAAAAAAAATTGAAAGACAAAATATTTGTTTTACGTTTCCAGGTAGAGGAGGTATCATCCCACCTCTAAAGAAAGAGAGAAGCTACAGGTGGTTAGAAAAAAAAATGTTGCTATTGCTCTATAATATGAACTGTTTTGATCACTATTTTTCTAACACACAACTCGTGGAAATTTTCAGATTTCTGTGAAAAATTATAACCTTGTGTGCATGTGTGTGTGTGTGTGTGTGGGGGGGGGAGATTAGTCAATTTTTTGTTCAAATAGAAAACACAAAATAGCAACGTTAAAAATGAGTTATAAAATTCTGGATGGCATTTTATTTTCATTATTAATTTGAAAAGCTAAAAAAATTTTTCTTAAACTTTCTGTGATGCGTCATGGTGTAATCTATACTCATAAATTCGTTTTTTTTTTGCGTGCATTGATATTCATATTAAAAACCCTCTTTTCTATTTATTTAAAAAGAAAATACAATTGTCTTATATATGGATCTGCAAAAGATCTAGCTAATTTGCATATTCTTTTAAACATTCATTTAATTCCCTATTAGTTTTTTCGGTTTTCTTATGGGATAATCATCTTTAGTTAACTATTATATGTAATTATATTCATGCAGATATTGTACATGATTTATCCTTGCATAATATTTGCGTAAAAAGTTTATAGTAAACACAAAATTGTTTCCATATATATTCATGTATAGTATGTATTTTTGTTTAATCTATCTATATATCTATAAAAGTGAACGTGTCTGTGTGTGTGTGTGTGTGTGTGTGTGTGTACATTTCCCTACGCAATAACTGTCAATTTTAAGTCTACAGACTTAAAATTTGATATACAGGGTATTGAGATTTGGGAAACTCTTTGGGATCGGTTTTCGGCCAGAAATTTGGTTGTTAAGGGGGTCAAAGTTCCACGATTTGACCTTTGAAAACTCTACCAAACTCTAACAATTTTGGGTCTAAACACTTGAAATTTTAGATATAGGTTCCTTGGACATGGATCTAACTTAACTTGATTTGAGCCTCAAACAATAAATGTTAAGGGGTCATAATAGGGGTCAAATTTAAAAAAAAAATGACCGCTTTTTTTTTTTTTTTTGTTTGTTCAACATACACCTCCAAACACCCAGGCAATGCCAGGCGTGTTTCTTTGATTTAATTCAAATGTAGATAAAGAAATAAATTCTAGTTAACCTTTTTTTTGTATGAATAGCTGTTGGGAAATATGTCTAATTATTTGGTGATTGAGTTTTTGGTGCACATTGATGGCATCTATTACTAGTGTTGTTAGCATTTAATGGTGCCGTCATATTTGCTACATTGACAATGTTAACCACTTAAAGTTTCTGAAATTTTTTAGCATTTGTGTTTGTAGATTCTAAATAAACAATACAATAATAGTAATATAATTTAGTCAATTCTAATTCTGTATAGAACATTGTGTGCACGAATACATTTGAATGCATTGTTTATAGTGTTATCTGTGTAATGTTTATACAGATATCTTTATTACCAACATTAAAAAGGTACAAAGTTATTATTCCTTCTTACAATTCTATGGTATTTATAGGTTTCAAACGTGCCTGCACCCTTTTTCAGATGCCCTTTAACATAATCAATAATCTGTGAATACACACGTATTAAAAAACAAGTGATCCCTTCAATAAGTATTGAATAATATCAAAACGAATACTGAAAATATGAACAGATTTAATCCCAGAAATAGAAATTACAAAACATGCCATATGAGTAGAGAGATTATGAGTGAAACTGAATGTCACTGCAACAAAATATTTCAGCTGAAAACTAATTACATTTTGCATATTTTGTACCGTAATCTCTTGAAGGTTATTTTGTTTCTGTGAGAGACTCAAATTTTCAGGCTGTCACATGTATGCGTTTATAAACTTGTTGCCAAACAGAATGGCGAAGCAACAGTTGATTTTATTTGACCTTTTATTCAGTATTATTTGAGTTTTGTTATGCATATTTGTTGCTGAATTAGTGTTGTATCCATGATAAAAAGGTAGAGAGTAAAAATTTTTTTTTTATCCACCACCTATTTTTGAAACTAAATATTGCCGACTCCAATTTCCCAGTTTTGATTAAGGATCAATTCACGTGTTAATTAAATTGTTGAATAACAGGATGTGTCAATCAACTAAAAAGCTGTTTCAAGTCTGTCAGAAAACCAACATACAGATCAGTATATTGGTACTGAAAAGTAATATATTTCATGCATCTCATTAGTAGAACAGGTGATACATAACTAAAATAACGTAAAATATAAGCCAAAATTGTCAAGGTTAATAAAGCAAATATATAAACGGCCATATTTTAACAAAGAAACTGGAAATAACAAAAAACCCACAAAAACAAACTCACTTGAAATAATTCATTCAATCCCACCTCCTCATTAACCTGAAAAAATGAGTCCATTTTAAATATGCAAAAACAGTTGGTACCTTCATTTGAACTAACACTTCCCAGATTTCAATTTTAATAAGCAGATTATTATTAAAGCACCAATTAGGTTATGTGTGTTTTGTAGCAGTCAAAAAAATGTATAATATTGTGAAAGATAGATTAGACAATTTTTATTTGATTTTTATCTTAGAATTTGAGATGAGGCTTCATAATTTGTGCATTCATTTTTTTTTTTTTGCGGACCATTATCCTCATCTTCATAGTTGTTTTATCACGTTTCCCGCCAACTTATCTTCTGACTTTTTTCAGGTGATTAACCATGACGAGATAGGAATGCTGAATCTTGTAATTTATCCCCAGTAATTACTGCCTTCCATAGTTGTCTCACTATGTTTTGAAGCCTCGTCTAAAAGAATTCCAAAAATAAAAAAAACAAATAATACCATTCGGTGTGGACACAAAGGAAGATCAGACAAAAAATTGGATTTTTAAGACCATAAAATTCAACCTTGATTGCCCTTTGGACCACTGTGCTAAATAAGTTGTGTCTCTGAGTTGACCAAAACGTGGTAAGACAACTATGGAAGGCAGTAATTACTGGGGAGGATAAGTTATAAAACTTAGCAGCATTCATATCTCATTGCAGTTAATCACCTAAAGAAGGCCAGAAGAGGAGTTGGTTGAAACAACTATAAAGATGAAGATAATAGTCTGCAAAAACGAATGAATAGACAATTTTTTTCAGTCATTTTTTCAACAATTATGCTCCTCTCCCTTTCTTTTGCTATAAAAAAAAAAAAAAAAAAGGCATGTATCTGAGAGTGTTTAATTTAATATTTGTGTTGATGCCATATCTATACATGCACAGAAGTGACATTCAAATTCAGTTTTTATTAGTGGAATTCTTTTCAAATAAAAAATGTTCAAAATCTGAATATCAAATAGTTTTTTTACTTTTTAATATTTAAATATGGTGAATTTCTATTAATATAGATTGCTATAGTTAGCTAACGTACTTCCTAACTTTCGGTGTGGTTGCTACCAGAAGTGGTGACAATGCAAATTAGTTCCTTCACTTTTATTGTACTTCAGCATTTTTTATTGTGAAGCGATTTATTGAAATAAAATATAAGAAAAGAACATTATTGAAAAGCATACAATAAAAATCAAAATTAGATAGATAAAAATAACAAATTTTTGTTAGCACTTTTAATAACAAAATTAAGTTTTTTTTTATTTGAATTTATATAATTAGTATGTTTATGAAAGTATAAAAATTAAATTATTGAAATCAAAATAAAATTTCAAACATCATAAAAACACATATCCAATACCATAATATTACACAAATAGTTTTAAAATATTTTAAAACGTTTTTAATAAAAAACAAAAAACTAATTTCAATAATTCTTAATCAAAATAAAAACAAAACTTTTCGATGATTATCAAATAAAAAAAAAAAAGAACGATCAGAAAAACGTAAAAAAGAATAGGTGCACAGGGAATATATAAGCGCAAGAGAAAAAAGTGAAGGAACCAATTTGTCTTGTCACCCTTCAGGTAGCGCTACGCTGGAAGTTAGGAAGTACGTTAGCTAACTAGAACCATAAATTCTGTTAGCCTCTTTAAAACTCAAACACAGCTAAAAACGAGATGTATTTATGTACATCATGAAAAACAATTTACATGTTTTCGTGTTAGTCAAAGGCAAATGTAAAAAAGTAAAATTTGTTACTGAAGTTTTAGCGGCTTATCTCAAACAGAAGTAATATTTGTTAATTTGAAAAATAGCAATATAGAATAAATTTACTATTTCTATAAGATTTTACTCTTCACATCATTTCCTTGAATTGACTCAAGACTCAAATAATAATTTACCAGAATAGGATAAAAAAATAATCTACTTCAAAATTTAGTCAATATAAATGGGAAAGATTATAAAATGCTATAAAAAAAAAAAATCAACAATATGTCACATTTGATGCCATGACAAACATTTTAAAATTATCATGAGAAAAAAAAAAAAAAAAAAAAAAAAAAAAGCATCTTATTAAAAGGTAGCAGCAAACATTTTTTTTTTTTTATATATGTAGATATAAATAATGCAAGTTAGGCACGCAGAATCAGTAGAGTGAAATTAATATTTTTTCCCACCTTTGAAACAGGCATATTTTTCTGGTTATATTTAGAAGCAATTTTGTTTGGAAAAAAAAAAAAAAATAAATAATGTCTCCATTCAATTTGAGCATTTCCCACTTAAGCATGGCAGCCAGATCATAATTTCATTGACCTAACTGGTAGAGTTTTATTTCAGACAAGCAGGGCTACTCAGCATTGCCAGACACCATTAAAAAAATATAATATATAGTTAAATAATGTGTGCAACCAATGCACCCACTTTCCTTTCTAGAAGAAAAATATCTATTTTTTTTTTTTTTTTTTTTTATGTAATCTTACTTTTAGGTTATTTACTCTTGAGCAACGCCAACAAAAGGACAAGTTATTTATCCCAAGTGACTGATTAAATACACATGAAATTAAGGAGACTTCCAGAGCACTATTAAAAACAAATATATGAAACATTAATAAAGTACAATGAAATTTGACCACCATCCCCAACAAATTTGCTATTTTTTTTAACCCAAGAAATTAATAATTTTTTTCTAAATTTTAGACATATACATCTGGAATAATGCTGATAAAAAAAAACAAACTCTGCAGGGTTTTGATTTGTATTTTGACATACATATCACAATAGATGACCGGACTCCTTGAAATTCAATCTGCACATTTAGCAATGAAAACGTTTGAAACTAAAGAGTTACAGACTGATAGATAATGCATCCATCGCCACCAGATATGTGAACACATAATTATATAAGAAAAGCAAGAATCATCCAAACTATGCCCTAGTTTACACGACAAAACTGGATTAAAATAGTGAAATTTCCTTCAAGTTAAAACACTGAGATCTCACTGATAGAATTAGCATAGAAACAAAACTTAATCTTATCTTTTATAAAGAGTAACTTCTATCTAGTGTGTGATAATTTGTATTTTTCTTTCCCAGCTCTGTAAATTGTCGCCATTTCAATGACAAGAAACATTTTCCTGCATGCTAAAAGCAGAATTTTCAACTAAAAATACAAATTTTTAAATGTTGGTTTCTTTAGCAGTTTTTCCACACATTAAAATTGTTCCATTAAAAAATAAAAAATTGTTAAGCTCAAGAGTTTGAAAATATTTGTTTATCAACTGAGAAATTCAACTCTTAAAAATCCTCTGTGAATGAGGAGACCTTGTTCTACAAGCTCTCATCTTTAATCAGTTGATTTCATATACCTGCATTCATAGCTAAGTACGAATGAATAAAACTGTTGGTTTCTTTACGGAATGATCCTGATGCATTGCTTTAATTACTGATTAAATAACCGAACATCACGAGCTGAATGAATCATTTTGTTCCGCATAGTTTTTAACAAATACACCAGAGAAAAGGAAGGATTGTAAAGTAAACTAAAAAATTTTTTTGTTAAATCTGATACCCTCCAAACCACTAGTTTTCAAGTGATTTTAAATCATCTTTTTCTTAGTAATAGTTTAAAACTGAATAGTTACAGCATCTTTTATGAAAATTATTGGCTCAAAATCAGTTTAGTCTTTTAATGCATTAACTTGGAACTTCTTTCTAGGAAAAAAGAAAAATTGTATTGCAAAAAAACTTTAGACACTACATATTTTTAGTTAACATTTTCACATTTGTCTATAAATTAAAAAAAAAAATCCAACTAGCACACCTCTCTTTACTGTCCAGATTTAATCTTCTGAGATCAGATCTAAGCTTGTTTATAAGCCCCATTACACATCCATTATACCATTCCCTTATCAATTCTCTCCATGCAACGCATGTCCTCAACCCTCATTAGTCAGGTTTCATTTCCATACATCTTCACACTGCATACGGATACCCAATAGACTCTTGCATTGGTTAACAATGATAACACTGATTAGTAATTATAGAAGTTCACTGAATTTTCACCATTTATAACTCTTGCAATCAAATTAGCACATCCTCTACCCTGTGTTCCAATGGCATCACCAAGATAAAACTTCTGCAAAATCTCAATAACTTTGATATCTAGATATACTTTATCAACAGCCAAGGTCTCATCTGTCTTACATACAAACTGATTATCCTCTCAACCTATCAGTTATTCCATTGCACTCTTATACAAAATGGTTACTAGTAGCATAAAAAAGTTTATATAAATGAAGTATGCCGAGAAATTTTTAAGTGTGATACCACGTTGCAAATAAGTGAAGAACAAACTTGGAAAAGCAATCAGTTGGACTATATGAAAATTTACTGATCAAGGTGAAGAAGACAAGATAGTGTTTGGGTTAGGTGATCAGGCCTTACAATGACAATTTTACAAGAAACTGAACAGGGGAGAAGGAAGGACAAAGAAATGAGAGAACATCCAAGAGCAGAGAAAGTTGGTGCTGAGTAACACGCTCAGAAAATCAGGACGGTTGAGAGAAAATTACATTGAACTAGGATTTTCAATACGTCTCATACAAGAGTTGCAAAGGCTAACTATATACAGCCAAGACCCAAAGTAAACAGTTTTATGAAAACCAAAAAGTTCTTCAACAAGGTCAAATAGCTATTCAAGCTGGTGACGCTCTGGTTCTTCTCAGATGAGAACTTCTGCTAGGACAAGTTGTACAACGCACAGAACGGATGGCTAGCCTACAGTTCCCATGAAGCCAGACCCTTCTAAACTTACCTAAATGCAACCCTATGGACTACTATGTGTGAGGTGCAGTTGATCAATGCATCAACTGTAATGCCTTCCACATCAAGGAGGAGGTGATTACCAGGATCAACTAGTGTTCAAGCATCCTTTGAAAAAAAACAAAAACAAAAAAAAAAAAACAAACACTGAATGTAGCATATGCTCCAGGTTCAGGACGGCTTCTTCTGCTGAACTGTATTCAGAAGAAAGATCAGTTAAGAGATGCACTTTGAATTTTGAGAAACCATCAATATTTTTGCTTGTTACTTTCAAAAAGGATCAAATTTAGTCGAAACATTAATTTAACTGTTTCTTAATTATTACTTTTTTTTCTTTTGTTTATGCCGATTTTCGTGTACAAATTTTTTTGTATACTTAAAAATACTTTTTGCAGGAAATTGAAATACAAATAAAAAAAAAAACTGTCCATAAAGTCCCATTTATGCTGTATTTAAAAAAAATTTTTTTTTTTTGCCAAGTAAAAACTTTAATAGGAGTTTGTACACAAAAAGGAAAATATAAACTATTTGCACGAGTTATGAGAATTTACATTAAAACAGTTTTTCTGCAACATTTTTTGTCAATATTGACTTATCTAGCATACAAATGTGGTGTTATATACGTATATAGAAACAAAAAAAATTTAAACAAAATAGACATTTAAAAATGAAAAAAAAAAAAAAATGGCACGTTTCTGATTTATTTATAAACAATGTTTTTTTTTTGTTTTTTTATTATTACATTTTCACCCCAAACAAGGCAAATTGCCACTTTGGTGTAGGGGGCTACTATCAGGGGCAACAACTACTGGAGTACTATGTAGGGATTTGGGCAGCAAGATGTCGGTTCACGTTACACTTGAACTTCTGCACGTCAGTACTGTTGGGGAAGCAGGGACCTGGAATGGAATTCCAGAGTCTAGCGGTTCTGGGGAAGAAACTATTGGAGTTGAAAGATCTTTTACATCTAGGGATCTCTACAGTGTGGGGGTGGGATTTAGCAGCCTGTTGGGTTTGTCGAGGGTGCTCACGTCATGGGGGCACAAGTGATTGCAGTTCGTCAGAGCATTCACCACTAAAATACTTGTAGAAAAGGCAGAGGGATGCAACATTTCGTCGATGGGACAGAGGCTGAAGCTTAGATGCCAGTTCAGGGCCTATCAGGTTTGCGACTCTTTTGAACCTTGTCAAGGAGCGAGAGACTAGTAGCAGATACACCAGCCCAGATGTGACAGCAATACTCCATACATGGGCGAATGGTGGCCTTATAGAGGTACAGTATACTTTCGGGTATTAGTAGTTTTCTAGCACGGTAGAGAGAGCCTACCTTTCTTGCAGCGGCCCTGGCAATGCCTTCAATGTAATTGTTCCAACTCATGTTTCCTGTGAACGTTAGGCCAAGGAGTTTGAAAGATGTACTCTCAGATAAAGAGTCGTTGGCCATAGGTGGTAAAGAGGGTTTCTTGTAATTATTGAATGAAACTAGTTTAGTCTTGGCAGCATTGAACGCAACCAACCACTTTTGTCCCGATTAATGGAGATTTTACATTGATATATATTTAAAGAAAATTTAAAGGCTCTATTTAATCAGAAATTAATGTTTTTTTAAACATCAAATATAAATTTCTGATCACATATGTACAGACTATTCTGTAACTAAACCATACTTGTACAGTTTTTTTAAAAACATTCATTGACGTTCATTCTAAACATGTGACAGGATTTATTTACAAATAAACGTAAAAATCAAATCGGATAATTTTGCTTCGTTGCACACTTAATATGTTAGATAGGAGAGATGAATGCAATGAGAAGAGGTGGGAAGAGGATTTGTTAATTTTAAGTGATGCGAGTTCAATCATTGTAGGAGGCAGGAAATTTTCAATCACATCCACACATAAATGTTAGTATGATTTTGGAGCTAGAGTAAAAGACAATGTTAAGTTCCTGTCGATAAAAAACATATAGGTTAAAGAAGGGGGGGTACTCATAGTTATATAATTTCTTTACATATCTCCATAAACTACCAATGAATAAATGTATTTCAAAATATCTAATTTCATAATCAGTTAAAGGCAGTAAAAATGATCTAATCAGTAAGTTATGTGTGTATATATATATATATATATATATATATATATAAATACATACACATAGAGAGATTGGTTAAAGACAAAATGGAACAACATAGAAGAAAAATAAGAGATTGTCAAGTTGTGCTTATATTACACCAATGTAATGTTTTATAGATGTAAGGCATGAACACAAACTCCACAACACTATCTCCTTTGATCAAAATGGAATACTTATCCAGTAATAATCTAAGCTAGGTATAATCTATCAGGAAAACCGCTCTTTGAATCAACAATACTATAGTTAAATTAAAATCTTTCTCTTCTGTACATTCCAGGTTCTCTTTCATTTATTCTTGAGCAAACTTTAAAAAAAATGAAACTAATATTTTGAGCGAGGAGCACTTTTGCCACTATATAAAATAAAGAAATAGATATATTTACCAACCAAATTTGAATTAACTAAAATATTTTTTCTTACACTCAAAATTTCAGACATCTCCGCATAAATCATCCGTCAACTCTCAGTGTATGAATAGGAAAAATCTTTTTTTTATATTATTTGTGCAAGTGCACACTGAATGTAAAATTTGTAAATATATCTAATTTATGACAAACAGACTTTATATATATCTTCTAGATAATAAAATGACTGCAGAAATTCCTCTCTGAACCAAAGTATTATAAGTTTGCAACAACAGATGTCACATACAAATTCAATACATCTACCCTAATAGCCACTATCTTATGTAGCTTTTGAACACCATTTTATACACATTCTATCATAATAAAATGCTACATTGCATCCAATGAGCAACATCATCACAACTGCAACATTTTCCTCTCTAAATATTTAGTTCTACCACTGCTACCAGTTGTTACAGAGAACAATTCTACATGTTCCACAGATACTGTGCTTACACCGATCATAACTGGCTCATATATATGACAATTTTTCCTATTTCCGATTCATAAATAAAGTCTCCCACATCAAATCCTGTCCATTCTGAGTGGCCGAGCTCTGAAAATTCGCATATTCTGGATCCCAGTTATTCGCTTCCTAAATGAATGCTTAGTAACATTACAATATAGCGTCACTAAGAGATATACTTATGACAACAAAAGTCTTTGTCAAAACATTACACCATTAAACACACTGCGTGTACATGGGTGATATTTGAAAATGACGCATTACTTATGTATTTAAATATTGAACATTTTAGCTCCTAAATATTTGCGGCTTCTATATTCAAATTTCTCATAACATAAAATAAAACAAAGCCACCATCTTTGTCAAAACATCAACAAAACTGATTTCTTTTAGCATAAAAACACACTGCGTGTTCACTGGTGATGTTTTAGAACTACGCATTACATCTGAATTTATACATTGAGGAATTTAGCTTCGCAACTTTTATATTAGGATTTTTTTCCTAAAAACTTTAACTGACATTTACATTAACAACATTGCATTTTTCATTCTGCCAAAAGATAAATCCGGAAATTTATTGAACGAAATAAAACAAACTTTTTTTTCCAACCATTGTATTTATGCTTTATATTTTTTCCTTTAATAATATTTCGTAATTTTTTTTTTTTTTGAACAAATAATTAGAAAATATACTCAATTATTTGGAAGCTAAACTCTTCAATATATATGAAATGCGTTGGTACTTTGCCACGGTACATTCATTTTGGCCATGGGTACTAGCGCTTGCAATTATACTAGGTCAGTAGTGGCTCCCACCAACAACCATAGCTTTTATTTTTAAAGATGGAGGGGGGGGGGATACTTTCACCGTGCACCGCTCATAGACAGGTCCTGCTAGTACACACACACACTAAGATGAAGATTTAAATATGAAAATTTCACATTTTCCCAATTATGAAAAATTTTAAATGTAAAAATGTCCAGTATAATTTATAGGTTTGTGGTTGGGTAATCAAATGACAAAGGCTGTCATTAGATGTTTCCTGATTACTAGACAATGTATAGTGTTTAGTACCATAAGTATTGTAAAGAATACTAGTTATATATCTTTTTCAATTTATATGCCAGTATGACTCCAGGTACCAGCAAGTATTCAATAGGTAGAGCAACAATGTAACTGTTACAGGTCGATACTGGATAACAGAGACAGTGCACAAGCAAGAATGGTATTCAAATTAAGACTGCCCGATTTTTTTTTCTTGCACATTTGCGTTTTGGAAGTTATTTTCATCAAATAATATAAGCTGGTCTAATGTAAATAAAAATTTGTTTTTATGTCAAAGTTTTTAAATTGTTGGTATTCCAAACAGAACTCATTGACAACACTTGAATATTGCTTTTTTAAATTGTTATTTCTTTGAAAAGTTGTCAAGTGAAAATAGTTACCCCATAAAGTACATTTATATATATATATATATATATATATATATATATATATATATATATATATAAAAGGGTTCTTATAATCTAGGGTTTTTTTTCACGTTTTGCAGTTTGTCAGACCATAAAATGAAATAGAAATGTTATAAAATGTTTAATTAAATTCTTTTTCTTTAAATAAACTCATAGGACGAAGTTTAGGTCGTCATTGGATCATTACCTGCATGCATCTTCATTGGGATTTTGATATTTGGCTGATATGTATGCATGTGGAGTTTTATATTCTCATTTTCAGTTAGACAAAGAGAAATGAGAGTTTAGTGACAAAAAAAATTGAAATCAAAATACTGCATTTTTTTATATTTGAAATACTGTATTCTACAAATACCCATAAAACGCTGTTAAGTATTGCTAATTTGCATATTTTTAAACAGGTTCTAATAAATTAATAGCCTATAATATAAATACACACACACAGACATAATAGCTTTATTGATAATAAAATGTTTTATGTTGCCAAGGACCATTAATGTACCTTGATCTGAGCCTAAAAGCCAGGGAACTATATAAAAATATTTTTATGAATAGGCATTTTTAAATGAATGAAAAAGAAAAAATTATTATTGTATTATCTTGTTATCATAAAATCATTCTACTGAGAATTACCTCTTTTTTAAAAGTGTGCACTAATTCTCCGAAATATTATATCTTGCTTTGAGGGAAGGAACAACAGTATTTTTTTTGTTGTCATGATACCATCTTTGCAGGAATTACTTTCTCCTCTGATAGAAGGGATGGTAGCATACTATTTATCATATCCTCCAATGCATTATCTCCTCCTTTGAGGAACAGTGAGTGCATTTGTTCAACAGTATATCTTCCAGCCTAATAAAATTATGCTCCATCCAGTGGCATATTTCTTACTAGCATTCTATAATTGCTACAAAAGAAATAGTTGTATGATAATGTACTTCATCCAATCTCGCCCTGCAGATGCAGGAAGATCAATACAAACGTCATCACCTGTTCTTACCCATTTGGAATCACAAACTCGCTCCAATGCAAACAAGTGAAGCATGCATGGTCCCGCATGAGTGCACAATGAACGAGGCATTAAAAAAAATGACCAAATTCAGCATTTTCCCCCCTCTCTCCTCTATTTAACCCCGAAAGTCCCCAGGGGACGTCAAATCCTGGTGAAAATGATCAAACAGTGCAATTTTAGACCTTAACATATGTAAATTTCAGTTCTGCACCATGCAAAACTGTTAAATAGACATACACAGAAAATTTTGGACAAATATAGTAAAATAGTCCCAAAAATGGAGTGTTTTTATTAGCCCTAAAAGAACCCCTGGGGTACACTCAAGAGTTATTGTGATGTATAGACAAATAAAATTATATAGAAATCAATTAGTTACAACTTTTCAGAAAGTTTTATAAAAATCAAAGCCATCAATTTTTTTTAATAAGCACAAAATGTCAATTTTAGCCATTAGGTAAACAACTAGAGTTTTTCCAGAAAATCCGTTCTGTTACTTTTTTTTTTTTTTTTTTTTTTTTTTTTTACTTATATCATATTTAATGCTTGTGCAAAATTTAAAAAATTCCAAGGCATACTTATTGAGAAAAGTGTGGACAGACAAACAAGAATGAATTTACAGGTAAATCCCCCTTTTGTCGGGGGACCAATAAAAAAGTACTTTAATTTTTTTCTAGTTTTATTTTCTATCTTTTATGACGATCATCTTGAGTAGGTTGAGGCAGCAGTTCATAAATGACGCTATTCCAACCGGGGTTGTTCATCACATCTGGAGTTGTGATGTAGAGTCATTTACTCTTCAAGTGTTGAATTTTGTAACCTTTGATGCAGGCAAAGATATTAATAAATTAACAAAAATGTTTTTTAAAGACAACTCCAACATAAATGGACAAGAAATAGGGTGTAATTTACAAAAATAAAGAGATACTTACTCTGTTTGCAGATTTGATAACTAAATGAACAGTTAAGCCATCTTTGATTCCGTGCTGTGCCAAAGTGTCACCATCTTTCAAAATCTTTCCAGCAAATATAAGACAAAGCTGTTCTTCGGGTGCGTTGAATTTCTTGGACACAAGCTCTTTAAACTGAAAGAAAAAGATAGTTTTTTTTTTTTTAAATTTGGGTTCAATTTAAAAAATAAAAGTTTACTTAAATCAAAGCAGGAAAATTAAGAGGTGAGAAAGTGTATAGTGGTAGTTAAAGAAAACTGTGTGCCATAATTATATCAGTTTTATAGTAACATTTTAGCCAGGGACATTGTCAAACTAGAAGTGGTCCACCCTGTGAGTATCCAATTCAAAATAAAAATCAAAAAACCAGTGGAGACAACAAAATCAAACACACATCAAGCCGTAACATACCTTTTGATATACATCACAAATCAATTTTTTTTTTATAGTGATTTATAGTTTTTAGAAAGTCACTATTTTAAAGTTTGAGATATATATATCTTATTACAAAAACAAATTAAAGAAAATAAGATTAAAGCTAACAGTAACTTATTTTTAGATAAAATTGGGCTGAAAAAAATAATGAATTCTAAATCACAAAAAAAAAAAAAAAAAGTTTTTTTTTTTTTAACTCATCTTTCCTTGTACTGGAAATGTACTGAGAAAGATTTTATAAAGTAAATCTATTATTCAACTAGATTTAGATAAATAGATAGACTATAGTTGAAGGCAACTGAAAGCCCCCCCCCCCCTCCATTGGCTAAAACATTACTTTACTTGGATTGCTTGACCTATCCATAATCCTTTCCTTATAATGCTGAAGATCTAGCAAAGGGGGGGGGGCATCAAGTACCATTTTTTAAGCCTTTGATATGACTTGATAAAGAATTGAACCCTGATCTCTAGACCAATTAGCAAACACTAACAATTATGACAAATTTCTTAGAATAATACTATGTTGGGGACAAATTAACTCAAGATAACAGAATTAGTAATAAAAGAATTTATAAGGACATTTTTTTTTAGTGTATTTGATGAAATATTTCAGTGAATTTAATTTCTATATTCATATCATTCTGTGAGATTGTAGATATTTATTTTATATAAATTATTCTAAAATGGAGAGACACATTAACAGGTAACAGTTTTTACATACTTTATTTTTATCAACTATGTAAACACCCAGTGGAAATTGAGCAGTTTTTAACAAGATTGAAGCTACATTTTTCACTAAATGTCATTGCTGGTTTGATAAATTCTGCTCAGTAGACATTTATGGATAAATGATAAATTTAATGAAAATTTAAATTTGAAAATAATTAGCAGAGATGGTTATGAGTGGAGTAGGCAATCACAAGGCTCGATTGTCTCAGATTCCTACAATTAAAAGAAAAATTGACCAAGTCCTTTCTACTTATCCTTCAGCTAACATTCACGTATGTGGAGACTTCAATGTTCACAACGTCGAATGGTTGACCCACTCAAACAAGACCGATAATGAGGGGAGGTTCTGTCATGATTTCTCCATTGCCTATGACCTCACTCAGATTGTTCAGGAACCTACCCGTGTGCCCGATAATGACGGCCAGTATGCGAGCCTACTAGACCTTTTTCTCACAACTTGCCCTGAACTATGTTCAGTTTCTGTTCTGTCGCCTCTTGGATCTTCCGACCACTCTGTTGTATCAATTAAAATAAAAATGAAATGTAATAAGTCCCCAGACGTACCTCTTCATCGTACAGTATATCGATACACTAAGGCTGACTGGGATAGCTTCCGTACATTTATATCTGATCTACCTCTGCATTCCATGTTTAAAAAGGATGTGTCCTCTATAGTATTAGACCTAACTGAATGGTTAATTGTAGGCATTGACCATTTCATACCCTCTAAAAAGTTTCAGCAAAAACCTAACAGCCAGCCATGGTTCTCTCCAGAATGTGCTGCTGCCATTGCGCACAGAAATCACTTTTTCCACTGCTTCAAACGTAATAGATGTATGGAAACTAAAGCCGTTTTCAGGACTGCCAGCAACCATTGTAAGAAAGTAATAAGGAACGCAAGAGTGTTGTATGCTCAATCTGTTAAGTCCAAAGTAGCTGAGCAGCGGCTTGGTTCCCACCAGTTTTGGCAAATAGCAAACAGAATCCTGAACAGAAGCGTGTGCTCCATCCCAACTATTATCAATGGACCTGAGGTAATCTCGTCAGCATCAGACAAAACCAAACTCTTTGTCAAGAACTTTGCAGCTAATTCTACCCTTTGCGACCAAGACCGCCAACCCCCAATATTTCCTCCTGTATCAGAAAACACGCTATGTGATATACGTATATCTGTACTTGATGTTGCGAAGCTAATCAAAAACCTTGATTCGAGTAAAGCAACTGGCCCTGATGGTATTCCAATTATAGTACTCAAAAAACTTCAACCTGAATTAGCGCCCATACTTACAAAACTGTTTAAACGTTGTCTTAAGGAGAATAGTTTCCCATCTCCCTGGAAAATCTCATCAGTATGCTCTGTATTTAAGAATTCAGGTGATCGCTCATCCCCCTCTCAGTACAGGCCAATAAGTCTCCTGTGCGTCATGAGTAAGTTGCTAGAATCTGTGTTAAATACAGAAGTAATCAAACATCTCAACAAAAATAACCTTCTTAGTGACACTCAATATGGTTTCCGTTCTGCTAGATCTACAGCAGATGTCCTTACAGTTATATCGCATAGGATTAGCAAATCTCTCGATGGTGGCAATCTTTCTAGGGCAATTGCTCTTGACATATCTAAAGCCTTTGATAGGGTATGGCATAAAGGTTTACTTCATAAGATCGCTAGCTATGGTATAGCTGGAAAAGTCTTCTCAATTATTAAATCATTTCTTTCTGATAGGTTCATAAGAGTAGTAGTTGAGGGGCAAAAATCAGAAGCTCACAGTATTAATGCCGGTGTCCCTCAGGGATCCATCCTGGGCCCAACTCTTTTCCTGATCTACATTAATGATCTTCCAAATCATATCCTTACATCATTTGTAGACATTTATGCTGACGACACTACCATTTATGGTACCACATCTAAGACAGTAAACGACCAAGTTCTCTCCAATTCTCTCTCCTCTGATCTTGAGCACGTAGTACAATGGGGAAAGGAGTGGCTGGTTACTTTTAATGCATCTAAAACCAAGCTTCTCTCTTTACATCATCAACATTCTAATTCACATTTGTCATCAATTGAAATGAATGGCTCTCGTCTTCAGGAGGCCTCAAGTTTTGACAAGCTTCTGGGCTTGACCATTACTCCTGATCTTAAATGGAACACGTATATCAAATCTGTTGCCAAGGCCGCTGGAAAAATGGTGGGATCTTTCTATCGATCCAGTAGATATCTCACTGCTGATGCTATTCTCTACCTATATAAGAGCCAGGTACGTCCAAGGATGGAATACTGTTGCCACATCTGGGCAGGAGCTGCTAGAAAGGACTTGTCCTGCCTTGATAGAGTTCAAAATAGACTTCGTAGCCTCGTAGGAGATGTCCTTTTCTCCTCCTTGCAACCTCTATCTCACAGAAGAGATGTTGCGAGTTTGTCTCTGATGTATCGTTATTTTCATGGAAAGTGTTCAACTGAGCTTCAATCTATGGTCCCCACTCGCCAAACTTTCACAAGAAACACTCGTCTAGCTGTAAACACTATCAATAATTTCCCCCACTCTTTATCTGTGCCTAAACCTAAACGTAGATTCCATGAACAAAGCTTCTTTCTTAGAACTGCACGCCTGTGGAATTGTCTTCCGTTTTCCTGCTTTCCGGCTGACTACAATATGGTTGTGTTCAAGTCTAATGTAAATAAGTTCTTGATGAGCCGTTCCATATAAGTTATTAAATTTACCAAATTTTCATTACTAATGATTACTATATTGACAAATTTCTACTGTACACTCTTTAACCCTTATCCTTGAGTGGCCTCTGGGCCTTGATAATGTGGTGATACCTTTGTAAAAAAAAAAAAAAAAAAAAATCCAACTCCAAAAAATAGTAATTAGCTATATATATATATATATATATATATATATATATATATATATATATATATATATATATATACTAGTGTTTTACAGGCTTCAATAAATTCACCATCTTTTGGTGGTTTTTGATGAAATCTAAATTTTTTTTTTTGTTAAAACTGATATGTGATGAAAGTAAAGCTATAGAATCAATTCCCCCAAACACTGGACTTGAACTCTTAAAGAAATCAAAAACTCCAGAACTCTTATCAAACAAAAGGCATAAAATTGCACATTCTTAAGAGGATTTACCTCCAAGTAACTGGAGTTTTACATGGCTACATTGCAAAAACAGGTTTTCCTGTTAAATTCAATGCATTTACTTTTCAATATCCAATAAGAGTGATTTATTAATCCATAAAAATGTCAGTGTATTTGTACATGTTTTAGTTTCGATTGAAGTATTTGTTTTATGGCACATCAACTTCGAATCCTGGAAAGATATGTCTTGTAACCTCCTTTTTGATTTCTAGAAATTATTTTTCATAATAGTGTTAAAATGTATTTGAGTGGAATCCGTTATTAAAAATTTTATTTGGATAATTTATTTTTTAAATTAGCAAATTTGCTAACAAATTCAGTTGTCTTAAAAAAAAAAAAAAAAAAAAAAAAAAAAAAAAAAAAAATTTTTTAAATAAATAAATTCGTCAAAAATGAGAAATTTTTCCACAAAATAATAGCATCTGGCTTAGAACATTGATTTCCTGGAAACTGCTTAGAAATGTGCAACTAAGTAAATACCCTATATATCAAACACCTTTTCCTATGCTTGGATTCACTGAAGTTCCGATATCTAACAGAGTTGGTCAACATTCACAAAATTATTAATCATCTCAACTACCCACAGCATCTTTTTGATAGCCATGTGTTTAGCACGCATAGACATGCCTACAGAGTCAGAAAATAGTACAATTTCCATAACTGTCAGAAAAAAAAAAAATTTACATTCAGAATTGCTGAAACATGAAATAAATTTCTTGCATTAGTTGTTGGCTGCTAAAACATCACATCTTTTAAAACCTCAGGTTCACCCAAATTTGCAAAAAGCATCTAATGCCACCCCTTTATGCACTTGTAGGAGTTGTAATGCGTCCAAGCACAGCACATAATGATTTCGTTATTTCATAGAAGGCCCGTAATAACCTTCTTATAAGTTTTCAAACTCTTCTTAAACAAACAAATCAATGTTGTTGAGGAGCTCTTCACAATCTCGGGTACAAAAAGCAACTTTCTTACAACTTCTTTAGTTGTCTGATCAAACTGGTTTACGCCGAAAAAAATCATCCTGTACTTTTTTTTTTTTTACAGATCATTCAGAATTGGTTAAAAACAAATCACCATCATTCATATGTGCATTTTATCTCCAATAGATCGGATTGGTCTCTTTCTCTTCTACACTAACCTCTGATCTCATTATTACAGCTATTGTTGCTGCTGCTAAAAGATTAGCCAAGTTTAAGAATACAAAACCAGCAATGATGACGGCATACATGTATACTTTCAAAGTCACAGTTAATACAATTCTCAGTGGATCCAATTTTGGATACAATAAAACAAAAGTTTTAATTTTTTATCTCAAATTATTTTCCCCACCTTTGTATCTATTAACATATGAATTACTATTGCCTGTGCATCTTTGTTTCAGAGCATCCTTACGTCTGCATGCATGTAGATATCCAGGTTTCATCTAATAGGTGGGTGCCTGCTGCTCAACACAGTACACAACATTTTTGTTTACATACGCATGAAGACAATGTAAGTATTAAGTTCTGTATATTAATATACACAAGAAATTGCATGATACAAATATGTACATCTTGTTCAGAAAATGCTTTTAAATGTGCTTCTTTTTTCAGGTATCTTTCATGTTCAGTCGATTATATATAACTAGTGGAACCTGTGCCAGTGTTGGCCGGAGGTGAAAGTACAGAAAAGTTAACATGTTTAGACTTATGTAAATAATGTGTATGAATGGCTTGTTTCTAACTCAAGTAGTATGGTAGGATGTGTTTGCTTATTCGTTTCACACATCAGTGTTGCATAGTTGACATGTGGATGATAATCAGATGCATTTTCGTACTAAAGGCAACTTGATAAAAAATTAGAAATTAATGAAACCTGTGCAGATACTGACAACCAGTTAGAATTAATACTACAACTGCTAGAAGTAACAATATAAGACAAAGAATTGTGGCTATGCTATTATTAGCTAGTGATTATGTGGAGGTGTGTGTAAGGGTGTTAGTGGAGCAAAAAAATTAAGAGTAGTAGGCAGGCTCAAACCCATAACACGCAGGAGGAAAGGGAGGTGGAAAAAAAAGCAAACGGTCTTTTATGCGATGTCGTTGACACAAAGTTTGAATGACTTGCAAAAATGTCAACAAAAATGTGACCACTCTTTGTAAAAAAAATGGCCTAGTTGACAGTGAAAGAATATTTTTGGCCAATCTTTGGATATTTGTCATCCAAGACACCGACCTTTAAAATTATACCAATTTTGTCACGGTCTGACATAGCTGTCGAGAGTTTTTGGCAGACATACAAATACACACACATTTTGCCTTTTACATTAGAAACTAGTGGGGGGTGCCTGCCATTACCCATGTGTTTGTCAGCGTAAAAGAAAACAAAAAAATTTGATAGGGAGGTATCCTATTTTATATAAAGTGATGTGATTCTTGGTTGATTAACTGTGTTGGATGTATACTCGAGTCAAAACAATAAGAATATTCTGTTGTCATAGCCCTAGTAATTTTTTTTTTTTTTTTTTTACATAGGCATCACCACTTATCAAGGCCGATAGGCCACTCAAGGATAAGGGTTAAAGAGTTTAGAGTAATCAAAAGGACAATATAGTAATCGATAGTAATGGAAGTTCGGTAAATTTGCTAAGTGGAACGGCTCATCAGAAACTTGTTCACGTTGGACTTGAAGACCTTGAGGCGAAGGTGGTGAAAAACAAAGTGTGAAAAAAAAAAAGAAAAAAGATATCTTCCTCGCTTGGCCACGAAAAGGGTTTTAAAAAACTTAAGTGACAGGTGCATGAATTTAATGAGGTCAAACATTACGCAACTTAACTTTGGTGCTGCAAGCCAGTCTCTGCATATTTGTTTGTTTATTTCCCCCGCCAAAATACTGGGGAAAACAGCTCCCCTAAAAAAGGGAGTGTCCAAATGAATAGCTATTGTCTGATATGGCAGGTTTTTCCCCCAGCATTGATCAAACCTTATTGCTTTCCGGACGTCTTGGCACGAAAGGCTGAGAACTCTACGTCGCTTTCAGTTTCGCTTTTTTTATATGGAAAAGCGAAACAAACATGTGGCGAGTGAAAAAAATAGCGAAAATAGCATGTAAAAGTTGCCAAAATTAAAGATAGACGTGACCTCGTTTCGTAAATCGTAGATATTATAATCTAGCTAGTATATAAAAGGTTCTAAGAAACAGTAACCCTAACCCTGAAAAGCATTACAGACTTCCAATCTTATTTTATGTTATGGTTATACTGTCCTAAAGATAATCAGAAGAAAGAGATAGAGCATGAAAATATCAATGAATTAGATTTGTTAAAAACATTTTTTTTAAGAATACCCAGAAATGTAATTACTATGGCTAGGACAACAGCATATTCTTTTCATTGTTTTGACTTTCGAGTGTGTGTCCGTTGATATCTTATACGCTTTTATAAAGAGTGATGTGGTTCTTGGTTGATTAACTGTGTTGGATATATACTCGAGAGTCAAAACAATGATAAGAATATTCTGTTGTCATAGCCCTAGTTAGTTTTTTTTTTTTTTTTTTTTTTTACATAGGCCACTCAAGGATAAGGGCTAAAGAGTTTAGAGTAGTCAAAAGGACAATATAGTAATCGATAGTAATGGAAGTTCGGTAAATTTGTTAACTTAACTGGAACGACTCATCAGAAACTTGTTCACGTTGGACTTGAAGACAATCATATTATAGAAAGCAGGAAAACAGAAGACAATTCCACAGGCATGCAGTTCTAAGAAAGAAGCTTTGATCATGGAATCTATGTTTAGGTTTACGCACAGATAAAGAGTGGGGAAAATTATTGATAATGTTTTCAGCTAGTCTAGTGTTTCTTGTGAAAGTTTGGCGAGGGGGGGGACCATAGATTGAAGCTCAGTCGAACACTTTCCATGAAAATAACGATAAAGCAGAGACAAACTCGCAACATCTCTTCTGTGAGAGAGGTTGCAGCGAAGAGAAAAGGACATCTCCCACCAGGCCACAAAGTCTATTTTGAACTCTATCAAGGCAGGACAAGTCTTTTCTAGCAGCTCCTGCCCATATGTGGCAACAGTATTCCATCCTTGGACGTATCTGGCTCTTATATAGATAGAGAATTGCATCAGCAGTGAGATATCTACTGGATCGATAGAAGGATCCGACCATTTTTCCAGTGGCCTTGGCAACAGATTTGATGTGCGTACAGAGGATAAACATTTTATTAATCAAACCAACAATACTACAAAGAACTTTTTTTTTTTTTTTTATAGATTTAATATCTTTAAGTGTTTTTATTTTATGAAACATTCAAGAAAATAAACTGGAGTTCATAATAATTAAGGGATCACTGAAAACAGTAAAACTATACAGGTTCTGATATGTTGAATTTTCATTGTGTAAATGCCCCTAGTTTATTTGTTCTTTGATATAAACCAGTTAAGTTAGCAACATATGCATAGGTGTCACAAAACATTTGTAGCTCATGATCAGTTAATCTCATAAAAAGGTAGCATTACAAGTTGTTTTTTTCTTTTTAAACAATTGTTATCTTATCAATTTGCATACATTTTAAAAGAGCAATGTAAAAGATGCATAAAACTGTTTGAATTATGCAAATACCATTAGTAGTTAAAAAGTTATGAGAATTTTAAGTGCCTAAATTTTTTCTGTGGACATTTTTTTTGTTGTTTTTTTTTTTAGAAGTGGGCTAAATTATGGACCTCAACATTTCAAGAAATTTGGTAATTTGACCACCATTTATTTTTTTTTCAAGCTATTGTCATGGAACTTGACACTCTTATGTAAAATTGTGTGCTCTTTCTGATTATGCAGTCAAATCTGATGTATCTCTAACCATAAGCCATGAATTATAAATTCAGATGTACAAATTTCATTTTTTTTTAAACTGGCGCATGGTATCATACAGTGGGTGTCTATTCATGAACAAAAGTATTATAGTAGTATTTAAATATAGCTTTATTGAGACCAGGCATTTTCCTATCTCCTCAAAAGAGAGCTTAATCTGGGGTGTAGCCATTGAATGCATAAAGAGCATCCATGGCCGGTATTTACTACTCCCATCCAAGAAAACAATTGAGTAGATATGAAATAATCTCAGAAATAAATCAAATAAAATTTTTCATACAGACTTTGGATTTCTGTAAAAGATGGAAATTCCCATAGTCGACCAGAACTTATGCATTTTGAGACCAGTCCAATTTTCAATTTTGTAAATCCTCTATCCAAATATACCCCTATTTTCTGAGATGCAACCATAAATCGTACTCTATGTGAATCCTTGATGTAGCTTTCACAGTACCAGGATACCAGAAATCCTGATAAGCAACAACTATATATTCACCAGTTAATGGTAATTGTTGTCATTTCTATTCAGTTGTTTTACTGAAAATTCAACTATGTAAACAAAGAAATAAAATGGTATTTTTTTTTACCTTGTTTCCACTATAATATTTAAAATGATTACTTTTCAAGGTTTTAGGGTATGCTTTAAACAAATATCACATTTAAATTTTCTGCAAATAAGTAGCTTTCTGAATATTAAGCAATGTCATTTCTTATGCTATCGCTGGTGGCCATCTTGGTAAGTAACCACATGCAAACATGTACCAAGATGGCCACCAGCAATAACATAAGAAATGACATTGCTTAATATCCGGAAAGCTACTTATTTCCGGAAAATTTAAATGCAATATTCGTTTTCAGCATACCCGAAAACCTTAACAGAGTCATTTTTAAAAAAATGTTAAGATGGAAAGAAGGTAAAAATTAACAAAATGCATCACAATGAAATTCTTTATCGAACGGCCTAATTATTATTATTATTTAGATATCTTCAGTTAAAAAGAAACAAACAAAAAAAAAAAAAAAAAACAGGTTTGTTTTACAAATTAAAAAAAAAAAAAATGGTCTTGACAAGGAGTTAAAAATAAATTCCAGTTTCACGATATATTTTATTTAATTGTTAGGTGAAAGTACAGAATAGCTAAAACACCCTTCCTTCCCCATATTAAGAATGGGTTTCTAAATAATAACATTATTTCAGCATGGTAGCATAAGTGTACAAGTACTTTTTATTTTTTATATATTTGTTTTTTTTTTTTTTTTTTTTTACCACTAAAAAACAAATGCATGTACTTAGTACATTTTGTTGTTTTTTAACGCTTGTAGTACATGTGTACTACAAGCGTTAAAAGCAAAATAATTTTGTTTGGAAATAAAACTTCAAAATAATTTTTTTAAATTGACAAACTCAGAATAAAAAAAAAAAAATGAAACTTTTTCTGCTTTTGTTTTGAAAGCAGAAAAAACAGTTTTCTATTTTTAAGAGAATACAAACTCGTTAATACGCTGTCATCATTTCCCTTTAAGTGATTTGAATTTCTATAAAAAGATAATATTTTAAAGAAATTTCCGCACAACTAATAATTATCAAATATTTACATATTATACATGAAAGAATCACCCAAACTTATTCCCTCCAACCATCTTATTACATTTTCACCCCAAACAAGGCAAATTGCCACTTTGGTGTAGGGGGCTACTATCAGGGGCAACAACTACTGGGGTACTATGTAGGGATTTGGGCAGCAAGGTGTCGGTTCACGTTACACTTGAACTTCTGCACGTCAGTACTGTTGGGGAAGCAGGGACCTGGAATGGAATTCCAGAGTCTTGCGGTTCTGGGGAAGAAACTATTGGAGTAAAAAGATCTTTTACATCTAGGGACCTCTACAGTGTGGAGGTGGGATCTAGTAGCCTGTCGGGTTTGTCGAGGGTGCTCGCGTCGTGGGGGCACAAGTGATTGCAGTTCATCAGAGCACTCACCACTAAAATACTTGTAGAAAAGGCAGAGGGATGCAACATTTCGTCGATGGGACAGAGGCTGAAGCTTAGATGCCAGTTCAGGGCCTATCAGATTTGCGACTCTCTTTTGAACCTTGTCAAGGAGCGAGAGACTAGTAGCAGATGCACCAGCCCAGATGTGGCAGCAATACTCCATACATGGGTGAATGGTGGCCTTATAGAGGTACAGGATACTTTCGGGTGTTAGTAGTTTTCTAGCACGGTAGAGAGAGCCTACCTTTCTTGCAGCGGCCCTGGCAATGCCTTCAATGTAATTGTTCCAACTCATGTTTCCTGTGAACGTTAGGCCAAGAAGTTTGAAAGATGGACTCTCAGATAAAGAGTCGTTGGCCATTGCTACTGGTGGTAGAGAGGGTTTCTTGTAATTATTGAATGAAACTAGTTTAGTCTTGGCAGCATTGAATGCGACCAACCACTTTTGTCCCCATTCCACTACAGATTGGAGGTCTTCCTCTAGTGTTTCTGCCATTTCTTTAGAAATGTGTTCATTCGTCTTCCTGTCGTGTCTGCCATAGAGTGTAGTGTCATCAGCATATATCTGTCTGACAATTGTTGTATATGTGACAAGATCTTCCAACATGGGAATATTTCACCCCTCGTTATTACTTCCCAAGAGTTACAAAGCCTTTTCTCTATGAATATGTAATCCATACAACATCAAAACAGTAATCAGAAGCGATTCAACTCCTGAATAGCATCTTGTGCATGAGTAATACTAAGAATACAACTGCAAATTATTTAAAACTTCTATCCAGTCATGGTTGATGGAACAAGAGCATTCTACTCCTGTGGATTAAATAAATGGTTTCATTCAGAATTCTGTGTAGATTCCAGAGTTTGATAAAATACACCTTTAGAAAATTGGAGGTTACATTTAATGAAAATGTGTAAATAACACTTAAGATGAGAACAGTAGTCTGAATACAAATTATCACTCCTCATCACAATAATTCAGAAAGAGTAATTTTCATTTTGGCATTTCACATGAAACTTGATATGCAGTGTTTCTAGCATGTTTTTTTTTTTTTTTTTTTTACTAAAAAGGGTTGTTTACAATGACAAAATTCATTTCACTCTACCATGTCTAATATGTAGGATTTTTGTGCATTATAACTTCAATAATTACATTTGTTTAAACAAACATTAGGTTTTAATCAGATTATGTATTTTAAATATTTCAAATTGAAATTATAGATTACATTCTTAATCTTATCACTGCTCTATTTTTGATTAGTGATTTTGAGAGGTGAAGCTTTTACCCAATGCAGAGAATTCCTCCTCCTGTAACTAATTGAAACAATTTTTTGTAATAGATACTTCTGTCAATTTACTAGTATTGACTCATATTTCAAACATTTTGATTGTCTAACTGACAGATTTTACCAATCTTGATGACAGGGAAGAAAGAGTGGAGAGCAGATAAAAAGTCAAGAAAGAGAAAGAAGAGTAAAAGAAGTTGCATACGTGGATAAATGTTGGGCGTTTTACTGTAATCGATCCAAAAGGAGAAACAATAAAAAGAAATATTTATTTTACAGCAATATTGGCTATTAAATACATTGGCCATAATGTTGCCAGGTAAGCTAAACAATCTGAATATTCAGGCTTAAAAGTGTTTTCATAATTTTACTTGTTTGCAAGGAAAAAGTCCGGGGGGGAAAAAAACATCCTCCACCACACAAAACAAATGTTTAATTTCTCCCTAACTAATTGTTATATTGTACAAAAAAGAACAGTGAACAGAGAAAATGTAGAGAACTACTTTATTAGGTAGAGGAAAAAAAAAACAAACAAACAAACAAAAGTGTTAATTACAAGTTCTTATTAATGGAATACACATTCCTGTGTGATCCATGCACTAGGAGTGTCAGAATTCGCCATTTAAAAAAAAAAAAAAAAAAAAAATAAGAGTGATTAAATAGACCCCCTATCTTTCGAAGCTTATAACAATATGAATAATGTAATTTAAACCCTAATTTTTTTTCAATAAAAGGAGTAAAGACCAAACTTTAAAATAATAAAAGGTTTTATCGAAATATATATATATATATATATTTTTAAATCGGTTTTAAGATTTCACAAAATTCAACAAATTTTAACTTAATCTAAAAATAATAAATATATATAAATTCAAAAAAAATCACCTATATAAAATACTAATCAATGGATGCTTCCAATCTTCATTTATGAGAATTTGTCCATATTTATATTTTCTATTCCATGTATTTTTTAAATAAAAGAATCTTTTTAAACAACTATTTGAAAGGATCCCCATTACGTAAGCATTGTTACGGTGTTAGCGAAGCATCAAATCAGTGTTTCTTCCTATTTTGAAATACGGATGGATAAAAGGGCATAAAAACAACACATTCGCGTTAGCCGTCTAGCCTTGTGCATGAAGAAATATGTGTCACCATAGTTGAAAACTGGTCACATTTTACTTATCAGTTTTTGCCTAAAAAAACAAAAAAAAAAAAAAACAAAAAAAAAAACACCACTCGAGGAGTTTGATTTTTTTTCTTTTCTCAAAGAAATAAATGAGTTTTCGATTTAATATATTTTATTTCTTCTTTATGGAGTGAATTTTTTTTTTTTGTTAAATATCTAAAAAACATTGAATGAAATAGAAAATACTATCATAATTCTATGAAATTTTCTAGACAATATAACAAGATAAGATTTCACTTTAAAAAAAAAAAAAAAAAAGGTTTTAAACTGAACTTTACAGGTAAATTTTCAAATAACTTGTTTTAAATTAGCTTATTTTATTTATTGATCTTTTATCTTCAATTTGTGATATATATAAATTTGAAGTGAGAAAATTATTTTCATTTGAATAGACATTTTAAAAATGGGGGGGGGAGATGCTTGTCTAGAATATTATATTCAGTTTATTGGAAAGAGCATAAAATTTCACATTGAACCTGAAAATATTGTAAAAATTTAACCATTAGAAAAATTTTGATAGATTTTTAAAGTTTAAAAATTGAAAAAAAATTTAATTCGTAAAATTCAATTGATTTCATTACGTAAAAAACATGGCTGCATGATCGCGTGCAGGCACTTTGTAAACACTTTCTTAAAAAATAATATTTCTATTATTTTTCAAACAACTTTAATAGTTTATTTTGGAAGTATATTCCATAAAGAAAATAAACAACCCACTTTTAAAAGAGAAATTAAAAGTTTTTTTATATTTTATTCGCAGTTTTGTGTTAGGGATGTAAAAAATTCCCAATAAATTCTGACACACCTATCCCTGCACCTTTTATATCTCCAGACGACTGGAAGTCATAATAAGAAGCACATCATACCCCCCCCCTCAAAGGTTTTATGTCCATTAGACATCATATCTTTTCCTTTTGGGATCCATTTCCATAGTTTCTGTCTGGGTATGTCTTCACCATATTTTCAATATTTTTATCTATCCTTGGCAAGTATATGAAACACTGCATAAGTGCCTTCATACTACAAATTTCTGGATGCCTGTTATGAAAATTTCTTGAAATTTTTTTTTATTAGCACTGGGGATCAGAGCGTTGATGATGTAAAGATAAAAGCTTGGTTTTAGATGCATTAAAAGTAACAAGCCACCTCTTTCCTCATTGTACCACTTGCTCAAGATCAGAGGAGAGAGTGTAACAAAGCCAGGCGACACCGGATAACCTTGCTCCCTAGGTTGAGGGTGAGTGGGATGGAGCTGGGCGAGAGGTCTCAGTCCCATCTCGTGAGAAACCAACGAATTGTCATCGGTTGACAAGTAAATTATTGGAGTTCAAAAGGGCCAGACTAAAGATAAGCCAGATGTCGGGTTGGCGAGGAAAACGCAAGGAGGTCTGGGAAGGGTTGACGAGTAAAGTCGACAATCCGAGTGTAATGATAACATGATTCACTTAAACCAACAAGGGAGGTGATAATAGAGAAAGAACAAAACCAAAAACAATTGAATTAGTCATTCTAATTTTAAGGGAACAAATTGGTTAATTGCCTAGAGAGATAACTAATTCTCGGAATTGAATCGAGAGGGGGTCGGTTGGGAAGGAAAGAGAGAGAGAGAGAGAGAGAGAAAGAATTATGACTACCCGTCGAATAGAGAGATTGGGTCGACTACAGAAGGCAGGGGAGGCTGACATTTAATAAAACTACTGCGGAAATGGACAAACAAAAGAGAATCGGACAGTCTGTCGATCGGAGGAGTTGGGAAGCCACGCATGCCGCCAGCCTCTTCTAATTGAGACGAAGAGATCTAACAAGACCGCCACTTAGAGTTTTTGTTTAAATACACTGTGGGGGTTGCATTCCAAGCCTGACGAACGTATAAGGGACGAGCCGAGCCTTAATGTATACCGAATTACTAAATGAACAGCCTAAACTATCCTCATCGTTGTTGATTGTTTCCATTTATACTTGTGAAGACTGCCTTCGATTTCAGCATAACCAAACTCGACTTTCCAGCCATCGCAGACAGAGAGAGAGAGAGACGGCCACCGACGAGAAGACGATCACGACAGAAATTACCAAGAATTCCCGATTGGGCGTTACAACACTAGACGGCCAGATACCAACATCCAATTCGGAGAGACTCAGCAGAGAGAGAGAGGGAGAGAGACGGATGCTTGTGCGGGGTCCGAGGCCCGAAGGAGCGAAAATATAGCCAACCGTCCTTAGGGTTAGTGCGCGTCGTTTTTCATCGTGCGCGCGCGACCCCTGCAAGGGAGAAAGGGTTATAAGAGAATCAGAGAGAACTTGATAGTTTACGGTCTTAGACGTGCTACCATAGATAGTAGTGTCATCAGCATAGATGTCTAAGAATGATGTAAGCATGTGATTTGGAAGATCATTAACATAGATCAGGAAGTTTGCACTATAAATTTTCTACTATGCAAGTATTTATGAATTTTTTTTAAACCTGCAAATATTATGGCCAATCCTTTGTTCTCTATTTGTGAATAGTTCTTCTCTGCCAGGAGTAGCTTTCTTGAAACATGTTGGATGGGTTTTAGTTTCTCCGTCATTTTTTTTTTTTTTTTTGTATAACTGCCCCAAAACTAAAATTCCTTGTGTCACTTGTAACGTTTTTTCTTAATAGGGTGGTAATATGTCAAGGTTTAAAGTCAATGCAGTTTTTAGATTAACGAATGCCTTCTCACAGTTGTCTGTCCAACTTCATTTTTCATGTTTTTAATAAGTGATCAAATGAGGCTTTTAAAATATGGATATTCATTATATAGCTATTGTAGTAATTAGCTAAACACAAATGATTGTAATAATGCAGTGTAGGCATTTATTTTATCGCATCTGCCCAGTTTGGATGAGGAATTCAAAAATCTTCAATTACTTATCCTAGATATTTTATTTATTTTTTTATTTTTTTTTTTTTTTACATTTTTCTATACTCAGTTTAAAACCATTTTTTTTTTTTTTTTTTTTTTACATTTCCATTACAGGTTCTTCATGATTTTCACTTTTTATGAGAATCTCTATTATATAAAAGTCACTTTGTGTGTGTGTGTGTGTGTGTGTGTGTGTGTGTTCCTTCTCTATAGGTTCACAAACGGCTGAGTTTATCTTTTTTGCAAATGTTACACAAAGCTAATGTTTGGCAGTGTTCTTAGATATGTTTTGTACAGAAACGCACCCAACAAGTATAAAAAAAAAAAAAAAAAAAAAAAAAAAAAAAAAATCGAAAAACATCTGATTCTAAAAATAGCCTTTCTTATATATAACAAAGAATAATTTTTACAAGGGAATATTTTACATAACACAGTCCAAGGGAAAGAAAATCTCAGCAAAGTATTTCTTCCTAAAAAACAGAATTACTGACATGATCCCTTGTTTAAGCTCAGGTGGGCCTCACCATTTTATTTTAATTTTTCTTATTCATAAGTTCAATTTATGATAAAAGAGGTACCATTTAAAATCACAAATCATTTTTTCTTTTTTATATTTTAAAACTAAACATTAATCAGAAGTGATATTTCCAGGAAATTCATCGTCAAGCCCAAATATTAGCTGACGTGATATTGTAAACAAACACAAACAGAATTTAATTAACATTATCAGTCTTATCTTGTTTTTTTTTTTTGAAAATTAGTTCACCAGCAAATCATTCCTCGTAATATATTCAATAGAGGATTGATTCTATAATAATACATATGCAATCTGCATAAATTAAAATATTGTGTTTAAGTATATTCTATGACTGGGTTAATGCCGGGCGTCCAGCTAGGAATTAGTTATTTGATCTTTTCAGTTTTAAAAAAATGTTGAAATTTTTATCGATCTAGATTTATTTTGTTTAGTTTTCTTAACATGAAATATGGGGGGGGGGGGAACAATTAAAACAAAATATTTCCTCTAATATATTTAATGAAACCTACTTTATTATGCAAGTTTATTTATTCAAAACATGGAAAAAAAACAAAAAAAAAGTAACGTAAGGCAAACGAACAATGTTAAATGTAAAAATTGAAAAATCAAAAACAGAAAAACTAACGTTAAAACATGTGAAAAATGGCTTAAATAAGCCTGTTTCGATATTAAAATTAAAAAAAAAAATCAGTGGGTACCCAGGTGTTTTTGGGTGTGTGTGGTCGGTCGTGGGTGTTAATGAAAACCTAAGAATAAACGAAGTAAACAAAAAAAAAAAAAAAAATGAATGTTACGGGAAAAATGGCTTAAATAACACTGGTTCAATATTTAAAAAAAAAAAAAAAAAAAAAAAATTCGAACCCTAAGTGTTTAGATAATGAACCAACGCTCTAACCAACTGAGCTAACACGACCTACATGAAATTCTCTCAGTTCTTTAACTATTTAAACAAAATCAGGTCATGACGTCATCTGACGCATGCGTAGAACCGGTCGTCGTCATGAGAGGACGGCTTTTATTTCAAATCTGCATGTTTTTCTTGTTCCAGTTAAAACTGGGCTAAAAGGCTGCCAAGACAGCTCGTGATATCAATGATGTGTTTGGGCCAGGAACCACTAACGAACATGTGGCACAACGGTGGTTCAAAAAATTTTGCAATAGTGACAAGAGCCTCAAAGATGATCGCTGCTGACTTACTGTGGTTGGTAATGAACATTTGAAAGCCTTAATTGAAACCGATCCTCGCAAAACCAAACGAGCAGTTGCTGTTGAACTTGAGGTCGGCCATTCAACAGTCGTTCGCTATTTAGAGCAAATAGGGAAGTCAAAAAAGTTGAATAAATGGGTGCTGCATGAATTTAACAATAATAATAAAAAAAAAACAAATTGTCATTTTCAGATGTCTTCTACACTCCTTCTGCACAACAAAAACGACCCATTTCTCGAGCGGATTGTGACGCGTGATGAGAAGTGGATCCTCTACGACAACCGGCGACGTCCGGCACAGTGGTTGGATGCCGGAGAAGCTCCACAACACTTCCTAGTATTACAAGTTTTTTTTTCTTTTTAGATAACTGTTATTCTATCAACTTGCATAGAAAGAGCTATGTAAAAGATGTTTAAAACCGTTTGAATTATGCAAATACCATCAGTAGTTCAAAAGTTATGAGAATTTTAAGTGCCAAAATTTAGGCTTTTCCGTGGACATTTTTCTTTATAAAAAGTGGGTTAAATTACGGACCTCAACATTTCAAGAAATTTGGTAATTTCGCCACCATTTATTTTTTTCAAGCTATTGTCATGAAACTTGACACTCTTATGTAAAATTGTGTGCTCTTTCTGATTATGCAGTCAAATCTGATGTATCTCTTTATAATAAGCCATAGATTAAGATGTACAAATTTCAATTTTTTTAAACTGGCGCATGGTATCATACAGTGGGTTTCTATTCATGAACAAAACTAAGTATTATAGTAGTATTTAAATATAGCTTTATTGAGACCAGGCATTTTCCTGTCTCTTCACCAAAGGAGAATTTAATCTGGAGTGTAGCCATTGAATGCCTAAAAAGCATTCATGGCCGGTATTTACTACTACCATCCAAGAAAACAATTGAGTAGATATGAAATAATCTCAGAAATAAATCAAAATTTTTTATATAGATTTTGGATTTCTGTAAAAGATGGAAATTCCTAGTCAACCAGAACTTATGCATTTTGGGACCAGTCCAATTTTCAATTTTGTAAATCCTCTATCCAAATATACCCCTATTTTCTGAGATGCAACCATAAATCGTACTCTACATGAATCCTTGATGTAGCTTTCACAGAAATCCTGATAAGCAACAACTATATATTCACCAGTTAATGGTAATTGTTGTCATTTCTATTCAGTTGTTTTACTGAAAATTCAACTATGTAAACAAAGAAATAAAATGGTATTTTTTTTTACCTTGTTTCCACCATAACATTTAAAATGATTACTTTTCAAGGTTTTAGGGTATGCTTTAAACAAATATCACATTTAAATTTTCTGCAAATAAGTAGCTTTCCAGATATTAAGCAATGTCATTTCTTATGTTATCGCTGGTGGCCCATCTTGGTAAGTAACCAAACGCAAACGTGTACCAAGATGGCCACCAGCAATAACATAAGAAATCACATTGCTTAATATCCGGAAAATTTAAATGCGATATTCGTTTTCAGCATACCCGAAAACCTTAACAGATAGTCATTTTAAAAAAAATGTTAAGATGGAAAAAGGTAAAAATTAACAAAATGCATCACAATGAAATTCTTTATCAAATGGCCTAATTATTATTATTTAGATATCTTCAGTTAAAAAAAAAAAAAAAAAAAAAAAAAAAGAAAAGAAAAAGAAAAAAACGGGTTTGTTTTACAAATTCAAAAAAAGGGTCTTGACAAGGAGTTAAAAATAAATTCCAGTTTCACGATATATTTTATTTAATTGTTAGGTGAAAGTACAGAATAGCTAAAACACCCTTCCTTCCCCATGTTAAGAATGGGTTTCTAAATAACATTATTTCAACATGGTAGCATAAATGTACAAGTACCTTTTATTTGTTATATATTTGTTTTTTTTACACCACTAAAAAACAAATGCATGTACTTAGTACATTTTGTTGTTTTTTAACGCTTGTAGTACATGTGTACTACAAGCGTTAAAAACAAAATAGTTTTGTTTGGAAATCAAATTTGAAAAACTTGGTAATTTTTTTAAATTGACAAACCCAGAATAAAGAAATAAAAACTTTTTACTGCTTTTGTTTTGAAAGCAGAAAAAGTTTTCTATTTTTAAGAGAATACAAACTCGTTAATACACTGTCATCGTTTCCCTTTAAGCGATTTGAATTTCTATAAAAAGATAACATTTCAAATAAATTTCCGCACAATTATCAAATATTTACATATTATACATGAAAATAATTCACAGTACCAGGATACTAGGAATCCTGATAAGCAACAACTATATATTCACCAGTTGATGGTAATTTTTGTCATTTCTATTCAATTGTTTTACTGAAAATTCAACTATGTAAACAAAGAAATAAAACGGTAATTTTTTTTTAACTTGTTCCCATCTTATTTAAAAATGATTACTTTTTTTTTTATTTTTTTTTTTTATAGATTTTAGGGTATGTTGAAAACGAATATTGCATTTAAATTTTATGCAAATAAGTAATTTTCGGGATATTAAGCAAGGTCATTTCTTATGTTATCGCTGGTGGCCATCTTCGTATGCGCGAACACGCAAAAATGAGAAACTATGTGCAAATGCACGCACATCAAGTTGGCCACCAGCAATAACAAACGACATTGCTTAATATCAGGAAAGCTACTTATTTGCAGAAAATATCCGGAAAATTTAAATGCGATATTCATTTTCAGCATAACCGAAAACCTTCAAAGGTAGTAATTTTAAAGAAAAATGTTAAGGTGGAAACGAGGTAAAAATTAATAAAATGCATCACAATAAAATTCTGTATCAAACCGCCAAATTATTATTTAAATATCCTCAGTTAAAAAAAAACAAAAAAAACTGGTGTTTTACAGATTCGAAAAAATGGTCTTGACAATGAGTTCAAAATAAATTCAAGTTTTACATTATATATTTTATTTAAAGTACAGAATAATAAACAAAGCACCCTTCCTTCCCCATGTTAAGAATGGGTTTCTAAACATTATTTCAGCATAAGTGCATAAGTACCTTTTATTTGTTTATATATATATATATATATATATATATATATATATATATATATATATATATATATATATATATATACACACACACTTTTTTTTACCACTAAAAAACAATTCTACCTTAATTACAAGTAAGTTATAAAAACAATGATAAAAGAAACGCATGTACTTTGTACATTTTGTTGTTTTTTAATGCTTTTAGTACATGTGTACTAAAAGCGTTAAAAACAACAAAATAGTATTGTTTGGAAATCAAATTTGAAAAACTTGAAAAGATTTTTTTAAATTGACAAACTCAGAATAAAAATGAAACTGATTTTTCTGCTTTCATTTTGAAAGAAAAAAGTTTTTATTTTAAGAGAATACAACAAAACTTGTTAATGCGTCGCCTTTAGTCAGCTGAGTGAATAGTGAGCCGGTTTCCCCCATTAAGCAGATTTGAATTTCTAGAAAAAGATAACATTTTAAAGAAATCTACGCACAATTAACAATTATCAACTATTTACATATTATACATGAAAATAATTCTGAAACTATTATCTATATGAAAATGGATGATATATACCGATTTATCTCATCAATTTTGAAATATTCTTTGTCAACTTTGCTCGGTCCATAGCTGCTTCCTGTGGTCGTAAAAATATAAATCAAAGTCCAGTAGAGATGAACTTCTATGCTGTAAAATTTCAGCCATATACAATCAAATTTGACCCCGCGCATAGGTATCCAATTGTAACATGAAATGTAAAAATGGAAAAAACAGTTCCCCTTTTTGCTGTAGTCATTTTCTACCATTTTTTTTTTCATTTTTAACTGAGCATAAAAACATTGAACACATAAAAGAAAAATAAATTAACATTATTGGAATGCTTATTCTATTCTCTTTCCAGCAATGTAATTCTTTTAAAAATTGACCCACAAATAAAAAAGATATGACTTGTTGAAGCACATTAGGTGTGTAATATTGCCGATGTCCATGAAAATACACCACACGCTTGTAATGCTACACTTCCCGAAGCAGAAATAACACCAGAAAAAGTTATGGTGACTGGTTGGTGGTCTGCGGCCAGTCTCATCTATCACAGCTTCTTGAATCCGGGTAAAACAATTACGGTAGAGAAGTACTGCCGACAAATTGACAAAATGCACCAGAAGCTCCAACGTATGTTCTCGAGATGGGTTAATATAAATAGACCAATTCTCCTCCGTGACAATGCTCACCCACATGTTGCTCAACTGACTCTGCAGAATCTCAATGAATTGAGCTATTAGACTGCCTCATCCGCCATATTCATCGGACTTCTCGCCCACCGATTATCACTTTTTCAAGCACTTCAACTTGCGTGAAAAATGCTTCAAAAGCTGAGATGATGCCAAATCAGCCTTCAATAACTTCACTTCCAGAGCTCCAGCTTTCTATGCTAAAATTAGCATAAATGTGTCGATTAATGGTTCTTATTTTAATTAATAAAGTTTATTATGAAAGTTATTTTTTTTTATTTTAATTTTATTTTATTTTCACCCCAAACAATACAGTCCTACTTTGAAGTAGGGAGCTACTATCAGGGACATGTTGAAGGGATATTATGAAGGGAGATGAGCAGCAAGATATCTGTTCACATTACACTTTAACTTCTGCATGTCAGTACAGTTGGGAAAGCAGAATCCTAGAAGGGAGTTCCAAAGTCTAGCAGTTCTGAGGAAGAAACTATTAGAGTAGAAGGCTTTCTTACACCTAGGGATCTCTACTGTGGATGGTGGGATTTACCTGTTTGTTGGGGTTATTTACATCAAGGGGGTACAAGTGGTTGTAGTTCTTCAGAGCATTCACCATTAAAATACTTGTAGAACAGGCAGAGGGATGCACCATTTTGTTGCTGGGGCAGAGGCTGAAGTTTAGATGACAGTTCAGGACCTATCAGGTTGGCGACTCTTTTGAACTCTGTCCAGAAGTAAGAGACAAGTAGCAGATGCGCCAACCCAAATATGACAATACTCCATATATGGGCGAATGGTGGCTTTATAGAGGTACAGAATACTTTCAAGTGTAAGTAGTTTTCTAGCACGGTAGAGAGAACCTACCTTCTTCGCAGCAGCCTTGGCAATGCTCTCAATTATGTTCTAACTCATGTTCCTTGTGAACATTAGGCCGAGGAGTTTAAAAGAAGTACTTTCAAGTAATGTGTTTTTGGCCATTGCTATTTAGAAGATAGATTTCTTGTAATTGTTGAAGGAAACAAGCTTAGTCTTGGCAGCATTGAATGTGACCATTCATTTTTGTTCCCATTCCACTACAGATTGGAGGTCATCTTCTAGTGTTTCTGCTATTTCCTTAGATATGTGTTCATTTGTCTCCCCCCTCTCGTGCCTATTATAGAGTATAGTGTCATTAGCAAATATACCCATCTAAGAGACAATTTTATCAGGCAGATCATTTAGGAAAAATAAAGGTCCAAGTTAGACCCCTGAGGTACTCTCCCATGTACGACCATCGAGGACAACCTGGATTCTTCTCTTGCTTAAGGATTTGATTATGTTATGTATTCTCCCAATGATACCATATGATCTGATTTTCCTGAAGAGACCATCGTGCCATACCCTGTCAAAAGCCTTAGATATATCTAGGGCTAACGTTCTACTCTCCCCTGCTTTGTCCAGTGAATGGTACATACGTTCAGAAATTAGTTAGGATATCAGCTGTCGAACGGGCTTGCCTAAATCCATATTGTTGGTCGGTCAGAAGTTTAGCAGCTGTAAGGTGATGGATCAGAGCTTGATTTATTATGGACTCAAATATTTTGCCGAAAAGCGGGAGGAAGCTAATGGGGTGGTAATAGGTCAGTTCTTTCGTTACACAATCATCGGGAACTGTGGTCAGAAATAGATGTAGAAATCATCTTTTGAAGTTGAATGTCAAAAAACAATATTATTTTTGCACCAACCTAATATATTACCGGTAACATTTCTTGCAACTTATTTTTAATTTTTTTAGTTAATTAGGGTTGGACATTTTTTTCTAAGTCTCATTAATTATGGTTAAATTCGACATTGTCTATCTGAAATTAAAATTTTTATTATCAAGACCAATATTGATATATTTTCTTTGAACTTTCTCAGTTGTATACAACATTTTTTACTTTATATTTTTACCCTCTCAGTTTTTATTTTTTGCTTTGTACCCACATCATGAGAATTTATGTCCTTTGAATTCACAAGCATGGACAATCTTGATATAAATGTAATTCATTCGTTGACATCTATGCTGATGACACGACCATCTATGACAACACATCAAAGGCTGTAAATGACGAAGTTCTCTCTGACTCTCTCCTCTGATCTCGAGCGCGTGGTTCAGTGGGGGAAGATGTGGCTAGTTACCTTTAATGCATCCAAAACCAAACTCCTATCCTTACATCATCAACGCTCTGATCCCCAGCTGGCATCAATTGTGATGGACGGCTCTCGTCTGGGTGAGGCCCCGTGTTTTGACAAGCTTCTGGGTTTGACCTTTACTCCTGATCTGAAATGGAACACGTACATCAAGTCTGTTGCCAAGGTCGCTGGAAAGATGGTGGGATCCTTCTACCGCTCCAGAAGATATCTCACTACTGATGCAATTCTCTATCTATATAAAAGCCAAGTACGGCCAAGGATGGAATACTGTTGCCATATCTGGGCAGGAGCTGCCAAAAACAGCCTATCATGCCTTGACAGAGTACAAAATAGACTTCGTGGTTTAGTGGGGGATGCCCTTTTCTCTACCCTGCAACCCCTCTCCCACAGAAGAGACGTTGCAAGCCTATCCTTGTTTTATCGTTATTTTCATGGCAGGTGCTCGTCTGAACTCCAATCCCTGGTCCCCCCTCGCCAATCTTTCACGAAAAACACCAGTCTAGCTGAATCCACTGTGAAAAATTTCCCCCACTCTATATCTGTGCCTAAATCAAAACGCGGATTTCATGAACAAAGCTTCTTTCTTAGAACTGCACGCCTGTGGAACTCTGTTCCGTCTGCCTGCTTCCCTCCGGACTACAACTTGGATGTCTTCAAGTCTAATGTTAACAAATTCCTAATGAACCGCCCCCTTAAGTAAACACTTCATCAAATCTCCTCCCTAACGTAATGTACTTGCAATAACCCTTATCCCTGAGTGGCTTCCGGGCCTTGATAAGTGATGATCTCTGTGTAAAAAAAAAAAAATTCCTCACAGATGTAACACAGGTTAATTTTAAAATAAGTTTTTTTTCTTACCTTATTCTTTATCATGTGAATATTTGCTATATTATGTTCAATTTTTATTTTGTCCATTTTCAAGTTTAGAATTCTTTGGCACTCTTCTGTTAAATTTTGGAGAGCAATGTCTCGATTCTGCTGTGTCTTTTTCAATAACTGGATCTTCATTTCTTTTTCAAATGCAGAAGTTAAGCTTTGTCTGAATATTAGATATTTAAATATGTCAAACATTATCTTGTTTAACCGAAACAGTATCTATTTACTGAACTGGCATAATTGTGTAATCCTCCAAATCTTTTTCGTTAGGTTTAGGCATTGCCATCGAATATTAAATAGTGTTTTGCTCTCAAAATATAACATTTGTATTATTTCTTGGAACATCACTTCACCAGAACACTGTGGCAAGATAAAGTTTGCATATTTTCCACATTCTAACGGCCTGAATTTTCCAAGTAAGAATCTTATTTTCTTTTGATTGGCCCAGTTTTCACAGTCTTACAAACATTTCTTGGCACCTGTAAAAGTATGTTACAAATATAACTTCTGGTTTATAAATAAAATTGCTGACTGAATTTATCATCAACTTTTACGAAAAAGTATTAGTTTGCCAAACAGTTTTAGCAGTTTCAAGTCTTTTGTTGTTCGATATTTTCTTGAAAGCTCAAATCTTGTAGACATTTCTCCAACTTTTCTGCTTCGCCTTGTAATTTCTTTTGTTTGTTTTACAAATGTTATCACACAGTTCTTGAAATCCTGTTATTTTTTTTCTCATTTTAATTCTTTAGATTTGTTATTAGTTCATAATAAATTCAAATCCTTTTCTCACCAACAGAGAAAATGCATACAACTATTTTATCAAAAAGTGGATCAAAAACAAGACGGACTTACAACGGTAAGTTTTAGCTACAAATCCATGTTAATGGAATGTGTGCTCTGTGCACGTTTTATATCTCCAGGTGACTGAAAGTCATATGGTACGAACCATGCCATATATATATATATATATATATATATATATATATACATACACACACACTATAAAATTTTTTTACAAGCAAATAAATTCCTTCTTTTAATTAGTTACATCTTTTTCTGAAACACTTCAAAGATGCCTACAACCTTCCTCTAAAAAGGTTTAACAAATCAGTCACTTTAAAATTTTGTTGTTTTAAAAATGAATGGTTTTATGACTAATTTAAAAGCAATTTGGAATTCTGTATAAATGTCCAATAAAAAATTTAAACTGGTTTTAACATTCTTAGCAAATGTCTATTACAAGATTGTGAAAGCAATTTACATTCAATAATTTTGTAAATAGCAGTTAAATATTAATATTTATAATTTGAAGCAATCAATAATTTAATGACCAAAGTACGCTGTAATAATTTAATTTCTAATATTAAAAAAAAAAAAAAAAAAAAAAAAAAAAGTTTTGAGCAGTGACCGTTCTCAAATTTTGAAGAATAAACAGTACTGAACAGATGCAAGATTTCTATTCCCCCCCCCCCCATCAAGAATGGACCAAAATTGATTTCCTCAGCATTTGATAAAGCCAAACTTATTGGAAAGTACTTTAAACTATTTATTAAAATACTAAGTGATATTCATATATCTGAGATGTTGGCAAACTTTATCAAAAACCTCAATGTCAGCAAGGCAAATTAGGCGGGACAACATTCCAGTCATTGTGACCAATAATCTGTTGCCAGAACTTGCTATTCTTAAACCTGTTCAATCATTGCTGAAAGGAGAAATGATCTCCATTTCCTTGGAAAATTTTGTTGATCTGCCATTATTTAAAAATATTGGTGATCAGTTTTTCATCTCAGTACAGTCTCCCATGTGTCACGAATAAGTTGCTTGAATCGATGTTGCCAACCACCTCGACAAAAGCAATCTATTGAGTGACAAACAGATTACACTTACACTCTGCAAGTTCAACTTCTGATGTGAGGACTAATATTGCATAGGATCAACAAATGTTTTCTGGACAATAGTTTTCAGCATATCAAAGTAGTAGTGTCTGCCATGAAGCAAATTTACTATGGAATATCTGACATCTTCTAAACTACCAAATTCTTTCTCCGATACATCTATAGAATTAATTATTAGGATCAATGCCAGAATATCTCAAGGATCTATTTTAAACGATGCACTCCCCGATTTTTTAAATGAACTTCAAAATAACACAGATTGTTTGACATTTACACAAACAACTGCTTATGGTAGCACTTCAAAGAGCATTGGTGATCAAGATTTTGCTGATTCTTCTAATTTGGAGCATCAGTTGCAATGGGGTAAAAAGGGCTTATTACTTTTAACATTTCTAAAACCAAGCTTATCTTCATTCACTACTAATGCTCATTTTTATTTTGCTCCCAGTCAAAAATTAACGATTGCTTCGATAAGCTCCTAAGATTGACTCTATTTATCTCTCTCCCACACCGGGATGATGTGACACAAAAGTTGGAAAGTAGGATTTGAAGAACCAGACCCTAGAGAAAGAGTACTCTGGGCTAAAAAAAGAATGTATGGATAGCTGTTATTCCCAAGTAGGAGAGTCTCAATTGATTAGTAATATACTAACCCTTTCTAACAGAGAAAGCAAAGCTTGAGAAGGAGGACATCCTAGAATTGCACTGGATTAAAGCCATATATTAGTCAACAGAGAACAAACCATCTCAACAATGGTCTATACTCTTAGTTTTGGTGCCGAGGGAAAACTCCCGGCTACGGCAGACTCACTCCAGATTTAAAATGGAAGACTTATATCCAATCTCTTGCTAAAGTTATTAGAAAAATAATCGAATAATTCTACCACTCCAGAAAGTACCTGGCTCTTGCGGCAATCAAGTGTCAAATACATCCTAAAGATGAAGTATTGCTAACACACCTGGGGAGGTGGCATTCAAAACACTTGCCTTGACGAAAGTACAAAATCGACTTTGCAATCTAGTGGGGAAGGATTTCTTCTCTTCCCTATCTTTCTCACAGAAAGCACTTGCTAGTCTTTCTCTACTCTATTGCCATTTCCATGGACAGTGCTCAAGTGAGCTCCAATTTCTAGTTTTTCCTTATAAGACACTAGCAGGCTGCCTGGCATTGCCTGATTATAAAATATGCTTAAATATATTTGATCAATGCAGATTTTGTATTAAATTAATATATTATATTAAACCCAATATATAGTAATGATTTAAAAAGTTAAAAGACTTGTGTGCCACCGAGAATCGAAACCAAAACGTTTAACTTAAGATTTACTTTTTCCTTTGACGTTAATAATGCCTGAGCTATGAAGATAGGTTTGTTGTAAGGCTGAAAATTAAAACATGAACCAATAGCTACGCTACGCATGCATATTCGTAATGCCGATGTTCAACATTCACCTGTCAAATTCCATTTTTAAAATTTTCACTTTTGCTTGCACCCCCCCCCGGCTAAAACCCAAAATTAAGTTTCACATGGGTTCGATTACCCCATATATTAGGTTTCATGTTTGTACACCAAAAACTGACAGAAGAGTTTGCTAGACAAAATTTTTTAAACAAATATATATACGCATACATCAATATATAAGAGGTTTGTGTTTACTGTAACTTTTTTATGCAATTACGCAAATATAAATCATGTAGAATATTTGTATGAATATAATTACACGTAATAGTTAACTAAAGATGATCATCCCATAAGAAAACCGAGAAAACTAATACGGAATTAATCAAAATGAATGTTTAAAAGAATATGCAAATTAGCTAGATATAACAAAGTTGTATTTTCTTAAATAGAAAAGAGGGTTTTTAATATGAATACAAAAAAAAAAAAAAAAAATTATAGGAGTATAGACTCACAAGAAAAACTCATCTTTCTACCACAACAGCAAAGAACTTTCCTTTCTATATATACCCAACATCAAACAAAATGTCAATAACAAGAACTACTAGATGTTGAGCATTTTACCACAAAATTGCTTAGGTTACAACTGCAGTGGCTGTTACATTTCAACTACTCGAACCAACACATTGTCTGGTACCGTCGTAGGAACAAACAAACGAGGAAGGGCATAAAATATTTTTTTTAAATACTTCGCATTTTTTTTTTTTTTTTTTTTTTGAAGGTTTATACAAAAAGTAATTTCTGACAATGCATTGCATTTCACTGATCCCGGCACATTTTATTACCGCACACTAATCAAAACATTACCGGTCGCTTCCTTTCCTCACACACGTGCTATCCTTTTGTCCCCCCCCTCCTTTCTTTGCCTTCTTTCCGTGGCGTTAGGGCATGCCCACTTGTTTAAAACCCCACTGAATATATGTCAGCCTATGTCACGGTAACATATATTGAGCGAGTTTCTAACTGTATTTGCATTGTTTTTTTATTTTTAACTCATTTTCTCATCTTTATCGTGTTCAAAGAGTCTGGCGACCGGCGCCATTTTAAATTTTCCAATACATCGGTAAACATTAAGTCTTTCAAGCTGAATAAACATGTTACATTAAATAAAAAAATATCCAGTTAGGTAGAAAATTAACTTATATTGCCTTTGATAACATTTGTTATATATTTTTTTTTTTGACAACTTTTTATATAGTACCTATTTACAATGCCTCCCCACGGGACAGAGTTAGACACTAGGGTCGTTTTTTAACGTGGAGAAAAGGTACAAAAATAAAAAATTGTCTCAGTCTTGACCAAAAGGCCAATCTATGTATAGTAATACAAACTTGCAGTTTCATGTAAGTGTGACTACGACTTAAAACAATACAAAAAAAAAAAAAAAAAAAAAAAATGATTTGTATTATTACACATTATAAATATTTAAATTTCAAACTAGTTAACTAAATCAGTGTAATAAGAAATTTTCGGTTCTTGTTAAGAATTCCAATGTTAAAAAAATAAAAATCTCTACGCTGTAACCGTGATGAAATGAAATATTGGGTTTGTACACAGATTCAAAAAAGTTGTCAAAAAAAAAAAAATAAAAAATAAATAAATAAATGTTATCAAAGGCAAGATAAGTTACTTTTCTACCAAACTGGATATAATTTTCGTGTTTTTATTCAACTCGAAAAACATGCAGTGTTTACCGATGTAATGTATTGGAAAATTCAAAATGGCGCCCGACTCTCTCTTTAACACGGTAAGTTTGGGAAAAGGTGTTATAAATAATAAACTAGACAAAATACTGTAAGAAATTCGCTCAATATATGTTACCGTGACATAGGTTGACATATATTGGGTGGTTTTTAATAGTATTTTGTCTAGTTTATTATTTATAGCACCTTTTCCCAAACTTACCGTGTTAAAGAGAGAGTCGGGCGCCATTTTGAATTTTCCAATACATCGGTAAACACTGCATGTTTTTCGAGCTGAATAAACATGTTACATCGAATAAAAACAACAAAAAAAAATACATCCAGTTTGGTAGAAAAGTAACTTATCTTGCCTTTGATAACATTTGTTATATATTTGTTTTTTGAACCCGAAATATTGTTGAAGTTTTATTCTTATAAAAAGAAATTTGAAGCGATTAAATGAATATTCCGTGGGCATTACAACAAATCTAGCAATCTTGAATAATTGAGTTATTTCCCTTTTGCTTCTTGAAATCGTTTTCAAAATGGCGGATGAAAGTCGCTCCTGATACTTATAATGTATTTTCATTTTTAAAAATCAAACTACTTGATAAATTTACGTGATTCTCGGTATGATATTTTCGTTTTGTCATGAATACATCAATTTTTTTTAGGAGCTCTGGTCAAGAACCGACATTTCAAATTACATTTGTAGGGAAGGTAAAAGTTAACATTTGCTAATTATACAGGTTTATGGTAAGAATTTCTGGGGAGGAGGGGGTAGGGGAAATTAGAAGAAATCACATTAAAAATTATGGACATTACGTTTAAAACAGAAGGATAAAATGAAACCTGGAACTGATATTTTGTTAAAATTGAGGTAAATTATATTGTGCAGTGTGCACGCGTTGACTTATAGCAAGTTCTCTTCACTTAGTTTTGTTTTTTTTTTTCATTGTAGTCGATTATTTAGGAAATAATTTAAAAGGTTAAATTCACTAAAATGCATTTTGCAGACATTTTAATTTTTTGTTAAAAAATTAAAAGGAAACAAAATTTGATAAGTATGCAGAATATCGACCGTGCTACTAAGTACTTTCACCTAACAACTTGCTTTAGAAATCGAACTTGAAAATCCTATCTAAAAAAGATGAAAATCTTATTTTTAGATAGGATTTTTTTATGTTTTCTACAGTATCTGGTTTATTAAATTGTTAGGTAAAAGTACACCAAACACCCTCCTTTCCATGTTATGTTTCTAACGTTATTATTTCAGCACGATCCATGTTCTGCGTAAATTCTTAAAAATAAAATAACTCCGGGGTTAATTTAAATAAAAAATTTTAAACCAAAATCCAAATTTTGACACCAGTATGTGAAAAATTGACTTGTTAAAGATGGAATGCCACATTTAACGAAACTTGGATGTGATTTTTTTTTTTTTTTTTTGCGTTATTTTAAATATACATAAAATAGACTAAGTTAACCTATATAATTTACACACATTTCTGGGGATTAAAGTCAAACGTTACTTAAAATATTACCCTTGAATCGGACACAGAAAAAAATAAAAATTCACCGAGATAAGAGAGTTGAAATCTCGTTGTCTTCCATTTAGTAGCAGTGAGTTTGAGGACGAAAGACTTGGAAAGAAAATCGTAGTATTTTTTTTCCAAGGAAAGAGGGAGGGGGGCACATTTCGTATATTATTTATCTATTTATTTTACACAAAAAAAATGTGAGTAAAGGTTATTTTCGATGTCGAAATTAGTTAAATAATCGAGGTTTAAAATTAAATACAAAAACGTTTTAATTTTAAAAAGAAAAAGTCGGTTTGGGAATTGGGAACCGGCTATAAAGTTCGTGTCCATTTTATGAAAATATCAAAAACATGTTACAGAAACAAAACGAATGATTTTTTTTCCCCCTAAATAGTGTACTAATTGTGGTTAACAGTTACAAAAATGATTTAAGGATTTCAATGATAAGTTATATTTAAAATTATTAAAATCCTTAGGTTTAATTACCTTAATTGAGATGGTAAAAATTAATGAGATTTCTAAATGTGGAACATTCTCTTCCAACATTATTGGCAAAAAATAAAAACTTATCCATTTTTAAATAGCGCAATATATTTTTTAGAACAAGTTGCTTTATTATACATTATTTTAATAATAAACTAGATTTTAAATAAAGAAAAATGAATTTACATGGAGATTTTTTAGATCTGTTCGAGAAAATACGTATGAGACTTTGATCTGTATATCCCTAACTTTCTAAGATTTTTAGGTTGACACGAAATTGATTAACAAAATCAGTCTCAGAGGCCTAATAAATAATCTGGGTACTCATGCACTTATTGATCCGTGCTGAAATAATAACGTTATTATTTAAAAAGTCATTCTTAACATGGGAGGGTGTTTTGTACCTATTCTGTACTTTAACCTTACAATTGAATAAAAAAACATGGTGCTAATGCAGAGAATGATCCGCGCTATTTTTTAAATCGTATTTCCACGTTTAAGTTTTCTTTTATTTTTTTTAATTTAATAGTAAGGTTAAAGTACAAAATAGGCACAAAACACTCTCCTCTCCCCCTGTTAAGAATGGCTTTTTAAATAATATTTCAGCGCTGATCACTCTCTGCATGAGTACGAAAAACATAAAACTTGGAAATACGATTTTAAGAAGAGCGCAGATCAGTAAGTGCATTAGCACCAAAATCTGTTTTGAACAGATTTCTCAACTTACATAATTCGATTTAATTTTAAATATTATACGGTATCAAAATTAAGATATATATATATATATATATATATATATATATATATATATATATATATATATATATATAAAATAAATGGCTAAATCAACCAGGGAATGGAATGATCAAGGTTTGTCTTGTGAGAAAGTAAAATAGGAGCAACACATTATTTCATCACAATTTCAAGCTTTACAAAATAGGAAAAATAAATAACTGATCGCCACCTGTTCAACAATTCATGATCAAATTTAAACATTAAAAAAAAAAAAAAAAGAAACTAATTCTATGTAGAGCTCTATAAAAAACATATTTCGTAAACTTAAAAATTAATATTGTCACCATTTTTTTTCTCTTACAATCAATTTGGTTGGCCTATGGTTAATAATAACGTCCCATATATTATATATAGGAACATAGGCAAATGGGGATTCAAAAGCAATGTTTAAACTTAATTCGAACCATCGGGTAATTCACAAAACAAAAAAACAAATCTAGCTGGCATTTTTTTTTTTTCGTAGTCAATTCGAAATGACTTAGCAGCTTTCTTACAACTAAGCGTCTCCAGTCGGCAAGTACAGAGTCCAAACATTAAACAAAAACTAGAGATATATCGAACATTACTTTAAACCAAGAATACATAAATTAATTGTGTATACGTTCATTAGAGCTATTACACGCCATAAGTAATTAAAAAGAAAACGAGAAAAATAGAACGAAATGTCGACATTTAACCAAGTGAGAGAGAGAGAGAGAGACAGCGAAGGCACGAGAAATTGTAGTTGACTTTCAGTGAAGACATTCGTTCATTTTAAAAAAGGATTTTGCGGCAAACAGATCAACATACGATTAAAAAGTTCGGAAATTACCTCTTTGACAGTAGCATCACTTTCTACTTCGATCTCTTGTTTTTCTTTTGGAGTTTTGACTGTAACTGTAATTTTCCTCTCAACCTCTTCACCGCTTTCCGCCATGATGGATGCACACCTGTACTGGCTATCAGATAGACTCACGGGAATATAAATTCCCTTTTAATTATATGGAGTTATTATTTATTTCTTTTATGTCCAGGGGAATTAAATATCGATTAGAAGGCTTACTCTATATTTAATAATAAAAAAACATCGGATTTTAGAACAACAACAACAATACGAAATAAGACAAACTGACTGAAACTACGTTTCAATGTATTCTAGAAGAATACGAACGAGATCATGACATGTGCTTTTTTTCCTCTCTCTCCTCCTTCGTGTCTTTTTACTCCTCCCACCTTCATATAGATTACCATTACAGAGTATACGTGTTTTGGGTGAGTTTTTATTTATTTATTTATTTCAAATGAATTTAAAAAATAGATATCTAAAAGAAAAAAAATATTATTTAATTTTTTTAAATCTTTGTACTAATTAAAATTAAAAAAAAATAAATAAAAGAAAAAAGATTAAAAAGAAAAGGCAGACGATTTTTATGGCGTAACAGATGGGATTATACGAAAGGAATAACGTGAAAATTAACTTTGCTAAATAAGTTGATTTTAGAAAGTTATTTTTATATATCATCACCATAATTTGAGAAAACACGGTGGTGAAATGCGGCAACAGCCGAAAGAGGATCGTGCAAAATTAAACTCTGATTCCTGAAATGGAAAACGAAAAATACGAATTCATTTACGTAAATGAGCACAAAGATCATTGACCTCGACTTCCGCTTACTTCGTAAGTTTTAAACTAGTTGTTTTGTAAATAATAATAATAATAATAATAATAATAATAATAATAATTATATATATATATATATATATATATATATATATATAAGAAAATCTTATGAAGTTTATAAATCCACCATTTTTATATAAATTACTTAAATCTGAAACCTTAAATATAAAAGGAATTGTTTTAAAACTTACGAAGGTAAACGGAAGTCGAGTTCAAGGGCCTTTATTCCTATTTAACTTTATTTACATTGCATTTCTTTTTGTTGATATATTTACACTGTTGCATTTTATTTTATATTTTGAATCAACTTTTTTCTAAATCGTTCTAATAAAATTTTTATGTATAATTATTTTCTAATTTTATTTAAAAAGTTAATAAATTAAAAAAAAAATGTAATTAAAGCAGCAATAAAAAAACAATTGCAACAATATAAATCTGTCGGTAAACATAAATAAAATCCAATTTAAATATACCAAGTTTCCGTATTCCTTTTCAGGAATCGGTTTTAAATTTTGTATGATCGCCTTTCGTCTGTTGTAACTTGTTACAGAATTTTAGGGAACCAATATGTGCTGCCATGGGGTTTGATCTATATGCGCACCTTAATATAAACATTGTATTTTTTAAAAAAAATTTTCATTAAAAATATAGAAGGAAGTCTAAAAAATAGTTTTATTTTGTTTTAATGAAGGAATGGTAAAGTGGCAAATCGCGGTTGACCACGTGCAGTGCCGGAATCACCTGACAAAATACACCGGCGTTCCCTTCTTTTCACCCGCTATACAAGTGATTATTAAACCAAATTAACTCGATTGACTAATACTTCCACATTTTATCATTCTATTAATTTTCCTGGTTTCTAATTATGTTAATTATAGCGTAAGCAATTCAAACATAAGTAAATAATGTCATGCTTTCAAGAATACTACATTGTAATTTCAAATTACCATAAATTTCAATTTTAGATAAATTAGTAAATTTAAATGACGTATTTTCTTGAAACCATGACCTTGCCAGTTGATGATTCTATAACAGTCGTTTTATCACTTCCTGTCTGTAGGTGTGTAATGAAATCCACCAGAATGCATTTTGTTTTCTTTATGTTAGCCATTTTACTCTTTTGTTAAAACAAAACAAAAGCAAAAAAAAACAAAATTTAATTATTCGTGACGTATTGAAGTATTTTAAACTGGAATAAAAAGTCATTCCTAGTTTTAAAATTCTTAGCATGTATTTGTTGCAGGGGGTCGAAAAGTGAAGTTCCAATCGACAATACAACTAAGAAATTAGACACAAGGAAAAGATGTAACGGTAATAGCAAAGAGATGACAAACACAAATGATCCGTTAAAGACGATATTGTGTTTTATTTACCAAGGGAAAACGGTAAATCACATGGCAATAGGGATCCTAAATCGGAATAAGAAAGGGCATCTCATGGGGTTGAAATTTGTGTCCCTGAGGTTGGATGATATGCCTTGAAGTTGTATGGGTTGGGTGGATGGAGTCTATAGCTGGAAAAGGTAGTCAGATGTTGATAAGATACTGGATATAGACAGGCATCGGAACGGGTAAGCTGGACGTCAATGGGTACTAGAACAGGTAGTTGGACATTAGTGAGCACTGGTGCTGGTAGATGGATGTCAAGATCCGCTGAAACTTGGCTGGAAGCTGTAGGAGTAAGCTGGAGTTGGTTGAAGCTGCAGGAATTACTTGCTGTAAAGGAAGTCTCAAAGGGCATAGAGGGTGAAGTGTGTATTGCATTTTGGTAGCTTGTGACTCATCCTTAAAAAAAAAAAAAAGTTTTAATCACGTTAATAGTTTGGTAGTTAGCCCTGGATTTATCTAAGGCTTTTGACAGGGTATGTCATGATGGTCTTCTAAGGAAAATTAGATCATATGGTATCACTGGAAGAATACATAATATAATTAAATCCTTCTTAAGTAAGAGGAAAATCCAGGTTGTCCTCGACGGTCGTACATCTAAACAATGTGATATAAATGCGAAAGTACCTCAGGGATCTATCCTCAGACCTTTATTATTCTTGATATTCATAAATGACCTCCCTGATGAAATTGTTTCTGAGATGGGTATATTTGCTGATGACACCACTCTCTATAACAGTCACGAGGGGAAAACAAATGAACACATATCTAAGGAAATGGCAGAAACACTAGAGGATGACCTCCAATCTGTAGTAGAATGGGGACAAAAATGAATGGTCACATCAATGCTGTCAAGACTAAGCTTGTTTCCTTCAATAATTACAAGGAACCTTCACTACCACCAATAGCAATGGCCGAGAACATATTATCCGAAAGTACTTCTTTTAAACTCCTCGGCCTAATGTTTACAGGGAACATGAACTGGAATAGATACATTGAGAGGATTGCTAAGGCTGCTGTGAAGAAGGTGGGTTCTCTCTACTGTGCTAGAAAGCTACTTACACCTGAAAGTATCCTGTACCTCTATAAGGCCACCATTCACCCATGTATGGAGTACTGTTGTCACATTTGGGTTGGTGTATCTGCTACTTGTCTCTCACTTCTTGACAGGGTTCAAGAGAGTCACCAACCTGATAGGCCCTGAACTGTCATCTAAGCTTCAGCCTCTGTTGTATAAATGAAATATTGCATCCCTCTGCCTGTTCTACAAGTACTTTAATGCTGAAGAACTACAAGCACTTGTACCCCCTTGACGTGAATACCCCCGACAAACCCAACAAGCAGCTAAATCCCACCCGTTTACAGTAGAGATCCCTGGGTGTAAGAAGGCCTTTTATTCCAATAGTTTCTTCTTCAGAACTGCTAGACTTTGGAACTTCCTTCCGGGATTCTGCTTTCCCAACTGTACTGACATGCAGAAGTTCAAGTGTAATGTGAACAGACATCTTGCTACTCATCTCCCTTCACAATATCTCTGCAACTTATGTCCCCGATATTAGCCCCCTACTTAGTAGCCCCTACTTCAAAGTAGCACTGTGCCTTGTTTGGGGTGAAAATTGAATTGGGTGGTGTGACCATTTTATGGCATAGTTCTTGGGTGAAGAGATTTGTAGTAATAAGTTTGAGTTGTTATTGAAATATTGGCTAGGTAAAGAAGAGTACTGTACCAATGACTATTTCAGTTGGAGTAAATTCTAGGTTTTCGTTCAGTGAGTTACGGATTGATAAGAAGATTAGGGGTAGTTTGTCTACCCAGTTGCTGGTGTGATGTTTTGTGGTTAGAGAAGACTTTAGCATCTGGTGGAATCTTTCCACAATGCAATTGGTGCAGGGATAGTAAGCAGTAGCCTCAATGTGTTTGGCACCAAGCAGTTGGGTAAATTCCTGAAAGAGTGAGAACTGGAACTGTGCACTGCGGTTTGTGTTGATGATGTTGAGTATGCCAAAAATTGTGATCCACTCCTGAAGGATGGTGTTTGCCACTGGAGAAATGTTCAACTACTGTGAGGAGGTACTGGTAATCCTAACACATTAGGAGAGGTCTGACTATGTTGTTGTGGATGTGACTGAAACAGGCTTCAGAGTTGCTGAATGTGTCTGGTGGGGACTTTATGTGATGGTGTACCTTGCATTTCTGGCACTCAAGGCATGTTGATACCCAATCACATATCTGTGTTCATACTGGGCTAAACAAAAAGATCAACATTGAGGTTGACTGTTAAGTCTTTGTTAGGATGTGACAATCTATGCAGGGGGTTGAAGATTTGCCTTCTGAGTGCCGGAGGTATGTAATGTCTGGGGTGGTCCAGTCTTGTATCAGTACAATGTTTTGTTGCTGAAAGGGTCTGGAAATTTTTTACTTTGCAGGGATGCGTTGGCTAAGACTTATATCAAACCTGTATATGGCATCAGTGATGATGTTGTCTCTTCCTTTGATATATTGTAGATTGAACATGAACTGCTAGGTGTCTGATCTCATAAGCTTTATATTTGTCAGAGTTGTTTAACAAGGAAGTTGTCAGAGGTTTATGAAATTCCAGCCTTCCAGTACATGTCTGACATGTTTAATGTTTATACAGTCAAAAGTTCGTAGATTGAGCTGGTGATAGTTTAGCAAAGAAGAATGCAATAGATTTGCATTGGTCATCAAACTTCTGTTCTACCACAGCTCCAACTCCAGTGTCCAAGGCATCTGTTGTTAGGTATATCTGAGTCTGGATGTCTTTGTTGAGATGCGCTAACTTGGTAAAGTTAGCTAAGGAGATTTTTGCTGCTGCTTGTAGTGCCTTCCCCTGGTCACCCTCCAGGGTAAAGTCTTTGTTTTTATTTTGGAGAAGATTTGCCAAGGGATTGAGGAGGTTTAAGCATCCGGGGATGAATCTGCAATAAAAATTTACCATTCTCAAGAAGCACACAGTTGCTTTATAGATGTGCGGATCAGGAAATCCTGTATGGCTTTTATCTATCAGGCAGTGTTGATTCCATGAGCATCTGTGTGGTTCCCAGAAAGTCTGTGTTCTGTGTTAAATTCGCACTTCTGCATTGATTAAAAGACTGTACCAGCACAGGATTTCTGTGTAGCGTGAGTTGTGCTGTGTTGCCATGCTAATTCTAGTTGTGTTTAGGTTCAATGGGATCTCTGTGACTTTGATAGATGTTGTGTTGTAGGACAGGGGCCTTGTCTTTGTATCGACAGCCAGGTTATAATGTGCCAAGAAGTTGGCACCAAGCAAGGGTGTTCTGACATCTGCTACAGTGAATGACCGCTTAAAGTCTTACCTGAGATTTATGTTCTAAATTAGTTCCTTGTTTCCATAGGTTTCTATGATGGAACTGTTTACTGCCCATTGAAATAGGGAGGGCGTCAAGGCAGATCTGTTGGTGAGTGGTATCACACTGATGGCTGCACCAGTGTCAACTAGGAATTTGAGGCCATTGCTATAGTCCCATATGTAAGGGATAACTATGTGAACATGTACCGACTGGGGGTCGTAATCACTGTCTGTTGGTTTATTCGTTTCCATGAGTCATTGTGTTTGGTCTGCACTTGCGGGATGGTCACCAAAGGATTCATGGTACCAGCATTCATGTAGATTGTTTCTCTGTCTTTGACTTATTTATTGGCAGGTAAATATACGTATCAGTTGAGAGAATTGACCTAGTGACCTTTCAAGCCATTATCACAATTAAAAAAATAATTTCTTGACAATTTTGTTAAAATCAAAGAATTATTTTCTATGGTTTGACACTTCAATTACAATGTAGCAGATCCACTCTAATATCCCTTTGTTATATAGGGTGTGCAAAAATTCACTGAAGAATAGATTCTTTATATTTGATATCTTTCTGTAATTTTAACACAATCTGACTGAGACATTCGGAATTTTTTTTTATTTATGAAAAATAATGTCTTTTAAATGTTGCCAATTTTCAGCTTTGCATATTATCTCTCGCTATGACAATATCAAATGGTCACCATGTTCCCCAGACTTTACTAACACGTTTTTTTGTTTTTTTTTTGTAGGAATATCTTCAAGAAAAAGTCTGTTAAAAAACCCCAAATCCTGCAAGAATTGAAGGAAAACATCAGAAATAAAATAAGGGAGTTAAATCGCAATCCAGAGATTTTGCAATCTGTCATGTATAATGTTTTGGAAAGAGCACAAATATACGAAGCTGAAAATGGGTAACATTTAAAAGACATTTTTTTTTTATAAATAAAGATTGTTTGAATTTTGCAGTTTTTTTTTTAAATTTCCCAATGTCTTAGTCAGATTGTATTAGAAAGATATAAAAAATAAAGAATCTATTGAAGTTCAAACCTTTCAGTGACTTTTTGGACACTCTTGTTTATATATATATATATATATATATATATTGATGAGTTACCACTTACCAAGCTTAAATGCCATTCAAGGATAAGGGTGAATAAGATTGTCAGCTAGATGATGAACAATACTAAGATAGAAAATAGACAGAATGAACAAAATTTATTACTCAAGAGGATAGTTTGACAAGTACAGTCCTGGTCAAAATCATAAGACCACTTAAGAAAGTAAGCGTTTATGCATATTATCAAATTTTTAATCAAACAAATGGTTGAAACCATTGCCAAAAGGGAAAACATGATGGAAAAAAAATGAAATCTGCTTCATTCGAAACCTTAACCCTGATCTAATAATTATTTTTTAAAAAACAAATATTTTCACTTGGTCAAAATGATAAGACCACTTTAATAATATTAGCTAGTTTTGAAAAAATGAATACGAAAAGCTTTCTGTGTTACTAAAAGCAACTTGTTAGTGGATAAAAACATCTTACTAAATTATAAATGGCTTAAGGGAAACCATTATCAGAGTTTGAGAGAGGAAGGATCTTTGAGCTTAATAGGGGTGGACTCTCCCATAGATCCATTGCAAATGAAGTGAATCGTAGCAAAACGGTCATCACAAATTTTTTAAGAAATCCAGATCAATATGGGCACAAAAAGAGTCCAGGTCGACCAAAAAAAATAACCCCATCACTGAATCGCTGTATCAGAAGTTTAAAATAAAACTCCAGTATGAGCTCAAGCTGATTGAAAAGCCAAACAGCAGCAGAATGTAGTCCTAAAATCATCAGAAGGCATCTGAAAATGAACGGTTTCAATCATTTAAAGCGACTGCAGAAACCACGTCTTCTTGAACAGCACAAAACTAACTGACTTAAATATGCCACCAAATACCAGACTTGCGATGAAGAGAAGTGGGAAAATGTAATTTTCTCCGATGAAAAAAAGTTTAAATCTAGATGGTCCAGATGGATTTCAACACTTGGCATGATAAAAATTTGCCCAAAGAGACTTTTTCAACTCGGCATAGTGGAGGAGGGTCTTTAATGATCTGGAGTGCTTTCTTGTCAGCTGGGACCCTACGGTTGCAAGTAATGAAAGGCCGGCAAACATCATTGAAGTACATTTCAATGCTTTAAAATGCTTCTATCAGGACTGAAGGTCCACGTCTGTGTGGAAGAAATTAGATTTTCCAACAAGACAATGTTGCGATACACTCTTCTCGACAAGCACAAGAATACTTTTCTTCAAATAATATAGAATTGTTAGATCATCCAGCATGTTCTCCGGACCTCAATCCCATTGAAAATCTTTGGGGATGGATGGCAAAAGTGTTCAAGGATGGAACCCAGTATGATTCAATAAAGGAACTTTCTGATTCAGTTTTCAGTACATGGGATAAAATTCCTTCGCAACTGATAAAAAACTTAGTCGCAAGCATGCTGAAGAGAATTTTTGAAGTAATTTGTAATAATGGAGGCTATACTAAATACTGAGACCCTTTTTAGTAATTTATAATTGCCTTTTGTTAGATAAATTATCAGTAGTCTTATCATTTTGACCATGTGAAAATGTTTTGTTTTTTTTTTAAATAATTATTAGATCAGGGTTAAGGTTTCGAATGAAGCAGATTTCATTTTTTTCCATCATATTTTCCCTTTTTGCAATGGTTTCAACCATTTGTTTGATTAAAAATTCGATAATATGTGTAAACGCATACTTTCTGAAGTGGTCTTATGATTTTGACCAGGACTGTATTTATTGAAGACGAACATGTTGTAGTCTGCAGGGAAGTTTTGTTCATGGAGGTTCTGTTTAAATTTGAAAAATTGTATCTTTTTCTTTTTCTAACAGATAAAATTATCTTGCCAAATTTTCAAACTCAGACCTAAACAGCAATCGATCTGACAAAAAATTAACCTATTTCATTTCTTTCTTCCACTATGTTATCGGCACAGATATATTTTATTTTGCATTACCTTTGCATTAGTTTCATTTTAAAAATACTTATTCTGACTAAGAAAACTTTTAAAGTGGAAATTTTTCCTTTACTTCCTGAATATTCATATACATTAAAGGAAAGTAATCATGTCTCGAGTTATTTCTTTGAATTGCTGAAAAATGCATATAAAAAAAATAGATATTATTTTTAAACATTAAAGGAAAGCTTCCACATTAACAACACGTGTAGTATTAATCAATTAATGTCAAGTACTAAAACGAAAATTTTTTTTAATTCCTGGTTATCAAAATAATTTGTTTACAAACTTAAAATCACAAAAATTACTTTGCATTTCTTCATAGACAAGTCAGTCATTTCGTTAGTGATTTCTCTTCTTGGCCTTTCCATCCTCCTTGGCCATCTCCAACTATTTGGTGTGGTGCCAGTTGATGCCAGCACTACAATTGTGTTTTTATTTTTTATATTATTATTATTATTTATTTTATAAGCGAACACTTTTTTAAGTCTTTATAAAATATGTAACAATCTGTGTGTCATGAGTGTTCACCAAAGAAAAACCGAAACTTAAAACAAAGCAAATTTTGAATAAATTAAACAAAGCTATTTCATAGATAAGACATATATGATAAATTAAACAATAACTGTAAACAAACACACATGTGAATTAAACTTTGACACAAAACATCATATTTAATATATCAAATATCAAAGAGGGAACATCACCTGATGATGAACTTATATAGTTTTTATCTTTCTTTCTCTCCACTTTTTCCTGTGTTTTCCTTTGTTTTCCTCTGTGAACTTGATGTATCATCCAGTGAAAAAAACAATACACAAATATAATAATATAGAATAAATTTATTCCAATAGATACAATAATAGACATTCATGTAAGGTAACAATAACTGAGTAATAACAAGTAATGATTCGCTCTGAGTTCACATTTCCAACTTGCAACTTCAACTGAAAACTACAGTTTTGTTCTCTTTAAATATATGTGAGCCATAGTCCTAATCACGTCACAACAGAACTGAACCAGTTACCTTAATTGTTTTACATCTATTAAACCAAGAACCTCATCCTTTTTGAATATGACCATACCATAGAAGTTTCCTATTCTGCACCTATCTCCCTAGAGATTTAACCTTCCATAAGGTCATAAGTTCTAAGGCCATCTTTAAGGTTATGGTTATACATGCCTTACATCATTTTCATATCATTTTTCAACACGTGCATGTAAGCTTCACTGGCCATGTTTCACTTCCATACATACACATACCTTATAGACTCTTCCCAATGTCAACATTATAACATTCTTGTGGATAATAATGGCAGAAGTTCCCTGAATTTACTCTATCCACTACTAACTCTTAATGATGATGATGATGGCAACCTTCTGTCTCTCAATATGAATCACACTAGCACCTGCTCATTCCTGTGCCAAGGTTAAAAGACTTCTGAATAACTTTGAAATGTTAATATACTTTCCTTATTTCTAAGTTCTTATACATCTCCGTTGTCATTCACTCATGTATGGAGTACTATTGTCACATTTGGGATGGTGCATCTGCTACTAGTCTCTCGCTCCTGGACAGGATTCAAAAGAGTCGCCAACCTGATAGGTCCTGAACTGTCGTCTAGGCTTCAACCTGTCCCATCGACGAAATGTTGCATCCGTCTGCCTGTTCTATAAGTATTTTAATGGTGAATGCTCTGACGAACTACAAGACTTTGTACCCCTCAATGTAAATACCCCTGACAAACCCAACAAGCAGCAAAATCCCACCACTACACAGAGATCCCTAGATCTACGAAAGCCTTCTACTCTAATAGTTTCTTCTCTAGAACTGCTAGACTTTGGAACTCCCTTCCGGTTTCCTGCTTTCCAAACTGTACTGATATGCAGTTTTGAGTGTAATGTGTACAGACATCTTGCTGCTCAACTCCCTACATAGTATCCCTGCAACTTATGTCTCCGATAGTAGCCCCCTACATTAAAGTGGCACTGTGCCTTGTTTGGAGTGAAAATGGAATTAAAAAAAAAAACATTGTGGTTATCATCTCTTAATTTACTAATAATTCCACTGTACTTCTTGTGTACCCAATGTTTACAGAGGAGCTTTCCAACACTACAACCACTGATCATCACTTTGGTCTTGATAACGTTCACTCTCAGACTTTTATTTTCCATAGTATTCCTCCAAGTCTTTAACTTAACAAGTAGATCTTCTATTGTTTCATGCACCCATATTAAATCACCAGCATACAGCATCACTTTCAGGTAACCCATACGAAACTCCATAAACAATGTTTCTAAGACGCAAGTGAAAACCAAAGAACACAGTATAAAATCTTGATGTACTCCTACTTTAGCATTAAGTCTGTCATTGAATGTGTTGTTAATTCTAACAACTTTGAACACTTTTATGCATTATTTGAACAATATTCATCAACTAAAAACTTCCAGTTTATGAAAAACTCTGCCAGACGATGTCTGGCAGTTTGTCAGAAGCTTTTTTCTAAATCCACAAAAGCAAAATACAGATTCTTCTTACCAAGGTACTTCTCCTATATTTGTCTCCAGATAAATATACAACCAGTGGTATTTTACCAAGGCATAAATCATTCATTGACATCTATGCTGATGACACGACCATCTATGGCAACACATCAAAGGCCGTAAATGACAAAGTTCTTTCTGATTCTCTCTCCTCTGATCTTGAGTGCATGGTACAGTGGGGAAAGAGGTGGCTGGTTACTTTTAATGCATCTAAAACCAAACTCCTATCCTTACATCATCAACGCTCTGATCCCCATCTGGCATCAATTGAAATAGATGGCTCTCGTCTTGGGGAGGCTCCATGTTTTGACAAGCTTCTGGGTTTGACCTTTACCCCTGATCTGAAATGGAACACGTACATAAAGTCTGTTGCTCAGGTCGCTGGGAAAATGGTGGGATCCTTCTACCACTCTAGAAGATATCTCACTGCTGATGCAATTCTCTATCTGTATAAAAGCGAAATACATCCAAGGATAGAGTACCGCTGCCACATCTGGGCTGGAGCTGCTAAAAACAGCCTATCCTGCCTTGACAGAGTACAAAATAGACTTTGTGGCTTAGTGAGGGATGCCCTTTTCTCTTCCCTGCAACCTCTCTCCAACTGAAAAGACGTTGCGAGCCTGTCGTTGTTTTATTGTTATTTCCATGGAAAGTGCTCATCCGAGCTCTAATCTCTGGTCTCCCCTCGCCAATCTTTCATGGAAAGCACCCTTCTAACTGAAACCACTGTCAGTAATTTTCCCCACTCTTTATTTGTGTCTAAATCAAAACGTAGATTCCATGAACAAAGCTTCTTAGAAGTGCACGCCTGTGGAACTCTCTTCCGTTTGCCTGTTTCCCACCTGACTACAACTTAGATGTCTTCAAATCCAACATAAACAAATTCCTGATAAATCGCCCCCTTAAGTAAGACACTTTATCAAATCTCCAATACTAACGATTACTATGATATTATCCCATTGATTACTGTACATGCAATAATCCTTATCCTCAAGTGGCTTTCCGGCCTTGATAAGTGGTGACCTCCATGTAAAAAAAAAACAAAAAAAAACTGCATTTTGTCTATATTTATCTGACTTTTTATTTGCTGAATTATTTTCTCAATCACTTTCAGGACCTAATTCATCAACTTTAACCTCTGTAATTGCTTTTATCTAGAGCTTTCCCATTGCACTTTAAACAATTCACAATTTTTTTAACTGCCAAGTTTTTCGAGACAACATCTTTTATGATCTGATTCATCAAATCTGTCATAATCTCAAAGACTTCACCCACAGCCTTCAATACTTCTGCAACAATATTTGAGGATCCTGCAGCCCTATCTTTCTTCATCTTGCTCACAGCTTCTGGTAGCATTTCTTTTTCAATTCTTATCTCGGCCCCATGAAAACTGACTATTCAACAATCTCTCATAATAGCATTTTTAAACATCCTTTATTTCATATGTTTGTGTTGCTAACACTCCGTTATCATTTCAAGTGTACTTCTCTGTCTTTCTTCTGTCTTCTCTCAGAAGGGAATAATTTGCATATGTGTTGATTACTGATTATTTGAGGGTTTTTCTCACTTCTGGGGACTTTGAGAAAGTTTTGGAGAATGTTATACTTTGTAAGATTGTTACATTTGAGATTTTTTGCAAACATGTTCATAATCTTTTAGTACTTCATTCCTGACAATTTCACAAATCTTTTTATTTAAAAAATTTTTTTTATTACATTTTCACCCCAAACAAGGCACATTGCCACTTTGGTGTAGGGGGCTACTATCAGGGGCAACAACTACTGGGGTACTATGTTGGGATTTGGGCAGCAAGATGTTGGTTCACATTACACTTGAACTTCTGCATGTCAGTACAGTTGGGGAAGCAGGGACCTGGAATGGAATTCCAGAGTCTAGCGGTTCTGGGGGAAAAACTACTAGAGTAGAAAGATCTTTTACATCTAGGGATCTCTACTGTGTAGGGGTGGGATTTAGCTGCCTGTCAGGTTTGTCGAGGGTGTCTACGTCGTGGGGGCACAAGTGTCTGCAGTTCGCCAGAGCATTCACCATTAAAGTACTTGTAGAACAGGCAGAGGTATGCTACATTTCGTCGATGGGACAGAGGCTGAAGCTTAGATGCCAGTTCAGGGCCTATCAGATTGGCGACTCTCTCTTGTACCTTGTCTAAGAGTGAGAGACTAGTAGCAGATGCACCAGCCCAAATGTGACAGCAATACTCCATACATGGGTGAATGGTGGCCTTATAGAGGTACACGATACTTTTGGATGTTAGTAGTTTTCTAGCACGGTAGAGAGAGCCTACCTTCTTCGCAGCGGCCCTGGCAATGCTTTCAATGTAATTGTTCCAACTCATGTTTCCTGTGAACGTTAGACCAAGCAGTTTGAAAGATGTACTCTCAGATAAAGAGTCTTTGGCCATTGCTATTGGTGGCAGAGAAGGTTTCTTGTAATTATTGAAGGAAACCAGTTTAGTCTTGGCAGCATTTAATGTGATCATCCATTTTTGTCCCCATTCCACTACAGATTGGAGGTCATCCTCTAGTGTTTTTGCCATTTCTTTAGATGTTTGTTCATTTGTTTTCCTGTAATGCCTGTTATAGAGTGTGGTGTCATCAGCATATATACCCATCTCAGAGGCAATTTTGTCAGGGAGGTCATTAATGAATATTAGGAACAATAGAGGTCCAAGGATAGACCCTTTAGGCACTCCCGCATTTATGTCATATTGTTTAGATGTTTTTTTTTTTACATTTGACCCAATTCTACTATTTGGTATCAAAGAAATTTACAACACTTAACAACGTATTAAACATGATATGTTTTTCCATTTGTTTGTTGTTATTTTTAGTGAACATAGTGGCATGTTTTTGATAAGAAAATGGAGAGACCTTGAGACAAAAATGCTGAATGCTTTTTAAGGATCAATAAAAACAAATTTAATTACAAAAAACAAAACAAAAAACAACGCAATATCACATGTAGTTGATAGTTATACTAGTCTCCCTTTTTATGACCTCCTTCCATCTGTTGATAAGCTTTTTAATACCATGTTCATAAAAATTTTTAGTGTTATATTTTAAAGATGCCTTGCAGAGGACGAAGATAGGATGTAAGTTTCAAGAGTTTAAATTCGATGAATGAGAATAGCTGAGACAAAAACAGAAATACCAATTAACATGATGGAAGCTCTAGAGTAAATTTCTTTGGAAGCAAAACGAACGCATGTACTAAAATGTAGATTTTAAAAATTGGTAGAGTGGGTTATCTCTCTCTCTCTCTCTCTCTCTCTCTCTCTCTCTTGGAATAATGTGCTTGAGATAATCAAATAAACGCCATGTATTTTGGGGGTACAAACGTCTTTGTATTAATTAATTTGGTTCTTGAAGATGATCTGACCACAGAACCCTTCTCCATGAAGAATCACCCAACAAAGTCATATGAAGTTTAACAAGATAAAACCCATGATCTAACTATGTTACATTTATTTCATCATCTCTTTAGTTAATAATTAATAAGCTTCCAGACCATCCTTAGTAATTATTTATATCAAACCCTGAATACAATATTAGGTTTTGATTTGTTTGTTTTTTTAACCGGGGGGGGGGGGGGCGAGACATTGCTTATCAAAGCAGAAAGGACATTTGAAAGTTAGTCCTAATGAGTGTCATGTGGTTAGTGAGATAACACTGTGATGATCAGTAATGTTGGAAATTTGGAAGGATTTGATTATTTAAGAGGATAGCTCAACAAGAACTTGTTTACATTGAACTTGAAATAGACCATGTTGTAGTCAGCTGGAAAGCAGCCCTGCAGTATTGTGTTCTACAGGCATGCAGTTCTAGGAAAGAAACTTTGCTCATAAAATTTTGGTTTAGTTTTAGGCACAGATAGAGTAAGAGAAAATAGTTGGTAGTGATTGTAACCAGACAAGTGTTTGTTGTGAATTTTTTTACAAGAGGGACCATAGATTGAAGCTCAGTCGAGCACCTGCCATGAAAATAACAATAGAGCAGAGATAAATTTTCAACGGCTCTTCTGTGACAAAGAAGCAATAAGGAGAAAAGTATGTTGCCCACTAGATTTCAAAGCCAGTTTGGACGCTGTCGAGGTAGGAAAGGGTGCTCTGAGCAGTTGATGTGGCAACAATGCTTCATCCTTAAGATGTATTTGTCTCTTATACAGGTAGAGGATTGTGTCAGGAGTGAGATATCTTCTGGAGCAGTAGAATGATCCAATCATTTTTCCAGTAATATTTTCCAGTGATGACTAAAAATGGAAATTAACTCTTAAGTAAATGTTAATTAATTCAAATGATGGAAAGAGGTCATGTAAATGAATGGTGAGTACATTAACAATTGAATAAACATTGGATGTCGCATAATGGTACAATGTACATTAGTGTATACATTACATAGAAATGAACAATATATCTTCATTGCTTTATTTACATTATTTGTTTATGGCATCCTCTTACTCTCCTCTTACACTGCTAATATAAGAACTTTTAAATCTGTTAAATGTATTAATTTGTTAAGTATATAAACTTGTCGCAATTGCTCTTTCTGTTCACCATTTATTAAACTCGAGTCGACGTTAAATGACCCAAAGTGGGTTGGTACACCGTAAATGTAAAACAAAACAAATCTTACACTGCTCCTGCAACTACTTTAACAACATAAGACTAAAGGCTATAGACCCACAGCTTAGGAATCCCATTTGCAGATCTAGCACTGGAGTTCAATTTAATTATTTCATTGGTAAATTCTAGCAAATATTCTAGAGTTCACTTATGCCTATTTCCTTATCAATCTTTTGAAATGTTTAAATTGTGATTTGTACATACAGGGTGGAATGATAAAAATGTCACCTTTTTAAGAAAACAACAATACAGCTTTATTTTAATTTTTTTATTGGAAAAATCAATTTAGGTAACTTGATTATGTAGTAGAGCTGATATCTATTCAATGTAGCCACCTTCAGCCTCAATCACCACCTCGATATAGGTCTAGAACTGGGAGCATGCGTTTTCCACAACACAAGCATTGTTGGGAGCTCAGTGAATGGCGGCAATCAGGCTGACTTTGGTGTTGTGGGAGGTTATGTTGGTGATGTTCTCGACGTATGACCAAATGCAGTGGGTTCAGGTTAGGGGAGGAGAGGGGCAGTGAGAGAAGGGTCCAAAGTCATAGAACTCCTTCTGAAGTCAAGCCTCTTTGGACTTATGGGCCAGGTCAGAGTCCTGCTACCACACCCAGGGTCTGCCAGCAGCCACCTGATTGCACCAGGGGATCACCACAATCTTCGGCACATCCAAGTACAATTTGGTGCTTACTTTAAAGATGTAAGGTGGCATGATGTGCCCCTTATAGTGAATTATTATAGTTGCTACATAGGTGTTTTGCATGTAGTGCAAATACATGGACATAAAATAAGCCGTGTGAGAAAACAATGTCAATCTGGTATTTGACATAGTGACATGACATCTATGTCATTTCCATTGACCTTTTACCTCTCTCTCTATCCACTTTCATTTCTTTCCTTTCTCTTTCTCGCCTCGACATGGCACAAACAGATGTGATATCACATTGCTCCAAAAGATGCACATGAAGAACAAGTTTCCGTCTGCATGCATGCATGCATACATGAGGTAAGATGACTTCATTTCGTCATAAACATTAATGCCTGTCCTGAAAAATCGAACAAAATATCTACCACAATATTAACAAACTTATCGGAACTTTACCTGTTCTTTTTTTTTTTTTTTTTTTTTTTTTACATTTTCACGCCAAACAAAGCACATTGCCACTTTGATGTAGGGGGCTACAATCAAGGACATAAGCTACAGGAGTAATATGTTGGGAGTTGAGCAGCAAGATGCCGGTTAATGTTACACTTAAACTTCTGCATGTCAGTACAGTTGGGGAAGCAGGAACCTGGAAGGGAATTCCAAAGTCTAGTGGTTCTAGGGAAGAAACTACTGGAGTACAAGGCTCTCTTACATCTAGGGAAAAAGTATATACGTCAATGTATGAAAATTTCTATACCAGCAGAACTACAGCTGCTCAACCTTTGAGATATCGCCTTAAAAAGGCTATTATAGAAGGATACAAAGAACCAAAAAACATACAAACTTACACAATTCATAATACTCCACCATGGACAATCACAGAACCATACATTGACATGACTATCAAAATGGCAAAAAAACAGACTAGCAATCAAACCTATCAAAACAAATTCCTAGAACTCAGGGATGAATACTCCACATACAAAACCATCTATACAGATGGCTCAAAAATAACTGGAAAAGTAGGAGCAGCAGCAAAAATGCATAATGCACACAAGCAAATCCGATTACCAGATGGTGCCTCTATATACACCGCAGAGTTACAGGCTATTAAGATGGCTCTTGAACTGGTCCAAGAGTCTAGTGAAAACAAATTCCTTATCTTCAGTGACTCCATGTCCAGCTTAATTGCATTGAAAGGAGGGAAAGTAAACCACCCGTACATCCTGGAAATTATAGAAACATACCAACACCAAATAAAGAATAATAAAACAATAGTACTAGCATGGATACCGAGTCATGTCGGCATAAGAGGAAATACAGAAGCTGACAAACTAGCTAAAGAAGCAACAAAGCTGATGCCTTCAAGCAGAAAAATCCCATACACGGATAGGAAAAATAAAATAAACTACTACATAAAAACAAAATGGCAAAAACTATGGGACGAACAACTAAACAACAAACTTAAAGAAATACACCCAAATGTTGGGCAAGAGAGAACCATAATACCAATACGAAAAGTAGACACTATATTCACCAGAATCCGAATTGGTCATTCAAGACTAACACATGAATACCTTCTGAAAGCAGAAGGTATCCCTCAATGCAGAATCTGCCAACAACCACTAACCATTAAACACATATTAATGAAATGTAAAAAATATGAAAATATTCATACGAAATATTTCAAGGAACAAAACCTTAAAACAATATTTGAAAAAGAAACACCTTACAAAATATTAGATTTCCTGAGAAAAATTAAACTTTTGGAACTTATTTGAAAATAAAGCAAATCACTGGTCAAAGTCTCAAATGAAGAATATTCTCTTCACCTTTTATGGCATGAAATGACCTATAGGGTTGATGTGCCGTTAAACAAAAACTTACCTACCTACATCTAGGGATCTCTACTGTGAAGGAGTGGGATTTAACTGCTTGTCGGGTTTGTCAGGGGTATTTACGTGCTTGCAGTTCATTGGAGCATTCACCGTTAAAGTACTTGTAGAACAGGCAGAGGGATGCTACATTTCATCGATGGGACAGAGGCTGAAGCTTAGATGACAGTTCAGGACCTATCATGTTGGCGACTCTCTTTTGTACCTTGTCTAAGAGTGAGAGACTAGTAGCAGATGCACCAGCCCAAATATGACAACAATACTCCATACATGGGCGAATTGTGGCCTTATAGAGGTACAGGATACTTTTGGGCGTTAATAGCTTTTTAGCACAGTAGAGAGAACCTACCTTTTTCGCAGTGGTCCTGGCAATGCTCTCAATGTAATTGTTCCAACTCCTGTTTACTGTGAACGTTAGACCGAGGAGTTTAAAAGATGTACTTTCAGATAAAGAGTCTTTGGCCATTGCTATTGGTGGCAGAGAAGGTTTCTTGTAATTATTGAAGGAAACCAGTTTAGTCTTGGCAGCATTTAATGTGACCATCCATTTTTGTCCCCATTCCACTACAGATTGGAGGTCATCCTCTAATGTTTTTGCCATTTCTTTAGATATTTGTTCATTTGTTTTCCTGTCATGTCTGTTATAGAGTGTGGTGTCATCAGCATATATACCCATCTCACAGACAATTTTGTCGGGGAGGTCATTAATGAATATTAGGAATAATAGAGATCCAAGGATAGACCCTTGAGGCACTCCCACATTTATATCATTGTTTAGATGTACGACTGTCGAGAACAACCTGAATTTTTCTCTTATCTAAGAACAATTTAATTATGTTAAGTATTCTTCCAGTGATACCGTATGATTTGATTTTCCTGAGAAGACCTTCATGCCCTACCCTGTCAAAAGCCTTAGATATATCTAGAGCTACCGCTCTACCCTCCCCTACTTTGTCTAGTGAATGGTATATACATTCAGAGATTACAGTTAGGATGTTTGCTGTGGTACGGGCTTGCCTAAATCCATATTGTTGGTCAGTCAGAAGTTTAGCATCTGTAAGGTAATGAACTAGAGCTTGGTTAATTATGGACTCAAATATTTTGGCGAAAAGTGGGAGGAGACTAACTAGGTCAGTTCTTTCGCCAGAATTCTTGAAAACTGGTACCACAGAAGCAGTTTTCCAGCAGGCAGGAAAGCAAAATTCATTAAGGCATTTGTTGTAAAGTTTGGAGAGAACTGGAGCTACTTTGGTGGAGCACGTTTTTAATAGCACAGCCGGGATGAGATCAGGTCCACATGTTTTTGAAGTGTCAAGATTTTTATGATAGCATGCACCTAAGAAGGGGTGATTTTCAGATCGTCTAGTGTGACATCTGTCCACAAAGGAAAGTCAGAGAGGGGGTGGTTAGCAGGGTCCAGTGTGGAGTTTGAGGCAAACCGACTGGCAAGCATGTTAGCCTTCTCAGTTGGGAATTGTGATTGCCCATTATTTACTACACTGTTGTAGATTTTCCAAAAATCACGGGTTCCTAAGTTCTGTGCTTTGATGCATTTTTGGTGGATTCAGTAAATTCTTTCGTAGCTGTTGCTATTTCTTTCTTACAGTTACTTCTGGCTTCTATATACTTCTGTCTGTTTGAACTGGACTTATGTTGGTTAAATCTGTGGTACACATGCTGCCTTTGCACAATGGCAGCTGCACAAGTAGAAATAAACCATTGGGGAGACTGGGGCTGGCTATAAAATTTCCGTGTGGGAACATGTGTTTCAATTGCTATTTTGAACCATTCAATGGTCTCATTTGCACACTGTTCAGCAGGAAGTGAAAAGATATTTCGCCATGGGGCATCTGTGATGAGATTCCTGATGGCTTCCCAGTCAGTCTTTTTATAATATCTCATTGTTTAAAGCAATGGCTCTTCAGTTTTGGCTCTAGAGTTTAGGGCGATTTCAACCAGTATCACTGCATGATCAGTGTTCCCATTCGTAACCCAATCATCGGGAACTGTTGTCAGAAACAGATCTAGAAGTGATGCGTGTTATTCTTGCTGGTCTGGAAAACGGGTTGGAAACGTAACCATCCGTTCGCATGCATTTACACACAATGAACATTGCAAGCTTATGTTCATATGTCCTCACCCACATGCATGCTCTCATGTTGCTTCTACATTGTTCCTAGATAAATGTATTCTTTGTATATATATATGTAACTTGCTACTTTTGTTGTCTCATTTTGAGGTTGGAGTTGTGCAGATGTATTCTATCCTCCACATACTCACTTGAAACCACACCAAAGACCATAACCGTGGCCGGAAACTTTGTTTTCATCACCTTGAGCATGTCCCTGTTATTTGTGGCAATCCAGCGATACATTTTCAGGGTGCTGGCAATGGTCTTGTTGTTATAACTTGGATCGACAGAGAGCATGAGTTGTACAGTGGCACATCTCCAATCTTACTTGTTGAACATTGGGTCACTTTCAAACATCATAGGAGGCCCCTATCGTTCTTGGGTTTGTACACAACCGGCTAACTATTAGATGGTCTGCAACAAAAAAAATATAACTAATTTTCATCAAACAGAAATGCAATCATGTCGTCTTTTCTCGGGTGATAATTTTATCATTCCACCCTGTATTTGCTAAATGTCTATAGCGCCTCTCAAAGAGTTTTCAGTTAAGTATAAACATTCAGAACAATTTTTTTTTTTTTTTTTTTTTTTTTTTTTTTTGCTGGTGCTGATCTGACTTTGAACATTATCAGGTCATGGCAGATGTATCCTCTGAAACAATTTTTTCAGTTTGAAATTCTTTAAACCTAATGCTAATAATTTAAACCCATTGAAATTGATTAAATCAATTTTCAATTTATGAGAAATTTTATGACTGTTAAATTTTTCTAAAATAACTATTTTTACTCAATCAAGCTGAAAATGGCACCAGCAGTAATGGTACAACTGAATGAACAGGAAAAAAATGGCATAAATGCATATGGCATATGGATGAAAATCTCAATGAGTTTATCAAAGTCTTGGATACAATACATAAAGAGAAAACATTTAGAAGTTTGTCAAATTAAAAACAAAATTATACCTACATATAAAAGTACCTTCACTCGCCCAAAAATGAGACTTTACTTTGTGTGAACTCGGTGAAAAAAAGCAAAAAATTATTTTAGAATTTAGAGTGAAGGATTAGTTGCACATATAAATTTAATGTAAAATGATCTCCCATTTTTAGGCCATTCTAACATTTTAAGTCAGTTAATTAAATTTTCTCCCACTAACCCCAAGTCCAAACAGCAAAATCATAAAACCACATGTAGTCGCTTTATTTTTTGTATTACCACCTGGTTTTAGAGTTACTAGTAGGAAGGAGGCATGTTTTTTATGACTTTAACAATGACATTTCATACTAAAGTTTAATCAGGAGCATTAACATGGCAAAGAAATTAATTACATAACCTTAAAATGCTTTTTGGTCAGAATTTTACATTAAATTTATATGCAAAATTGATTTTTTTTTGTTTTATTTAATTTTGTTGTTTTTTTAATTTTACCATTAAGTTTTTCAGGCTGTTTACATGTAATCACCTAAAAAAAAAAGAAAACCCAGAATCATGGAGGGTTTACTGTAATTTGAAAATTTAAGAACATCAACAAATCTCTAATTAAATATTTAAAGATTTTAAAAGTATTTAAATTGGTAATTGTACAAGAATCCAGAATGGAATCGATAATTGTATTGAAATTAAGAAAAAGTTTGGAATCGTCCCATCACTACGATATCAGTAAAGTTTTTTTTCGTGTTCTTGCCATTTATTAAATTTACGAAACATTAGATCCTGATGCTACCAGATCAGGCCATCTAAAGATACAAACTTCCTGACCTAAAATCCACCAAACATTGATATTCTTTTTCCCTTTCCCCAACAGCGAAACTCAATCATATTCTGCAAAAGTCAAAAACAAAAACATAATTTTCCTCTGCAAAGCAAACCAAATCGGGCATCTTGAATAAATATTTGAAGATATAAAGAACTTAAAGTAAACAAACTTTTTTCCAAAATGGCCTTAATCTAGAAGGATTTCTACTCCGCTGATCAAGATCAGAAAAGGTGAAGTGTAGTATCAGAACAGATACTACACTTTGCTCCTATTTATATAGTTTATTCATGGGTAAAAATTACATGTTTGTACAATAAAAGCAAAATTCACAAATAAAGAAACTTAGGCATGATGCCCTATAAGAAATTTGGGGGAGGCGGATGGGTGCAGGATCTTTCTAAAAGGTCTTGAAAACTTCAGAGATTACTTTTGACTGGTACCATTTTCCACAATACCACATTCACTTCATGGAGTTCAGCCTACTTAAAAAATACCCCCAGCGTTTTCGTAAAAATTGTTTACACTTTGCTCCTAGCCAAAAAGCTAAGGAACAGCGTAACATGTCTCAAAGAAACAGAAGAAACAGAAAAACTCAACAAACTTTTTTTCTTTTTTTTTTTTTTGACAGAAGCCTTTATATCTGATATTTCCAACAATGCATTTTTTTCTAAAGATGTAAATGTATACTATTCGGCAGTTTTTCTCTTTTATATTAACTGTTATCATGCCTGGTCTTCTAGCTTGTACGAGTTTGTATGTATATCAAACTTGCAATGGGAAAAAGAAAGGAAACAAATGGTCACGGAAAATTATGGATACTTCTTCACCCAAAGAGTTATTATAATAACTTATCGCTAGTTTCTTACATCAAGTGGCTTCATGCCTTGTCTCGAGTGATTCCCCCCCCAAAAATAATTGTAATTCTAATAGATTGAACATAATGTACCTAGCAGGGAGACCTGATGTTGCCTGGGATTGAATAATGATCAACAAATGTTTCACACTCACATATCTTTATTGTCATCGAAATCTGTGAAATCCGTCACATTGATTGGTTGCCTGCTCTAGTTGGGGACCCAGCATGGTTCACTGGGAGGAAGCTTTATATGCTTCCCCACAGTGACAGTCCACAATACATTGTAGTTTCCATTCTATTGATTTTATAAAATTATTTTTTATATGTAATCACTTGAATTGAAGTTTAAAATCCAAAGTTAAGCATCATGCTTCAATTGTGCTCTAAACAGAAGCATTCACTTTGAATGCGCCCCTGTCATATTAAAGAACCTACTGTTGATTTTATATCCCGGGCCTTTTGGCTTGTGTGGTAATAAAACTTCTCAAATGCACTTGTGATGTTAGACTATTTAAGGTGTTAACTTTAGTCAAAATCACCAGTTCCTTCTTTCATTGGATTATATTGATTATTGATCCTTATCGAAGACATTCCAATACAAAACCTATCTAAGAACACTGCCAGGCATATGAAATACATTCGTGTGAAATTTCATAAAAACTGCCCAGCTGTTTTCGAGTCCATAGGAAACACTCACACAGACAAAGTTCCTTTTTATATACTAGTAGAGATATTTTCATATTTAATATATATAGTAAAAAAATAATAAGATAGGTTAAAATAAATTATTTTTCATACTAGCTGATAAACAGGTCTCGGGTGAGGTTTCTGATAGACATTTGGAATCTGTGGTAAGTGCTGACCTCAAAATACTTCAAACAAATCAAAACCACATACTGTCTTCACATCCCTCGGCTAACATCCACATCTGTGGTGACTTCAACGTCCATAACGTGGAATGGCTGACCCATTCAAATAAGACAGATGATGAGGGGAGGTTTTGTCATGATTTTGCCATTGCTTATGACCTCACTCAGATTGTTCGCGAACCCACCCGTGTGCCCGATACACCCAATCAATATGCAAGCCTCTTAGACCTTTTTCTTTCAACTTCCCCTGAGCTATGTTCATGTACCGTTCATTCTCCTTTAGGATCCTCCGACCACTCCGTCGTATCAGTTAAGATAAAAACAAAATGTAAGAAGCCATCAGACGTACCCCTCCACCGTACTGTATACCGATACTCTATGGCTGACTGGGATAGCTTCCGTACATTCATATCTGATTTACCTCTGCACTCCATGTTTAAAAAGGAAGTGTCCTCTATAGTATCAGATCTGACCGAATGGTTAATTGTAGGCATAGACCAATTCATACCATCAAAAAAATTCCAACAAAAACCTAACAGCCAGCCATGGTTCTCCCCAGAATGTGCTGCTGCTATCGCGCACAGAAATCACTTTTTCCATAACTACCAACGTAATAGATGCACTGAGACTAAAGCTGCTTTCAGGACTGCCAGCAACCACTGTAAAAGAGTAATAAAAAATGCAAGAGAGCTATATGCCCAGTCTGTTAAATCCAAGGTAGCTGATCAGCGGCTTGGTTCCCACCAGTTTTGGCAAATAACAAATAGGATCCTGAACAGAAGTGTGCGTTCTATCCCAACCATTATCAATGGACCAGAGGTTATCTCGTCAGCGTCAGACAAGGCCAAACTATTTGCAAAGAACTTTGCAGCTAATTCTACCCTATGCGACGAAGGCCATCAACTCCCCATATTTCCTCCTATAACACAGAACAAGCTAGGTAATATACAAATATCCGTGCATGAGGTCGCCAAGCTAATAAAAAACCTAGATTCCAGTAAAGCAACTGGCCCTGATGGCATCCCAATTATAGTGTTAAAAAAGCTTCAACCAGAACTTGCTCCCATACTTACGAAACTATTTAAGCGCTGCCTTAAGGAGAAGTGCTTTCCGACCCCCTGGAAGACCTCATCAGTTTGCCCTGTATTTAAGAATTCAGGTGATAAGTCATCTCCCTCTCAATACAGACCAATAAGTCTTCTCTGTGTTATGAGTAAGTTACTGGAATCAATATTAAATAGAGAAATAGTCAACCACCTCAGCAGAAACAACCTTCTTAGTGACACACAATATGGTTTCCGCTCTGCAAGATCTACCGCAGATGTGCTGACGGTTATATCCCACAGGATTAGTGAATCTCTTGACAAAGGCTTCCTTTCTAGGGCAATTGCTCTTGACATATCAAAGGCCTTTGACAAAGTATGGCATAAGGGTCTACTTCACAAGATTTCCAGCTACGGTATAACAGGAAATGTTTTCTCAATCATTAAATCATTTCTCTCCGATAGGCTCATAAGAGTAGTGGTAGATGGACAAAAATCGGAGGCCTGCAATATAAATGCTGGAGTCCCTCAGGGGTCAATCCTCGGCCCAACTCTCTTCCTGATCTACATCAATGACCTCCCTAAACACATACTTAAATCATTCGTTGACATCTATGCTGATGACACGACCATCTACGGCAACACATCAAAGGCTGTAAATGACGAAGTTCTCTCGGATTCTCTCTCCTCTGATCTCGAGCGCGTGGTTCAGTGGGGGAAGATGTGGCTAGTTACCTTTAATGCATCTAAAACCAAACTCCTATCCTTACATCATCAACGCTCTGATCCCCAGCTGGCATCAATTGTGATGGATGGCTCTCGTCTGGGTGAGGCCCCGTGTTTTGACAAGCTTCTGGGTTTGACCTTTACTCCTGATCTGAAATGGAACACGTACATCAAGTCTGTTGCCAAGGTCGCAGGAAAGATGGTGGGATCCTTCTACCGCTCCAGAAGATATCTCACTACTGATGCAATTCTCTATCTATATAAAAGCCAAGTACGTCCAAGGATGGAATACTGTTGCCATATCTGGGCAGGAGCTGCCAAAAACAGCCTATCATGCCTTGACAGAGTACAAAATAGACTTCGTGGTTTAGTGGGGGATGCCCTTTTCTCTACCCTGCAACCCCTCTCCCACAGAAGAGACGTTGCGAGCCTATCCTTGTTTTATCGTTATTTTCATGGCAGGTGCTCGTCTGAACTCCAATCCCTGGTCCCCCCTCGCCAAACTTTCACGAAAATCACCCGTCTAGCTGAATCCACTGTGAAAAATTTCCCCCACTCTATATCTGTGCCTAAATCAAAACGCGGATTTCATGAGCAAAGCTTCTTTCTTAGAACTGCACGCCTGTGGAACTCTGTTCCATCTGCCTGCTTCCCTCCGGACTACAACTTGGATTTCTTCAAGTCTAATGTTAACAAATTCCTAATGAACCGCCCCCCTAATTAAACACTTCATAAAATCTCACTAACGTGATGTACTTGCAATAACCCTTATCCCTGAGTGGCTTCCGGGCCTTGATAAGTGGTGATCACTGTGTAAAAAAAAAAAAAAAAAAAAATATTACTAAAATCAAGTGCATGTTAAAATAGAGATTAAGAAGCTGGAGTTTAGAACATTTTAATTCTGTTTTGTTCAATTGCCATAGCAGGTATTTGAGTCGAATATTCTGGAGTTATTTCCTATTGACTATATCCAACTTACCTACCCTGAATAATACTAGTCAATGAGAAAATGGACTCTCTACTACTGGAAACCAAAAATATAATTCCATTCCAGATGGAGAATTTAGAAACTGGATTCAGCCTCTTTCTCAGCTTGCTTTCAAGCTAGTTGGACTGTGTTCAACTGATTTTCTATCTTAACATGGTTTTCAAAACTCTGATGCTGTTTGTCATTATATGCAGTCGTCTTGAGATTCTCTTTATTAGTTGTAGCTGTACGTTCCCAGAATATCAACAAAGTCTACATTAATTATACATCACCCAATGTGTCTCCCTATATTTGTTTACCTTAGTAATACATGTATTTTTTTTTATTGTGTTTGGAACAATTGATGTAGCCATTTTAACAGCTTGTTGTGATTTTTTATCCCTTTTTTTTTCATTTTACTTATGTCCTTCTTATGTTTGTGTGTGTATAAAATCAACTGTATCTTGAGCATTACCTTTGTGCTTCATTTATTTCTGGCCTTTGTGTGTGTGCACACAAGGAAACTCAATACACAGCATGGTGAACACCTGTTTGGAAAGAAACCTAAACATATGGTTGCTACAAACATGTAGAAATACAATATCAAATTTTTTTGTTTTTGACTTTTAAAAAGTACAAGAACTAGGTTGTGGAAAACTTCAGATTAACTCAAAACATTGTGTTATAGCACAAAGTTGTAAAATAGATTTCACATCACTAAAGTTATGGGAAATTGTTATCGGCATGGTTGATCTGATTACATTAATCAGATGGTATGTTATTTCTGTTTGAAATTCTGTGCAGATTCCAGAGTTTAACATTTGAAGAAGGTCAGAGGCTACATCAACCAAAATGTTATGAAAATAACACTCAAGATGAGAGCAGTAGTGTTAATAATCCAAATAATATGAATTAACCAGATGGTTCAAGAAATTTTACTAGTATAGAAAGCACTTCGATGAGCCAGCAAAGTCAGGTAAACTTAAAACCATGGATTCCAAGACCATATTTTAAGCCATTTTGAGTGTCTAAGATCTCTTTGTACAGAAGTTTGTCAGGAAAACCTGACATGAGGATATTTTTTTCTACAAGTAAACTCTAATTAAATATTTAAAATCACATGGTATTCATATTCATGTAAAATCTCCTCAGTATGGCTAACCCATACTAGTTTTTATGAGGATCTAGCCTGGGTGCCCGGCATTGCCCAGGTGTTTGGAGATGTGTGTTGACCCCCCCCCCCCAAGTCATGCAGGCAAACTCGAGCCCATAACGCGAAGGTGGAAAAGAAAGTGAAAAGAAATCTGATGTCTTACCCCTACTCCATAATGTGACCGGAAGTGTAAAGCGTTCAAATTAAACGTAGCCAATCAAAAAGATGAGTTGCAGAAATGGAGTTGCTTGTAAACCTCCCACAAAGGTCGGTTTTAATGTGGAAGAGAAAACCAGCATCCCCCAAAAGGGGGGAACTCTGGCAGTATCCAAATAAATAGTAATTGTCTTAGTATAAAGGGTTTCCCCTACATTGACCAAGAACCAATTACAGAACAGATACTACCCAGCCGGAAGTCCAGTCGGTTGCGTTCGATTAGCTTCACTTTATTTATATGAAAAAGACAAACAAACAGCTGAGAGGACGGGACAGCGGAAATTTTTTAAAACTCAATAAAAAAAATATGAAAGAAACCATGTCTATTTGCGAATCTGAGATATTATGGTCTAGGAAGTATTAGAAAACTTCTCCCGGAATCTACCCGACGTGAGAACCCCGATGCAAAAAGCCTTTCCTGGACAAACACAAACACCTGCACCCATTTTGCCTTTTATATATTAGACTAGCCTGAGTGCCTGGCCTTGCCCAGGTGTTTGGAGGTGTGTGTTGAGCAAAAAGAAAAAAACAAAAAGTAGGCAGGCTCAAACCCGTGATGGAAAAGAAAGTGAAAAAAAAACCTGACGTCTTACCCCTAGTCCATGATGTGACTGGAAGTTCGGAACATTGAAATTAGTAAAGTCATTCCAACCGATATGATGACTTGCAAAAATGGCAGCGCAAAAAAAAAAAAAAAACGACACTCTTTGTAGAAAAGTGCTCAATTGATGGTGAAGGAATTCATGTTTTTAGCCAATTTTTCAATATTTGTCGTCCGAAGGGTCGAGCTTATAAACAATACTGATTTCGTGAAAATCCGTTGTATCTGTCGAAAGTTTTAGGCAGACAGACATACATACATACATATATACATTTAAACAGATAGGTGAGATTTATATTATAGACTATCCTGGGTGCCCGACGTTGTCCAGGTATTTGTAGGTGTGTGTTGAGCAAAAAATTTAAAAAAAGTTGTAGTAAGCAGGCAGGTTCAAACCCGTGACGCGGAGGCGGAAAAGCAAGTGGAGGTGTGTGTAAGGGTGGTGGTTGAGCAAAAAAAAAAGGAAAATTGCGAGCACAAAAAAAAGTGGTAGTAGAAGGACATATGGAAACTGAAAAACAAAACAAAACAAACAAATATGACGCATTAGTTGTTGCGCCCATCGCCAAACTGGAAGTGACATAGGTTTAAATTAAGGCTAGACAATCAAAAAGAGGCGATGACTTTCGAAAATATCACCAAAAAAGCGACCTATCACTGTAAAAAAGTGCCCAGTTGATGGTGAAAGAATTAATGTTTTTAGCCAATTTTTCAATATTTGTCATCCGAAGGGTCGAGCTTCAACATGATACTGATCTCATAAAAATCCGTCACCTCTTTTGAAAGTTTTACAAAATATACATTCATACATACATTTAAACAGACAAGTGAGATTTATATTATAGATAGTGCACCTTCTCCAAGTGATGTTACCTCAAGTAACAGCACAAAGCTGGATACTCCACCAGAAAAAGGGAATTCTTGTGCTGTGATTGTGAGGTATATGGTTAGAAAAGAAAAAAAAAATGTACCGGGCGTATCTGCATCGCTCTTTGGGAAAGAAGAAGAAAAGGATGGCCAGCGCATTTGTATACACGAAGAGCATCTTGGGAAAGCAGAGCATGATGGGAGAAGCTATTTTTTTCCTGTCTCTTCCTTTTTTTTTTTTCTAGATAGGAGGATATAAAAGCTGGGAAAAATTCCCTGGAGCAACAGAGAGAAAAGAGTCGTGAACATTTTCTCTTGAAAAGAATTTCGTATTGCTGACTTTCGGATTGTGCAGTGTGACATTGGTGGTGAGAGGCCAGGTGTGGTCGATTGGAAAAGAAGAGGGCAGAAACGTGCTGTTGTCGAGAGTGACTCACTCCTTCCCGAACCCCAGAACCGAATCCTGATTATAACGCTAGAAGCTATTTCGGCGGGTCAAGCAGGTTAACATGGCTGACTGGAGATTCGCAACTCAGATGTTGAGACTCTTCACTGGGGAGGGTGACCTAATTAAATGGCTGGAAAAATTAAAGATAACAGCAAGGTTGCAAAAAACCGAAGACGTGGTCACTCTGCTGCCGCTCTACTTAGAGGGGGAAGCCCTCACTATTTACTAGCAGATGCATGATGAAGATAAGGGAGACCTTGCCTCAGTGGAGCAAAGACTAAAATTGGCTTTCGCCGAGAGTCCATTTGAAGCACTCGGCAAGCTTGCAAGTTTTAGGTGGACTGGTGAGTCTGTTGAGGTCTTTGCTGCGGAGATCAGAAGACTGGCAGGATTGGTTGGTTATGTGGGGATGAGTCTGGAGATGACGGTAAAGCTATACCTAGTGAATGGCTTCCCAGAAGAAATCTCCGCGAACATGCAGAGAATCACTGAGATCAATACAATGGAAGTGGACGATCTCTTGGTCCTCACCAAAGTCGTAGTCAAGAATGTCAAGGGCTCAATCGTGGCTGCAGCTGTGAGTGGAAATAAGTGCATGAGGCCCCACTTGAATGACGAGAGACAGGCAGTGAGGCCTGCCATTAAGTGCTTCCAGTGTCAGGATCCTCACCTGCTCAAGGACTGCAAAGAGCCGAGATCGGAGGTCATCTGCTACCGATGTGGACGAGTGGGGCACATTAGCCGCTATTGTGTTGCTGCACGGAACCAGGGAAATGAGTGAAGGGGAGCCATTGTGCCAGTGGTTACCCCTTCTATGTGGAAATGGCGCACAACAAAATATTGCCTCAGTTACCGGTAGTAGTCAATGGGAAGAGAGCCATGGCCCTTGTTGGCTCAGGCTGCACCACGACGTTGGTAATGAAGAATGTTGCTAGATCATGGAGCAGAGCCAGTAGTATTAAGACTGGATGGCAGGGAGGTGAAATGTCTGGGAGAGACAACAGCGGAAGTACTGGTGCAAGTGTGCCTATTGGATTACGAGCCCTGGTGTTGGATCGTCTGGTTGGTGGCTACATTGAGAGGGGGCCAAGTAACTTTTGGACGCCTCGGTGCAGTAGGAATGGCAGGAGTGGAAGGTGATAGAAATATCAGAACACAAAAACCAGAGGCTTGCTGCATTGAGGACGAGGATTTCCTGGCGAGGTTTGATGGTGAGACGTGGACGGTGGAATTAAAATGGATCTCCGGGCCTCAGGAATTACGAAACAAAGTAAGCTGCTACGAGAAAACACTGTGAGGAGAAATAAGAAAAGGATTCAAGGAAGAAGTGGAGAGGTGGATAGAGGAGGGAATTCTGAAACCGTGGACAGGGGAAGAAAAAGGAGTGCTACCATTACTGGCGGTTGTTCAACCCACAAAGAATAAAGTTAGACCAGTACTGGATTTCAGAGAATTAAACAGATACGTAGCCTGCCACACTGGAAAGAGGATTGATGTATGCGAAGAGGTGATGAGGAAATGGAGGAGGATGAAGTAGGCCACTAAGATTGTCGACCTGAAGTCTGCTTATCTCCAGATCTATGTAGATGAAAAACTCTGGAAACATCAATTGGTCCGGTAAAAGGGGAAGTTGTATTGCCTGATAAGGTTAGGCTTTGGGCTGAGCTCAGCCCCAAAAATTATGACTGCCGCGCTGAAGACGGTGCTGAGTAAAGACTGTACAGTGGAGAACGCCACTAGCTCGTACATTGACGACATTCTTGTGGAGGAAGTATGACCTTCGTTCACCTCGGTGAAGGTGAAGGTCATAAGCTATTTCGGCTATTTCATTTTGTCTCTTTTCCTGGACAACTATGGCTGGGGCAAAGTTTGATTTAAAATTGATACCCGAATTCGACGGATCCACTTCTGTTGTCGACTGGGTCGAAAGGGTTGAGCTGACCTGCAACCTCTGTGAAGTAAAGGGGGTGCATACCGTGATTCCCCTAAGATTGGCTGGAGGCGCCCTAAGTGTATATCAGCAACTGAGTGCTGTGGAGAAGGCTGATATTACCTGTATAAAAAATGCTTTATACAAGGCATTTGCCATGGATCCCTGTACGGCCTACGAAACATTTGCCACTAGGAAGCTCATGCCAGGAGAAACTGTGGACGTCTTCTTCGCGGAGCTGAAGAAACTTGCAGTTCTATTTGGCAATGGAGTGTCAGAGCAAACACTGGCGTATGAGACATTGTGGCCATTCCAGACAGTGTGGTTCTGGGGTCAGAGATACTGCCTTACTCGGCTTGGCTTTGGGCTGAATGTGGCACCGCAAATCATGAAGACCATCGTAAATGCAGTGTTGTCCCAGGAAAAGACTACTGAGGACGCAACATCGGCCTATATTGATGATGTGTATGTCAATGAAGACGTACAATCTGCGTCGCACGTCAGAGAAAAGTTAGCTCAATTCGGGTTGGAGTGCAAGGATCCCGAACGTCTGAGGGATGGAGCACGGGTATTAGGATTGGACGTTTGCGGGAAAGACGGTACCTTACGATGGAGGCGTGGCAGTGAGATTCCAACTGTCCCTGATGTTATTACGCGGCGGACTATTTTTTCCTTGTGTGGGAAACTTATTGGTCACTTACCAGCGTGTGGCTGGCTCCGAGCAGCTGTGGGCGTCATCAAACGCAGGGCAAGTTTAGTAACTACAGGTTGGGATGATGTATCTGATGATGACAGAAACCCTAGAGAGAGTTAACAAGGAGGATCCTGCCCGTGGAGAATGGTGTGTCGATGGGGACACTGTGAATGTGTGGGTTGACGCTAGTTCTTTGGCATTGGGAGTGTTATTGGAGCAACGTGGAAATGTAATTGAAGACGCATGCTGGCTGCGACTCGTGAATGATGCTCAACACATCAATCTGGCGGAACTGGATGCTGTTGTGAAGGGTTTAAATCTGGCACTGCAATGGCAGTCGAAGAAGTTACACTTGTACACGGATTCTCTCTGCGTCTACCACTGGGTGTCCGACACTCTCTCGGGACGAACAAGAGTCCGTACTAAGGCAGCCAGTGAGATGTTAATCTGGCGGAGGCTAAACACCCTGAAGAGTCTGGTATCAGAATATGACCTTCACCTTCACCGAGGTGAACGATTTATATGACCTTCACCGAGGTGCGCGACTTGACACACAAAAATAAACCGCCTCTTAATCACCTGCTAACGCATGAGTCACTGTAACATCCAATGACAACAACAACAACAACCTTCTCACTCGACCTGCCTTTATACCACTATCTCAATCCCTTCTCTTGCGCATGCGCCTGTAGATTCCTGACAACCTCGAGACTTCCGCTTATAAAAACCCAAGTTTTGTTGTCGCGCATGCCTATACAAGGCACAAACACGAGGGCGTTTGTTGTGTTGGTAAGTACTACAGGAAGCAGAGGTGACAGCAGAGAAAGTGAGAGGCCATGTCGCGATGTATGGGTTGACTGCAAAACCGGCGGAGTCCCCGTATGGAGGAGCGGCGTTGGGGTTGAAACTATGCCGAGATGGCAAAGGAAGCCTTGTCTTTAGACAAGGGAATGCAATACCTGAAATTGGAACCGAACTGACAAAACGAGAACTCTTCTTGGTCTGCGGGAGACTTGTGGGACACTATCCAATCGCCAGCTGGCTCAGGATAGTGTGCAGCTTTATTAAACGACAAACGGGCACTGATGGCTGGGAGGGCCATGTGACAAAGGAGGTCACGAACATGCTACAAGAAATCATCGCGAGAGTGACGAAAGAAGACTCAGTAAAGGAGGAATGGTATGTCAGCGGCGGAGACGCGGGGATGATTTGGTGTGATGCCAGCAATCTGGCATTCAGCGTCGTATTAGAGATGGGAGGCATAACTGTGGAAGATGTGACGTGGTTAAGGAAGAAAAACGGCTATTCCCATATCAACGTAGCCGAACTGGAGGCCGCTATGAAAGGAATCAATCTGGCCCTGAAGTGGGGATTGAAATCAAATCTGATTCGGCAACGGTAGTTTCATGGATCAGGTCAGCAGTGACTGGCGATAAGAGAGTTAGGACCAGAGGTGCTGCAGAAACGCTAATCAAGCGCAGGTTAGGAGCACTTGCAGATTTAATAGCGGAATTCCAGTTGAAGGTATCTGTAGTGCTGATCCCATCAGAAAAGAACAAGGCGGATTCGATTAGACAGGTAAAGAAGGCCTGGCTGCAAGAAAGAAAGGAGGTTTCCTCAGTATGCTGTGCAGGGGAGGAAATGCACCACTTTGGTCGAGAACGGACGTTATTCCTGGCAAGAGAGGTTTACCCAGAAACCACCGAGAAGGAGGTCAGGGAGGTAGTGGAGCACTGTCAGGAGTGTCAATCGATAGACCCCGGACCATCCAGACATGAAGCAGGAGAGTTACACATTGCAGAGGACTGGAAGCGATTGTCCATTGATGTGACCCATTATCGCCATAAGCTGTATCTATCGATGGTCGACTGTGGACCGGGGAAGTTTGCCATATGGAGAGAGATCAGGGCAGAAGCTGCATGGGCGATCAGAGGGTTTATCGAAGAAATATTTTTGGAAAGAGGGCCAGTTGAGGAACTGTTAATGGACAATGGCCCTGCTTTCCGAAGCCTTTAAAGAGGTGTGTGATAGGTGGGGAGTAAGGCAATTTTTTAGGGCAGTGTATCGGGCGAGTGGCAATGGGATAGTGGAGAGGAATCATTGCACCATCAAGGCTGCTGCGGAAAAAAGCAACATTTCACCCATGGAGGCGATGTTTTGGTACAACATCTCACCAAAAACCAAGCAAGATGAGACAACTGTGCCTCATAGAGCCATCTTTGCATATAAGTGGCGGCATCCGTGCAACAAAACGGTAGGAATTGAGGGTGAAGAAGCTACCATTAAAGTAGGCGAGGAGGTGTGGGTAAAGCCCTCAATGCAAAATGTACCACTCGCTGGGGGAGGGGGGTGGTCGTAACGGGAACGCAGTCAAAGAACAACGTAATGGTGAATGGCGTTCCCCGGCATATCCTAGATCTGCATCGTGTAACCCTGCCGGTGCGCAGTGATGGCAGTGAAGAGGAGGAAGTCGATATCCACCAAGAAGCTAACGTATGGATTGTGCGGTGTGACATTGGTGGTGAGAGGCCAGGTGTGGTCGATTGGAAAAGAAGAGGGCAAAAACGTGCTGTTGTCAAGAGAGTGACTCGCTCCTTCCCGAACCCCAGAACCAAATCCTGATTATAACGCTAGAGTGATCCAGTAAGATCAAGAGACCACAAGAAAGGTCTACTATAACATACTCATAATCGTCAATTAAGGAGAGGAAAATTATATTTCCACCTTCTTTACTAACTCAGTGTTTGAGAGGTTAAGCAAAACTTTAATGGAATATTCAAATATCAATATATCTCATATAGAGATCAAGTGTTAACCCCAGGAAGGGGATCCCTTGATTTCTGAGAACTTCAACTGAAATAAAATGAAGCAATGAGAGAAATAATTCAGAGTGGTAAGGAAACGGTGGAACCAGGACAATGGAAGTGGCCCCCAACTTGCCTCATCTCCATCATAAAATGGTCAATCTTTGCCTGGCATGTAGTTTGAAAATTAAAGAAATGTTGAAATCATAGTTACTAGTGAGGATTGAACTCACAAGCTATGAGAAACAGAACTGGTTACTGCAATAAGCAAGTTCACCTTAATAAGAAAAAGGTGAGTCAACAAATTTTCTGTATTCTTATTGGTCAAAAAGAATTGACTGATATTATTCAATGTTTGAAATATGCTTATTTAAATGAGAGTGAGAAACAAAAAAAAGAAAAAGAAATACAAGAAGTGAGAGAAAACGTCCAGTGATTTGAGAACTGCATTATTTTTGATTGCGGGAACAAGACAATTATTATTTTTATGTTATCAGGTGAAATTGAGTTTTGACAGACCCATCAGAGTGTAAACGGTTTCCCTGGTTGAGTTTGAAACCGTTTTTTTCCAAAACTTTGCATTTTAGTATGGCTTGCTACCCTCACAACCTTGGCCAAACTTTCCTGAGCTGTCCAATTGCACATTGCAAACACAAATAAGTTGCTCAAATATTACAAAGCTTTTCACTCGCTCTGATATAAATAATTCTATATATATTGCTCTTTTTATTTTCTTTTAATATCATCACTATTATTATGTAATATAACTCTTGTCTCATCACAGCCGCTTAAACTCTTCTTATCTGCCTTTTCATCTACTCTTTAATTATCATGTATAGTTTTAAGTTTAGTCCATGGTGTCATATAGCAACTTATTGATTATGTGTTCTCGGGTAACGGTCTATTCTTGACCCCCCCCCACACACACACAATTCATACTAGAGTCGTTAATCATTACATTCTTGACTGGCTTTTTACAAACCAGCATTTTCAGGTGATATATGCAAAACTGGCCAAATCTCTTAAGTAGATGCACGTTTTCCATCATCCATTGGCTGATAATCATTAATTGGTAAAATAACTGATTATTCTCAGTGGTAGCTCATCAGTAGGTGTTGTGGAACTGCAGCATCCCTTGTTTATTTTCATGGATAAACTAGTTTTAGTGCTTAACTGTCTTCATTTTCATCTGTATATCTGTCATACATACATACATACATACATACATACATATGTGCATGTGTGGGTGTGTATATGCATATATTCTCTTCCACTTTCGAAAAACAAGACCAATATGCATTTATCTGTGTATATATTGGCTAAACTAAACACCATGTGTATACATAAAGAATTTAATAACCTAAATTCTATACATTTTAGCCTGATGGATCTCTACAGAGATGAAACATGGTAGATTCTATGGAGCTTACTTGCCATATATATTTTCATAACTTATGACACACACACACATACATATTTCCCCTCAAACCTCTGGCCTATGATGGAGGGGAGACTAAAACTTACTGCTATGGTTCCAAATAATCTAAAATAACAGCAAGGGAGGACTTTATTACAAATATTTCTCATATGTTATATCTCCCCTCTTTTGGAAATATAGGGCACACTTATGAATATCTCCAGTATCAAATAATCTTTATACACTGTGAAATTTACTTTATATAAAAACCTAAGAGTGGAGATATAATATGAAAAAAATTTGGAATCAAGTCTCCCCTTGCTGTTATTTCAGATCATTTGAAACCATAGCAGCAAGTTTTAGTCTCCCCTCCATCAAAGGCCAGAGGTTTTGGAGAAATATCAGATATTTTGTAATTCATATGCAAAACTAAGGAAACAAATGACTATGATTGAAACATTTTATGGCTGTAAAAAAGTGCTAAAAATATGAATGTTAGATGATCTCCTTAATGTGCAACCTTTAGAGCAAATGTCACATAGGTTATTATCTTTCCAATGAGCCTTCATTTGTTAAATTCTGATCAATAGTCGCTGAGATTTGGAACTTATAAAATTGCCCCCTCCCAATATATATATATGTAGTAGCAAAAGTACCTGTCGTTGACTGGGTTCAAAAACAGCCTACAGAAAATGGACTCTGATTTATGAAAGTATGATAGGTTATGAAAAAGAAGGGTTGTAAAGAGATAGCTTCGAATTTGGGGGTATCAAAACCAAAGCAAAATATGATGAAAGTAAAAATAAAATAGAAAAACCCCATAATTTCTTATACCATACCTGTTCACACTGAAACACTTATCACAATATTCTGTGGATCTATATTAAAAAACCTTGTTAAACTTTGTGACATATTTCCATTCTATGGAGGTCAGACATGAGCAAACACCTCATAATTTTATTATACCATATTTCACCCGTGTGCCTGCAATGACGGCCAGTATGCGAGTCTCCTAGACCTTTTTCTCACAACTTGCCCTGAACTATGTTCAGTTTCCATTCTGTCTCCTCTTGGATCTTCCGACCACTCAGTTGTATCAATTAAGATAAAAATGAAATGTAATAAGTCTTCAGACGTACCTCTCCATTGTACAGTATATCGATACACTATGGCTGACAGGGATAGCTTCCGTACGTTTATATCGGATCTACCTCTGCATTTAAAAAGGATGTGTCCTCTATAGTATCAGACCTGACGGAATGGTTAATTGTAGGTATAGACTATTTCATACCCTCAAAAGTTCCAGCAAAAACCTAACGGCCATCCATGGTTTCTTCAGAATGTGCTGCTGCTATTGCGCACAGAAATGAGAAGCTCACAGTATTAATGCTGGAGTCCCTCAGGGGTCCATCCTGGGCCCAACTCTTTTCCTGATCTACATTAATGATCTTCCAAATCACATCCTTACATCATTTGTAGACATTTTTGCTGATGACACTACCATCTATGGTAGCACATCTAAGACACTAAACGACCAAGTTCTCTCTGATTCTCTCTCGTCTGATCTTGATCACGCTGTACAATGGGGAAAGGAGTGGTTTGTTACTTTTAATGCATCTAAAACCAAGCTTCTATCTTTACATCATCAACGTTCTGATCCCCATTGAGCATCAATTAAAATGAATGGCTCTTGTCTTGGGGAGGCCTCAAGTTTTGACAAGCTTCTGGGCTTGACCTTTACTCCTGATCTTAAATGGAATACGTACATCAAATCTGTTGCCAAGGCCGCTGGAAAAATGGTCGGATCCTTCTATCGATCCAGTAGATATCTCACTGGTGATGCAATTCTCTATCTATATAAGAGCCAGGTACGTCCAAGGATGGAATACTGTTGGCACATCTGGGCAGGAGCTGTTAGAAAGGACTTGTCCTGCCTTGATAGAGTTCAAAATAGACTTCGTGGCCTCGTGGGAGATGTCCTTTTCTCTTCGCTGCAACCTCTACTTCACAGAAGAGATGTTGCGAGTTTGTTTTTGCTTTATCATTTTCATGGAAAGTGTTCGACTGAGCTTCAATCTATGGTCCCCCCCTCGCCAAACTTTCACGAGAAACACTTGTCTAGCTGAAAACACTATCAATAATTACCCCCCCTCTTTATCTGTGCCTAAACCTAAACGTAGATTCGATGAACAAAGCTTCTTTCTTAGAACTGCACGCCTGTGGAATTGTCTTCCGTTTTCCTGCTTTCCAGCTGCCTATAATATGATTGTCTTCAATTCCAACGTAAACAAGTTTCTGATGAGTCGTTCCAGTTAAGTTAACAAATTTACCGAACTTCCATTACTATCGATTACTATATTGTCTTTCGACTACTGTACACTCTTTAACCCTTATCCTTGAGTGGCCTCTCGGCCTTGATAAGTGGTGCCGTCTATATAAAAAAAAAAAAAATTTCTTCAGACTGAAACATAATTATCAAAGTATATTTACACAGATAGATATGAAAAGTCTTTATTAAAGTTTGTGCCTATTTCCATTCTATGGAGGTCGGCCGCGAACGCAGACCCCACAATTTTATTATACCATCCCTATTTAAGTTAAAACATACTTATCAAAGTATTATTATGTACATCTATATCAAAAACATTTGTAAACGTTTTTTTGTAATTTTTTATTTCCATACTTTGTGGACCAGGCGCGTACGCAGACCTCACAATTTTAATGAATCAACATTATGTCAGATCAAACATACCCATTTCTGTGTCTCGATACATCTTCTATCATTATATGCGATCAGTTTTCTATAAAAGTCAACCATATAGGAGCCTATTCGTGACCAGACACACATACAGACGTTCAGCTTTATATTATATTAACAAAAGTAACCGTCATTGACTGGATTCAAAAACGGCCTATAGAAAATGGATTCTGATTTATGAAAGTATGATAGGTTATGAAAAGGAAGGGTTGTAAATTTGAGTTGAATTTGGGGGTGTCAAAACCAAAGCAAAATATGATGAAAGTAAAAATGAAATAGATAAATCCCATAATTTATTATACCATACCTGTTCACACTGAAACACTTATCACAATATTCTGTGGATCTATATTAAAAAACTTTGTTAAACTTTGTGACATATTTCTATTCTATGGAGGTCAGGTGTGAACAAACACCCTATAATTTTATTATACCATATTTCTTCAAACTGAAACATAATTATCAAAGTATACTTACGCAGATAGATATGAAAAGTTTTTATTAAAGTTTGTGCCTATTTCCATTCTATGGAGGCCAGGCGTGAATGCAGACCCCACAATTTTATTATACCATCCCTATTTAAGTTAAAACATACTTATCAAAGTATTATTATGTACATCTATATCAAAAACACTTGTAAACGTTTTTTTGAAATTGTAAAATTTTTTATTTCCATACTTTGTGGACCAGGCGCGAATGCAAACCCCACAATTTTAATGAACCACCATTCTGCCAGATAAAACATACCCATTCCTGTGTCTCGATACATCTTCTATCATTATATGCAATCAGTTTTTTAAAATAGTCAACCATATAAGAGTCTATTCGTGACCAGACACACATACACACACAGATATTCAGCTTTATAATATATATATATATATATATATATATATATATATATATATATATACTGGTAGCCAAATTGAATATTGAAATGCTCATATCTTTGGCTCTTTAGGACTAAACTACATGAACATTTTCAGGCTTTTTAAGATTCTAATACTATTCTTTGGTTAAATTTTTATGACAATTGGTAAAAGAGAACCTATATTTTCAAACAAATAAAATATGCCCAAATTTTGCTTTAGTTTTGCTACTTTGAGATGAATTTTGCTAAGGGTCTTTTTTTGCTTGGTTGTCTCCCCTATGGCCTTGTCATGCCATTAATATATATACATATATTTCCCTCTCATCAAGGCCCAGAGGCCACTCGAGGATGAGAGTTAATGGGTATACATTAGTCATTGTGATTATAGCGTAGGAAACATAAGTAGTGGGAATTTTATAAGTTGGATTACTTAGGGGAATGGTTCATTAAAAACTTGTTTATGTTCGACTTGAAGACAATCAAATTGTAGTCAGCTTCAAAGCAAGCAAACGGAAGAGAGTTCACAGGCGTGCAGTTCTAAGAGAGAAGCTTTGTTCATGGAATCTATGTTTAGGTTTAGGCACAGATAAAGAGCGTGGAAAATTGTTGATAGTGGTTTTGGCTAGACGAGTGTTTTTTGTGAAAGTTTGGCGAGAGGGGGGGCAAAGATTGAAGTTCAGATGTACATGCAAGTATGTTTTTCTAAATAGTTCACTCCTTGTAAGTAGAAAAAAAAAGAAACTACTCAAGCTAAGATTAAAACCAAAACCTAAAGACAGTGAGTCAAGTACAATAGCCATTAGGCCGGTTTGATACGATCTTAAAGAGTGTTTTCAAACCTACTAATTTTCAATATAATTACAGTAGAACCCAGAGATACAGTGGCCCTAGGATACGGCTTTTTCAAATTACAATGTGGAATATAATGTTTTTTAAGCCCCTGGTTACGGTATTTGCCCCACCTTACAGTGTTATTTATAGTGTTATTTGATTATATGCATGTGTATTATATACTCTACTGTATTTTGTTACTAATTTTTCATATCCTGGGGTTCTACTGTAATATGTTATGTGAACCATTCATGCATGTGTTTTCATGGAACAGTTAGCAAACAGATAAAAATCCAATAACCTCCACCTAACAATTTTTCAATTTTGCTCCTTTACCAGTTTTTTCCAGATGACAACCGATTAAAAAGTTTTCCACGTGTCTGAATATCCTATATACAAAGTTTCAAGTCTGTAGATAAAAAATTTGTTGAGTATATAAGTTGAAAAGTATGCTCACATACACACACACACATTCTCACTTTTATAGATATATAGATTAGTGCAAACACTGGCAAAGCATAATTTTCTTTTCCCATTAATTTGTAAGAGATTATATGCACGTACATAATAAATTCCATAAAGTTTTGTTCATGGCAGTTAATCCAGGGAATTCTTACCATGTTTACATGGTGTATATCATCCCTAGGCGGGGGACCATCATCATCATCATCATCATCATCATGCCAGGTTTGGTCATCTGTCCACTGGTGTGGCCTGCAGAAGATTATATATATATATATATAGACTATGACCGTGACCTTTGACCTTAACATTGAAAAATGGTGCACACCATCCTTAGGTGGGGGACCATCATCATGCCAGGTTTGGTCATGATCTGTCCACTGGTGTGGGCTGTAGGTGAGTTATTTATATATACACACATGCACACACACACACACACACTATTACTTTATATATATATATATATAGATATATAACTGAAATTTTGAAATACTTTCAGATTACACCCCGTATAATACTGTAAAATTAAAGTCCACATAAATATTAGTATCAATATTCATAAGGCAATCTCAATCCAATAAAAAGCTCAATATATGAGATAGATCAATATTATAAATGGAAAATTTGAATTAACTTTTGTAAATTAAAAAAATTGATAAAATTATTATTCAACAAGGAATACAATCGACTGAGCTTCAATCTATGGTCCCCCCTCGCCAAACTTTCACAAGAAACACTCGTCTAGCTGTAAACACTATCAATAATTCCCCCCACTCTTTATCTGTGCCTAAACCTAAACCTAGATTCCATGAACAAAGCTTCTTTCTTAGAACTGCACGCCTGTGGAATTGTCTTCCGTTTTCCTGCTTTCCGGCTGACTACAATATGGTTGTCTTCAAGTCTAACATAAATAAGTTCTTGATGAGCCGTTCCATATAAGTTATCAAATTTACCAAATTTTCATTACTAATGATTACTATATTGTCCAATTTCTACTGTACACTCTTTAACCCTTATCCTTGAGTGGCCTCTTGGCCTTGATAATGTGGTGATGCCTATGTAAAAAAAAAAAAAAAAATCTCATAAAAGGAAATATTTTTAGCAAAATAATGTTTATAGGCAATCATAAATCTTGCTATTTAGCACATAGATTGAAAAACTAAAAAGCTTGTATGAAAAGCATAAAAGAAACCAAGATTACATAAGGATATTCCATGGTGTAGTTAAGTTCAATGAAGAAAAGTAGAGGTGCAATCGTAAGATGTAACATAATGAAGAGTTTTTTAATGTTCCAATGTATTCATATGCTGTAATCCATAAAGCGCGATAGGGTAAAATCCATTGTAGAGTGTAATATTTCCAAAAGCATATGAAAGATTTTTCTGAAAAGTTTTGAGCTTTCTTCTTTACCTTGCATCTTATGATTGTGCCTCTATTTTTCTTCATTGAGCCTAACTACACCATTGAATATCCTTTTTTAATCTTGACTTCTTTTAGGATTTTCATGCAAGGTTTTTAGTTTTTTAATCTGTGTTAAATAGCAAAATTTATTACATTTCTGAATTTTTGAGATGAGGATTGGTTATTCATATTATTTAGGACTCGTGGCGCGGTGGTTAGAGTACTTGGAAAAATCAATTGTAAAAGTGATATTCTCCTGAATGTTGAAGGCTCAATCCTCAGTGTGGCGACCAAAAAATACAATTACTTAGAACCTCTATCCAAACAGAACGAAAGCATGTTACCCTTGTGAAGTAAATAAAGGGTTCTGTTTGAAATTCTGTTCAAATACCTGAGTTCGACAGAAACATTTCCAAGTTCGACAAGATACACCTAAAGATCGGAGGTTACATCGACTGAAACATTGAAAATACATTCAAGATGACACTCAAGTAGTCAGATAAATCCAAATAATATGAGCAAAATTTATGATTGCTTATAAACATTATTTTGTTAAAACATTTCCTCTGAGATGAGCCATTTATTGAAAATTCATGGATTAATGAAAACATGTCAAATTTTTGTATTCCTTGTTGAATATTAAATGTTGTAAACTTTTTAATTTACAGGATTTAATTCCAAAATTTCATATATATATATATATATATATATATATATATATATGTGTGTGTGTGTGTATGTTTATGGGAAAATATATTTATTCAATTATAGTTCACCTTTTAATTATACCAATCTTTTAATTTATGAAGCTCGATGTAACTACGGAGCATATACAAGTAAATGACAAAAGTCTATTTTCCAAATTTCAAGATGTTGTCCATCTTACCGTTTATTTTTATAAGCATGTTGAAATGAATTTCAACATGCTTAAAAAAAATAAACGGTAAGATGGACAACATCTTGAAATCTGGAATATAGACTTTTGTCATATATATAAGTGGTGGTGAATGTTTGTTTAAAATAGACATTTGGCGAGGTTATTTGCGGGCACCGCTCCTGTGGGTCAATCGGTAGAACTGCTAACTATCAATGCGATGGTTCTAGATTCAATCCTTGGCTTGGGAGAGGTGCTAGTCTAGCGACACTGATGAGTTGTGATACAATGAAACAGGACTTTTCCATTCTCATACTTTACAGTATTTTTTTCAAGAGTTGTTCCAAGCATCACTAGATTTCTGCACTTCACTGTGCTATTAGTTACTAGTGAGTAATATGAACGCAATAAAGTTGCTGAGATTTTATTTTTATCCGATGTGGTCCATTGCATAGTCTGTAATGGTATCCATTAGTTAATCGCTCCTCCACCATGAGAAATATATCATCATTTCAGAAATAGCGTCAAATACATTCTTTGTTTTTCTTTTTTTTGGGGGGGGGGGTTGCTGGCAATTTTTGCATATAAATTGTTTGTTATGATGATGGCGATGATCATACTAGTGGCACTAATAATAGCAACTGTGATGACTGCTGCCGGCTTGTATCGTGCATGTGCCACCCACAACTATAACCAAAACCATTGACTATAGCTGATATATCCGCACTTCCGTGTGTGTTTTCCTTACTGGTTTTTCTATTTAAGGCTAGTCTCTTCTTCACCAAAATGCTTGCGTCGTTTCTTCCTGTCTTTTGTTTGAGACAATGATTGCTTTTTTTGCGGTGTTGTTAACCAAATTTCGTCATCCTTTTTTAATTGTCCAACTCTCCTGTTCTTTTTTTTCTTCTTCTTCTTTCTTGCCCTTCATGCTTCTACTTTTATTTACATAGTTTTTTTATTTTTATTTTTTTATAGTAAACTAGTTTGCTGTTATGTTCTTCCGACACACAACTATGCAACTTCTCCTCTTTCTCCCTTTCCGATTCTTCTTTCACCCCTCCCCTTACCAATTATAACTGTTTTCTTCCTTATCTATTAAACATTCCCCATAATATATCTATTATACACAGTGTTAGGTATGTGTATATGTTTATATATTTATGTGTGCAGGATTCACTGCTAAACTAATTAACCGATCATTACAATTTTTTAACATAGCTGCTAGGCATAAGGAATTGTAATATGAGCTATATTTAGTTTAATTAAGTATATACACAGAGGATAAAAGTAGTAATAATAAAAGCACTTCATGAAAATTCAAAAACCTCCGATTTTTGTGAAATTTTAACAATAGATATTTAACATTAATTAATAAATTTTCCTAAAGTTAAATTTGTTTGGAGTGTTTGACAGGGTTTTTAGGGAGCATAATATAGGCACAACCTTCCATATGTAACTTCAAATATTTCAGATTTGCATTAAATTTGGTCCGTAGTCATTAGATATCAATTAAGCAAGGTTCCCTAAATTTCAATTTCTTTTTAACACATCTTAGATTTTAGGTAGTTTAAAAATCATTTAACAGGTTTTGATCAAAATTAAAGTACGGATTCTAAACATAAGGTTTTGTATCATAATATTTTAATCTTAGTAAAGAGACAGAAAAGTGATACCAAACTGTTTTGGTCTATAAATTAATTTTACCTGTCTTAAGATGAGTATTCTTCGAGTATGTGTGTGTGTGTGTGTGTGTGTATACATACTAGAAGATGTATGCGGCGTTGCCCAGTATAAACCGTAACGTTAAATTATTATAAAAATGAACTAAAAAAATGGAAAGAAACTGAGACGTGCATGCGAGTAATGTGTTTTTTCTAAACGGTTCACTTCTTGTAAGTAAAAAAAAAAAAAAAATACTCGAGCTGAGATCGAAACCTCACTGCTGATGCAATTCTCTACTTATATAAGAGCCAAGTGCCTCTAAGGATGGAGTACTGTTGTCACATCTGGGCAGGAGCTGTTGGAAGCAGCTTATCTTGCCTTGACAAAGTTCAAGATAGACTTCGTAGCTTAGTGGAGGATGCCCTTTTCTCTTCCCTGCAACCTCTTTCCCACGGAAGAGACATTGCGAGCCTGTCTCTGCTCCAATCTATGGTCCCCTTCTGGTCTTTCACGAAAAAAACTTGTCTAGCTGAAACCACTATCAATAATTTCCCCCACTCTTTATCTCTGCCTAAGCCTAAACATAAATTCCATCAACAAAGCTTCTTTCTTAGAACTGCACGCATGTGGAACTCTGTTCCGTTTTCCTGCTTTCCAGCTGACTACAATATGGTTGTCTTCAAGTCCAATGTAAACAAGTTCTTGATGAACCATCCCCTTAAGTAATCCAATTTACCAAATTTCCACTACTAACGATTACTACAATATTGTTCCATTAACTACCTTACACTCATTAACTCTTATCCTCGAGTGGCCTCCGGGCCTTGATAAGTAGTAACTTCTTTGTAAAAATGTAAAAAAAAAACCCTAAAGACAGTGAGCCAAGTATGATAACCATTAGGCCAGCTTGACACAATCTTTAAAATGCGTTTTCAAACCTACTTATTATTAACATAATTAATCTGTCATGTGAACTATTGACACATGCACATTCACGAAACAGTTGCTAAACAGATGAAAATCCGATGCCCCTCCATGTACCAAATTTTTAGGTCTGTCCCCTTAGCAGCCCTTTTTCCGGATGAAAACTGATTAAAAAGTTTTCCACTTGTCCGAATACCCTATATAACAAATTTTAAGTCCGTAGATCAAAAATTTGATGAGTATATAGGTTGAGAAGTGCTCTATCCTAACACCCATACACGCACACACACACACGCACACACACACATATATATTATTCATCCACATACAGTACTGTTTCGCTGTTTCACAGCTTATCAGTGCGGCTAGACAAGCAACTGCCTCAAGCCAGGATCGAAACCCGACCGCCCAAATGACAGTCAAGGCTTCTCACCATTACGCTATATGGCTGCTGCTGTGTGGGTAATGAATTAACGATAGTTTGAAATCGTCCAAATGCCTCCGCTCGATTTGTTTACACAAAGAGCGTCACTTAATATGCTAATGGCAGTTTGTAAATCACTTCCTGATATGCTCAACCCAAGATAGGAAGTATTATATATATATATATATATATATATATATATATATATATATATATATATTATTGTGTAGGTGTGTTTCTCTGCTAAAACTGAATTTCTCCATGTTTTAAAAATGAAAATAGCCTTTAATATATTGCAAAGGAATGCCCCCCCCCCACATACTCTGATTTGATGGGTGTTGTCATCTATGGTGCACGGTTATCACCCATAACACTATAAAGGATTTCTTCTCACCCCCCCCCACCTCCATCTTTCTTTGTTTTAAAGAATGATATCATCCTTTATGATTTCATAACGGACAAACAAACAAATAAGAGATCTATGACCTCATAAAGGATCTTTCTTATTTTTTTATTTATGGATTACTTCACAAAATGATGATGTCATCCATTGTGCATGGGAGCAAACAAACAAAAGGCGGAGAATTTTAGTATAATGAACTATTCAAGTCTAGATTTTTTATGATTGTTCTTGTGCTACAAAACAGATACTGTCAAGAGTGAACGTTTTGACATGTTGAAATAAATAAATGGTAAGATGAATAGCTTCTTCGAATTTGAAATATAGCTGTTTTGTTATCTATTTGTATATGCTCTGTAGTTAAAGTTAACGTACATGGAGCTTCATAAATAAAAGGATACAGAGTGAAATACAATTGAAAAAGCATATTTTTCTCATGAACATATATATATTATATAAACACTAGCGGGGGTACATAGCATTGCCTGGGTGTCAAGAGGTGGTATAGTAAAGTTGTTGAGCCCCCCCCCCCCGGCACAACTTTTCTTCAGTCAAAATAGAAGTGAGTGCCCATGCGAACACAAAAAAGAAGAAAAAAAAAATGAGCCACAGTAGCAAGACTCGAACCTGTGATGCAAAAGAAAAGAGGAAAAGGAAGTGAAAAAGCAAACGCATTAGCTGTCTCACCCACGGGCCTTCGAAATAACGTCTTTTAAATGTATGTTGAGATCACTAGGCGTGAATCACTTGCAAAAATGTCGATGCAGAAACTGCCCCCTCCTTGGAAAAAAACGGCCTAATTGATCAGCACATAATTAATGTTTTTGGACAATTTTTACATATTTGTCGTCTAAAAGATCGATCTTTCTAACAAAACCAATTTTTTCAGGGTTCATTGCATATGTCAAAAGTTTTTGGCAGACATACAAACACACACATTTTGCCTTTTATATATTAGACTAGTGGGGTACTCGGCGGGCGAGGTATGTGTGTGTGTGTGGGGGGGGTCAAAACAAAATGGAAAATAAAGAATAAGCGAACGTAATAACTCTGTTTAAATATAACTTTTTTTGAAATCGGAAAAACAAAAGCAAAAAATATTCAGTGAATGTAATGGAAAAATGAAAAATAAAAAAAAAAAACGAACGAAAAAATAGCATAAATAACCCTGTTTCAATATCAAAACTTTAAAAATTGAAAAAAAATATATCTGATATCTTGGCTTGAAGTGCAATCTTTAAATAACGACACTGCCACTATAACGACTGGTCTATGATCGTGTGAGCGAATTTAGGTCTTTTTTTTATATTCAAACTAATTCAAGAAAGAAATTTTTGCGTGGTTGCCTAAATTGTCATGAAGGAACGAGTTTTTGCTACCCCTCCCTGTAGAAAAGTGCCCATTTGAGGGTGAAGGAATTAATGTTTTCGGCCAATTTTTCAATATTTGTCATCCGAAGAGTCGAACTTCAAAATGATACTGATCTTGTGAAAATCCGTTGCCTCTGTCAAGTTTTTGCGACACACACACACACACACACACACACACACACACACACACACACACACACACACACATTTTGCCTTTTATATATATAGAAGATTAGGAAGAACCTGTTGATCGACTAACATCTCAATGTTAACACCTTTCGTCATGTTCTAAAGTGATTTACATAATCAAAAAATATAATTATCCTAAAAAGCAAAAGTGGGAAAGCTCACCTCATTAAACATGTTATTTATTCCCTAAGGTGGAGGTTCGTTAAGTCAAAGGCAGAATAAATGACACACTTAGTGAGGTTAGCTTTTTGGCTGTCACTTTTTCTCAATCTTTTGGATAATTTTTATTTTTTTTGATCATATAAATCAATTTAGAACACTGACAAGATGTGTTAACATGGAAACATTAGTCTATCTTCGTAAATTTTTTCTAATCTTTATGTACATTTATTTATAAAAGCTCTATTCACACATTGAGCACTTTTGAAAGAATATTGTTTTCTTTTTATTTTGTGTTATAAATACATTTGAACTTAATTTATATAAAGTAACTGTTCACATAGCTGTCTACAGTTTCTGTTTCTCTTTTGTCATCTTATCATTTATGACATCATCAAAGATCTTTTCCTGATGTCTTTCATCTCCTCTTTAATGGAAAACGTCACAAAGCGATAATGCTGTCTATTTATAATGTCACTATCAGGGAGATCTAACGTTGCCCGGGATTGAATGATGATTGACGAATATTTCATACTCCTATATTTTTATTGTTATCGAAATCAGTGAAATCGCTCGCGAGGAAGCTTCACATGCCTCCATGCAGTAACTTAGTTCAAAATATGTTATTCTACATTGCACTCTAGAGAACCTGCTGTTTATTTTATAAAATTATTTTATACTAGCAGTTCAGCCCGGCTTTGCCCAGGCCCTATGTACTGTTCATAACTTTATGTGCATATGTACGGTAATGCTTGTCTAATATAATAGGCTTCGTTAACTGCCATAGAAAAAAGTTGGTAGAGACTGCAGAGGTCAAATTTAAAAAAAAAAACTTTGAGCCCAATTTTGTCCCTTTAACATTTATTATTTTGGGCTCAAATCAAATTAAAATAGTTGACCCATGTCCAAGTAACCTAAATCTAAAATTTCAAGTGTTTAGACCCAAAATTGGTGGAAGAGTTTGGTAGAATTTGCAAAAGTCAACTCTTTTAATTTTGGCCTCTTGGCAGCAAAATTTTCGCCCCAAAACTGATTAAAAAGCTTGCTGCATGTCTGAATACTCTTTATGTAAAATTTCAAACGTTTAGGCCAAAAATTGGCTGAGTAATTTGGTAGAGACTGTAGAGATCAAATTTTTTAAAAATTTGACCCGAATTATGACCCCTTAGCATTTATTGTTTTGGGCTCAAATCAAATTATAAAGTTAGATCCATGTCAAAGTAACCTATATCTAAAATTTCAAGTGTTTAGATGCAAAATTTACAGGAGTTTAGTAGAGTTCTCAAAGGTCAAATCGTTAAACTTTGACCCCTTAACAGCAAAATTTCTGACTGAAACCCGATTAAAAAGATTTTCCCAAATCTCAATACCCCGTATATCAAATTTCAAGTCTGTAGACCAAAAATTGTTGGCACACACAGACATTTTCACTTTATATATATATATATATATATATATATTATATATATATATAGATAAACTTCTTTCCAGTTAACAAAAAAAAAAAATTAAGAAATTTACATGCGGAGTTTGAACCTACAGACCACGTCATGCAAAAAAAAAAAAATAATAATAAAACAGGCTATCAACTTACCCAAAGTAGAATTTTCACGGCTCGTTGTTCTAACATTGTCACTAAGCGACGACATGGAAAAAATGGCTTTACCGATGATAGATAAATTAAAATAATAGTTTTGATTATCGGTAATTATCGGGGGTATTCTGAGACAAAACTTAACTAAGATCACTCTCAAACTTATACACTAATGTTCTGTAAATTTTAAAGAAAATCTGTTCAGCTGTTTCGGAGTCTGTAAGGAATTCACACACACACACACACACACACACACACACACACACACACACACACACACACACACACACACAAAGTTGCATTTATATAATTGTACCTATTTACTATGCCTCCCCATGGGACAGAGTTAGACGCCAGGGTCGTTTTTTAACGTGGAGAAAAGGTACAAAAATAAAAATTGTCTCAGTCGTGAAGGATTTCTCCACCGAAAGAGAACAAGAAATAGAAGTGCGGCATCTGAAGAACAGATACTACACTTTGATCTTGACCAAATTGTAGAGATAAAGGATCTTTCCAATTTCTCCACCACTGTTTTAGTGGATCATGTCATAGCTGATCCTTTGAGTCTAGACGATTCATCTAATGTGTATGTATGTGTTGCGACGATTAATCAAAAATGGGAATCGGAAAAATCAGAACTTTTTGAGGTATTGGCATCGGAAAAATTTGTGCCTTTTTTCCGATGCCAAAAACGATTCCTTTAATTATCTTTTTCATTTGATTTTGTTTTGAAAAAAAAATCTCCCACTGCTGGTAATAATAATAAAATAATAATTATTTATTAATTTAAACTTCCAGTAAAACTAAAATATATGGATCACCCCACCCCCTCACAAGCATGTTTTTATGTTAGAGAAAATATATATGCATTTAAGATGTGTTTTTATGATAATCGGGGCAAAATGACCATTTTATAGTTAAATATTTAGAGATTTATAAAGAATCGGAATCAGTAATTGTATCAGAAATTTAGTTCAGAATTGGTAATTGTATTGGAATTGGGGGGGAAAATATTGGAATCGTCCCATCACTAATATATATATCAATTATTGTCTACATAGATGATCCTTTGGGTCACAGATCGTTTATATTCTCTATTTAAACAATGACGCCACCCTTTTGTTATTTCAGCATCATAAAGAATCTTGTCAAAGTCTCCAACCTGTTTTAATTGATGGCGTCATTCCTTTGCAAAGTTATTCTATGTGCACAAGAACAAACACGATAACATGCAAGCAAAATCCACCAGTTTTCGTATATAAACAGATTAGCTAGTATTATGTGTTAAATAATGGGATGTGTTTTTTGTGTTTGTAGTCAAAACTACCTTTGAACAATTGGAATGGAGTAGTCTGTCGCAACAGGTGGCTCTGTTGGTTAATTTGAATAGCAGCGTGTAATTAATATACAATAACAATGCTTCTACTGGCTTACAGGGTTCCCTTACTGAGAAATTGAAAAATAAAAAGGTGAAATGCTCTTTAGTCTTGGTGGGTGATTACCTAGAGATGGTGGGAAGTGACGGTGGTCTAGTGGTTAACAACACGGACTGAGAACCTTGGTGTTCCAAGTTCAAATCCAGTTTGTTCCACAAAAATCACTTATTAGGCAACCTTCTTGTGGCCTCTCCCATAGGTACCCAATGTCTTTCTAGAAAGAATGCTGGAAATATACAGGGAAACCAATGCTAACAATAGAATCTGTTAATTTGTGTGAGTGATCTCCCCTGAAAAACTCTCCCTGCTAGTGAGGCGATTTCCAGTCGGAAGTTGGGAAGTGGCCATTGTTGTATATACTCGGTAGTTAGTGAGGAGTCGAATAAAATATTCTCTCTGTATCCGTTGTCTTAGTCCGTCATTTATATGTTTATATATTTCTTTATACATATTAACAGTCCTATATTTTTCTACTAACACACCCGACACATGTCAACATGTAAAATGAAGGTTAAATCATATATGATGACGATGTTTTTTTTTTAAATTCCTATTCAGTTCTGCTAAGACATAAGAGAGCTACTGTGAACTAGAGGCCATGCCTATGGGGACACTCTAAGTAGGGAGTTGAATAGTAAGATCTCTGTTCACATAACATTTAAATTTCTGCATGTTAGTACAGTCGGAAGCAGGATACAGAAAGGGAATTTCAAAGTCTGTCAATCCGAAGGAAGAAACTATTGGAGTAGAAGTATTTTAAGGATGAACCGGTTTCAAAGAAATATTTTCAATGAAAAAGATTTTTTAGGTGTATAATTAAATGTGAGAAAACGAGAAAACCTGCGATAAACAAAAACACGATGAGTGCATGAAAGGGTAAATTTCCGTGCTACAAAAGTACTGCTTAATTTTTATTGCATTTCATCTATGTTTCCATTTTTTCCCCTCTTTCCTTCTTTTTCTCTTTTTAACACCTTTGTTGCGCACATTGCATAATTTTTATCACATAGTCATGCAAAAAACATTGTGCATTCTTTCTTGTTCTATTTTTTTGCTGTTATTGAATAAACTAAAAATCTTCATTATGTCTCAAGGACATTTATTGATCTGAAGGAAACCGGTAAATGTTTTTTTTAAAATAATTTCTTGTTTTTAATTTATTTTTTCCTATTGTCTTTCTATAGATCATTTTCCCCTGGCATGTCATTTTATGATGCATTGTATATTTATCCTTTTAAACAATATGACAAAAAAAAAAAAGAAAAGAAAAAACAAGCTAAATCTTCCCTTACTGCCATGACAGGACCACACTTATTGGAAGATGTTTAACATGCCTGAATAAAGGGCCATTGCTTTTTCTAATGAAAATGTCAGCCAATTCTTATTTCACAAATCCTCGATGACATGAATCCAACAGAGCTCTCTTTTCATTACCAGATCAATATTTTCGTTTATTACATAAAAATTTTTGAGAAAAAACAGAATATTTTTCTATCAATCCTTTTTTTATGATCCCTACAAGCATTTAAAAGTTTGGATTTTTTTTTCCTTTCATTTTTCGGCCTTTTTTCTTTTGTTTTCCATCATCTGAATTTCAATGTTTATTGAACCGTAAACTAGTGCATATTTTATTCATGGGTGTAATCTCTTTTCTAACCAGATTATGTACCAACTAAAGGGAAGTAACTGATTCTTTTTAAAATCAAGGAGTTAATTCCCTTATGCCGACTCATTCCTTCAGGAATCCCTAAAAACAAAACAAGTTGTCTGTGTTTGTATATATGTATGTTTAGAGAGAGGAATATACTGGGCAAAAGAGTAAGAGAGGATAGGGAAGGATGGGAAAATGACAACAAAGGGAAGAAAGATAAAGAAAGAAATAGAAATTTTAGTAGAAATATGTTACACTTTTGCTCGGGGCAACGCCGGGTAGCCCTGTTAGTTACATATAATAGACATGGTCATTTAAGTTTTTTTTTTCATATGATTTTACCTATATTGTTCTGTAATTACTTTGAACTTTTTCATTGTGATAACCCTGAAAAGTACCCTACATCCAACGCTGATCAACCAAGTTATATATGAGATTTTGTTTTTTTTAAGCTGAAGCACTCTTCCTTGTCCACAGCCCACGTGAGTGTGGGTAATATTAGAAAGATGTGCCGGTTGGAATTTTCCCACTTAGCAGTTTGTTGTTTATATTCTGGATAACCACCTTTTTGATTCTTTTGTTACGATATCTGTTCCAAAGAGCAGTTTTTACTCCCACTTAGTTTCTTGTGTAGAATTTAATTATTGCATGTATTTTCTTCTTTTTAATGTAGTGTGCGTGCACACACACACACACACACACACACACACATATGTATATACATATACACAGCTGAGTTAAGAGCAAACGGTAGCAGAAAAAAATACAATAGCAGAACATTTTCAAAACATTAAATGTTCTGCATTTTTTTCCCCCCCCAAAAGCTAATTCTGGTAGTTGAAGAGTCTGCCAAAACTAGAAAACTAAGTTATTTCGAAAATTTTCTTGTTTTTAAGAGAAATGCAACATAACAGACACAACTTTGAAGAAGAAAAAGTGTGTGTCTGTACAGAAAGGAGGGGGGGGTCTGTAAATTTGAAATAAAGCGCAGTTATTGTCATCTGACCAAAAAGTTTTTCCAAACTTCATTGTATATTTGATCCAATCCTCTTATCAATGACCTTCGTGAAAGTTCTGTATTTTTAGTTTCAGTATTAAAGAAAAAAAAAAGCTTCCTGCTAAAAGACCTACCCGAGGTTAAGTGGTGTTTGAGATGTTACACTTAAAAGAAATTCGGATTTTATTTTATTTTTTTTATTTTATTTTAAATTGTTTTATCTTGTGAATATTTTCTTTTTATTTTTAAGATTTATTATCTTACTATAAAGGTATTTTAAAATCTTTTTTTTTTTTTAAAGTGATTTTATTTCCGATTTTCTTTTTTTTTGTTTTTGTTGAGGATGGCGCATCCTAACAGATGCTAGACATTCATCCACTATTTCGGATACTCCATACCGAGAGATCGTTTTACAATTCTATTTGAAGTTAAGTGGTGTTTAAGATGTTAAGCTTAAAAAGAAATTCTGATTTATTTATTTTTAATTTTTCTTGTTTAATAAAGTGAATACTTTATTTTAAATCTATTTTCTTACTGTGAAAGGTTTTTTTTTTAAAGTGTTTTTGTTTATTTATTCATTTGTTTTTTCAATTTCCTTAGTTTTTTTTTTTTTTTTTTTTTCTGGAGATGGAGCAACCACTATTTCAGAAACTCCAAATCGAAAAATCTTTCTAAGATTTTAACTGTCCCTTTAAGTGCACTTGTTTGGATCTCTCTTGTACTTGGTTCACCTGGTATATTCGCTAGATAGATTTTGAAATTCTTTTTCATGACACTAGTGGCTTCTATAATAACTGGAATGATGGAAATTTTCCCAAGATTCCAATTTCTTTTCATGCCGTACATAAAACCTTGGTATTTTGTTATCTTCTTCCTCATCATTAGGGATACTGACTTCAAATAAGATGGCTACTCTTTCCCTTTTGTATCCTATAACTGTGTTAAATTTCATCGTTCTGTTTTCTAAATATGTAACGGTATGGAGTACATAAGTCATACACCATCCACCATGATTATTTATAACTGTTATATGTACAAGGGTCATTCCAAAAGTAAGGTCTCTTATTTTTTAACTCAAAAACTAAAAACATTGAAGAGCTACAAAGACGAGAGTGGTACCATTAAAACAAGTGATCTTTCGTGCTCCAGAATTTATTTTTCTACATAGTCGCCATCATTCTCAATGTATTTTTGCCAGCCTCTTTTGATGCCCTGGTCGTAAAAGTCCAGAGCCCACTTTGTCACTTGCATCTCTGTTGCCACTATGAAATCGCCGAACCAATCTTCTAACTGTGCTGAGGTCAACTGCATCGATTTTGTAAACATTCAACAGGTGCTGATGAATGTTGATCAGTTCAATTTTTTTTTTGCATGGAGGAATTCGATGACACATCTCTGCTTCTGACACATGTCCATGACTGGGCTTGATTTCTTAGTCTCACACTGTCAATATCTGCACTAGAGAGAGATGAAACTTTCAGGTTATGAATGCATAAGTTCAGTCATCATAACAATGCAATTTGCAATGTTTTTTGGGACGTCCCTTGTATATTCCCAGGACTTGCTGCTATACTACAAGACCATGCATTCTACCAGAATAAAATCGAAGCAGAACGATTAGAATTACAAAAAGAACAGTTGGCAAAAAGTAAGACTTTAAAAGATGTTTATTCCAGCTCAACAATGATGGCAAAGTTATTTGAATTGTCAATTGGGTAGCAAATTCTTGTGACACGACATGTTTCCCGCTCGACAACTGATGACCCCAGCATTGTTTCCATAATCTTCTTCTCATTTATCTTCTCTTCTCATGGCCGTATTTTTGTAGTCTCACACTGGCGGCTGCCGATAGGGTGTGCACAAGTTCATAAGTATAAAAATAACACAAAACTAAAGGAAAATACAGACTCTGGTACTTTCTGTTGGACTCTGGTTGCGTGGGTCACAGCCCCAACCATCTACATCTACTATCACGTTTATCAGTTAGTTGATCAATTCATTTCATCATCTGCTCCAAACCATGATTTGTGTTCAACTGTGCTTAACTCCCTAACTGACCTCCTAAACCCCTTCCAATCCTAAATATATCTCCTTATTGTTCAGTTTTTTGTCATCTTAATAGCTACCATACTTTGCTTAACAGTCCCCTGGTTCTTTTGTTTCTGTCATCTTAATTGCAACCAAAGAAAACAAACTCCGACATCTTTTATAATATAAAACTCACCTGTCTTTTTAAATGTACGAGGGGTGTGCAATAAGTAATGCCCCTGACCCACTTCCCATAGCAGTATAGCAACGAAACTTGGCACAGTTATTAGTCTTTCTCTACATAGGAACCACCCAGAGTTATGCATTTCTCCCATCGTTTGATGCAGCTATGGAGACCGTTTTTGTAGAACACCCCAGGTTGGTCCTCCAACCACGATGTAACTTCAGAAATTAAGGCTGTGTCATCTGGGAAACGCTTTCCTTTTAAAAACAACTTCATGGCTGGGAAGAGGTGAAAGTCAGAAAGAGTGCAAGAATAGGGAGGATGGGGGAGGATTTCATAACCACACGCCTGTGCTTCTGATCTGGCGACATGCGAGTTGTGGACCGGAGCGTTGTCCTGCAGGAGGAGGGTACCTTTGCTGATCTTGCCTCACCTCTTGATTTTGATAACTTCCCTTAATTTCCTCAAAAGTGAAGCATAATAGGCTCCTGTAATTGTGGTAACCTTTGCCAGGAAATCTTTCATCACTACTCCGTCCTGTTCCCAGAAGACTGTGAGCATGACCTTGTCAGCGGAGGGCTGCACCCTTGCCTTCTTTGGAGGTGGTGAGTCCAAGTGCTTCCACTGCGTTGACTGGACTTTGGTCTCTGGATCATAGTGATGGACCCAAATTTCATCCTGTGTAATCAGTCTTTTGAAAAACTTTGACTCATCTTCTTGGCACATCTCCAAATTCATCCTTGAGCACTTAACGTGTTCTCGCTTCTGGAATGGTGTGAGCAACCTGGGAATCCATCTGGCAGACACCTTATGCATATGCAAATGGTCATGAATGATAGTTTCCACAGACCTTGTACTAATCTTAACATCTTGGGCTATTTAGCGAATAGTAATGCGTCGATCTTCCAAAATGGCAGCCTCAATTTGATGGACAGATGCCTCATCAATGGCAGAAGGGGGTGGGCGACCAGGTTTTGGAGCTGTTTCCACAGATTTCCGACCATGTTTGAATTCATAATGCCAGCATTTTACAAGGTCATATGATGGGGCATTGTCACCATAAGTTTCTTTCATTTCATCAAAAGTCTCCTGTGGTGTGCGTCCTTTCAAATACAAAAACCGAATCACTGCTTGACATTCAACAGGCTCCATTTCACACCTGACTTAGTTCAAACACCTGTAAAACAGAAACCACAATTAGTTCAGAGCTGTAATTTGCCACATAACCCGTAGAGATATAAATCATTGCATATGCAAAATTTCAGCTAGATCAGACAACTGGAAGTGGGTCAGAGGCATTACTTATTGCACACCCCTCGTATGAATGTATATATGTATGTATGTATGTCTGCCTAAAACTTTCGACAGAGGCGACAGATTTTCATGAAGTCAGTATCGTTTTGAAGCTCGACCCTTCATACGACAAATATCGGAAATTGGCTAAAAACATAATTTCCTTCACCCTCAGTTGGGCACTTTTCTACAAGGAGGGGTTGCTTTTTTTCGCCGATATTTTTGAAAGTCATCCCCTCTTTTTGACTGACTAGCCTTAATTTAAACATTTGTCACTTCCGGTTTGGCGATGAGCGCAACAGCAAAAACGTCATGTTTTTTTTGTTTTTTTTTCACATTCTTTTCCTCCTTCACAGTATAGGTTCGAGCCTGCTTGCCTACTACCACTTTTTTTTTTTTTTTGCTCACCACACCTCCAAACACTCGGGCAACGCCGGGCCACAGGCTAGTTTTACATATATATTCGTTGGACTCTGTGCATGTGTCACACCCTCGACCCTCTAAATGCTAAGGTTCACATCTACATCTATTGTTGATACCGTGTTGGTTGGTCAATTCATTTCACCATCTGCTCTGAGCTAGGAGCCGTCTTCAACTGTGTCAAAACTCTCATTAATGTCAAGTGTCACATTGTTAACTCAACTCTGTTGTTGATTGTTACCAGCATCAACTGGATACTGTCATAAAACCATTTGCAAATTCTAAATATATCTCCATTGTTCAGTTTGTTGGTTAATAGTTGATAACTACCACACCCTGCTTAACAATCACTTTGTTCTTTTGTTCCCATCATCTTAATGACGACCACACCTTAACTCTCTTTGATAAGCCTGTTTCCTCTTCTTTTGTTATATTTTTTCCCTGCTTCCTAACACTTGCAGGAGAGGTGCCGATGGCATCACATTGGTACAAATGAAAGTGATTTATCTTACAACATGATTTGGAACACCATTGAAGCTTTCAACTATGATTCAAATTATGAGGGTACTTTTGTCTTGTATTTCAGGTATTATGAAGATATATATATATATAAAGCAGACCATAAAAAATTGGACAGATTTTAAACAGGTTTGGTTACTGTTAAGGAAGTTGGGCATAGTGTAATATAAAAAATTTGTAAATATGAAGCAATACAATAGTTGACCAAATTATTTAGTCTCAAACCATCTCATTTCCGAAAGATGTGGAAGTGTTTGAACATTACAAGAAACGATAATGAGGACTACACGACTTTTGTAATCACAGTAAATAAACACTATGATGACTTTCGGTTATCGAAATTATGTACAAAAGGATTGGTGTCAAACACAGATTTGGAAATTAGGAGAGTTCTTAAGAAACAAATAACTGATCGGGTGATTGGAAAAATGTATGATATATATTGGTCATCCAGACATATCATGGATGAAGAGTCCGATGTGAAGCTGATTGTGCTAGATGAGCATGGATTGAGATATCGAGAATAGAGGTAAATTTAAAGATGTGTGTAAGCAACAAAAACGCCTCCCATAAAATTAATACCCTCATCTAAAACAGACCAACCATGATCGATAATCCATATTGACTTTTCTATTTGATGGGGATTATTATTAGCTGGTTGTAGTGGATAGCTTCACTTAGACAGAATAGAAACTACAATCGTACACACATTTCTGAGTCATGGATTTTGTAGTATCAGATAATGATACTCAATTCACGCCCAGTTATTTCAAAATTTTTTGCCAGTTTCTAGTTGAACACCTTACAACCGTGCTGTATTATCCAAGAAGTAATGATCTAGCAGAGTGATTTGTTGATACTTTTAAACGAGCAATAAAAAAAAGCATGGGCACTTCTATGGAGAAAGCCATGCAGGATTTTCCACAGTTGTATGGAATGATTCCAAATGATAACATTCCATCTTGCATGTCACCAGCAGAAGCTGTGTCCACAAGAAAGATCAAGATGATGTTTGACAGATTTACTAACTCATCAGAAACAGGAACGAAAAATAAATGTAAAAAAAAAAAAAAAAAAAAGAAGCAAGTTTTCAAATTGGAGACAAGGTTATTTTCTGAACGTTTCAAAACAATAATTTTGGAAAAATCTAGATTATAGATAAAAGAATTGGAAATTTGTTTTATGTGGTGAAAGGGGCAAAATTTATCCATAAGAGACATTTAAACCAAATCAGAAAAAAGATATTCTGATAGTGTTGAGGACAACATTACAGATCATTTGATGGATGCTGTGTTTGACACATTCGAGTTACCAGTCTTAGTTCCTAAAAAGTGAACCTCAAAAATGAAAAGAAAATTGCAGACTTCATGGAAGTTAACTCTGAGAGAAAAAAAATATTTACATACTCCTTATGGATCATAATCTTAAAAAGTGGTCTATAGTTGAAGCTGATTTACCTATTTCAGGAATAAATGAACTAACCCAGACAATAAATATATATACAAATGTACGTTGTGGCAGTTATTGTCGGCAGTTATGCCTCCAGAATCATAGCATATAAATACTTTTGTTAATTATATCACAGCGTTTATCTTGATTGTTATTGGCCTGCAAGGCCACAACACATTTCAAATTCAAGGCTGAGTTTGTTTTGATAGTTTGTAATTTATGAAAAGCATTGGATAAATTTATAAAATAAACGTCATGTTTTGTTGGTTGGAAAGGAAAATGAAAATAGATTTTCATAAATATGGTGAACAGATAAGGAAAGTGTTGATAGCACGTGGTTAAGGTCTTAGCTAATTCTAATGCTAAATTTAACCCACTTTAGAAATGAGTGTGAGACACATCAATAAAATAATTTTGCTCAGGTCTTCATCTTTTTATTAGCTTAACATATGGAAGAAAAATGCTGCCCAAAATAGCTTGACATAAATGCGTGTTTTGACCTGTTATAAGGTTATCCATTCCAGCAAATCCTGGGAACATCAACCTGAAAGAACAGTTGGAAATGACTTATATACCATACATTATGACCATATAATCCCTACAGCCAATTACCTTGAAAATGCTGCTGTGAAACCTGACATAGTTATATGGACTAAGTCAGAGAGAGTTGCAACCTTGGTTGAAGTGAGTGTTCCTAATGATGGAGGTCTGAACAGAGCTGAAAGGAAGAAACAGATCAAATATCAAGGTTTCATGTATGATATGAAAAGAAACTGGAATCTTAGAGAGATATCAATCATACCAGTTATTATAGGTGCCACAGGGCTTATGAAGTCCTACCTAAAAGAGCTCTCGGTTGGTTTCAATAAAAAGCAGGGCAATGTTGGCAGTTGGTTTGGCTGCCCCATATCCAGCATTACAATCTTCAAAGAAGGAAATTGGCTGCACAAGACCAGGGCCTCATGACGAACGCCTTTAAAAAGATGAATGGTCTAAGCAATAATAAATGCAGGTTCTGCAATACTGAGGTTGAGAGTGTGGACCACCTGATCTCGAGTTGCAAAGTCCGACTTGGAGATCATTATTATACAGGAGTTTGCAAATACCTTCATTGGAAGATATGTAAGAAACTAAACGTTCAGTGTAGTAAAAAATACCTGAGCGAACAGTTGGGAATGACATGTACACCATTCATTATGACTACATAATTCCTATTGGTACATATCTAGAAAACACAGCCATTAAACCAGATATAGTGATTTGGGACAGAGCGAATAAAAAAGCGACCATAATAAGGTCAGTGCATGCAATGATACAGGGCTTAACAGAGCTGAGAGCGAAAAAAAAACCCCCAAAGTATAAAGGTCTTATGTATGATATGAAACGAAATTGGAAATTAAGAGATTTTCATTATACCAATCATCATAGGAGCAACTGGGTTTATGAAAAAGAACTTAAAAAAGGTACTTAGCAAGTATACCCGGTGAACCAAGTGCAAGTGAAATACAAACGATTGCACTGAAAGGGACGGCTAGAATCCTAAAAAGATCTCTGGGTTGGACTCACTAAAATAGGGGTAAATGTTAGACATCTGGTTGGATGTCCCACCTTCTAGAAGAAAAAGATGAAGAAAAATAAAATAAAAAAAAAGTGAAAATAATAGTCTTGTGACATGTAACAACAGGAGATAACATTACACAAAGCCATTTGAAGAATGTTACAGGCTTTCATATGTGGTGTGCCAAAAGAAGGTAGAAGGCCATGACAGTATGAGATCCCTTTTCTTAAATCTATTAATGAAACTGATCATCATATCTTATCGCAATAGAAATTAACCCATCGCATGGCGGTGCTGTTTGCCTCCTTAAGGTCTTGGTTTGAGCAATGAGGACCCAATCGGCAGTTTTCCCTAAGGTGGTGCATCGTTTGTACCTCTCCATATGGACATAAAGGTGAGGTGTCTAGGCCCCACTTGTGGAGATTGTTTTTGTTTTGCTTTCTTTGGCTCTGGCTCTATTTAGAGTCACCCAGTTTTTTCTACCAAGGTTTGAACCCTGGGGGAGTGTTTCTTTTGGGTCTGGTAGGACTTCATTTTTATTCCTGCTGTTATAGTCTCGCTATCGTTCCATCCTATAGGAGGCAGCTTGCCTGGGATCGATTTCCTCTATATTGATGAAGCTACTGCGAGATTTTAGTCTTTGTCTCACTGATTGGTGGCCAAACAGTGAGTGCTTGTGGTCATTAAGCTGTTTGTACCATTCCATTCTGGTGATGACTTCTCGCCTGATATGTGGTGGTGGAATACCAGTTAGGCAGTATAGAGCTGGCAAGGGAGTTGGTCTTAGGGCACCAGTTATGGTTCGGTATGCCTTGTTCAGCTCTACATCAATTTTATGGCATTGCATGATCTTGCCCATACTGGGGCACAATACTCCGCTGTGGAATGGTACAGTGCGAGAGCTGTTTGCCTCAATGTTTTGGGGTCAGCACCCCAATTGCTGGTGGCAAGCTTACTGAGAAGGCTGTTTCGTGATGACAGCTTGCCTTTCAATTTGGTAATGTGTTTTCTAAAAGAGTGTTCTGTCCAGAGTTACCCCCAAGTAGACTGGGAAAGGTTCATGTGTAAGCAGGTTCATCTACCGCAGATGTGCTGACGGTTATATCTCACAGGATTAGTGAATCTCTTGACAAAGGCTTCCTTTCTAGGGCAATTGCTCTTGACATATCAAAGGCCTTCGACAAGGTATGGCATAAGGGTCTACTTCACAAGATTTCCAGCTATGGTATAACTGGAAATGTTTTCTCAATCATTAAATCATTTCTCTCCGATAGGCTCATAAGAGTAGTGGTCGATGGACAAAAATCGGAGGCCTGCAGTATTAATGCTGGAGTCCCTCAGGGGTCCATCCTGGGTCCAACTCTCTTCCTGATCTACATCAATGACCTCCCTAAACACATACTTAAATCATTCCTTGACATCTATCCTGATGACACGACCATCTATGGCAACACATCAAAGGCTGTAAATGACAAAGTTCTCTCTGATTCTCTCTCCTCTGATCTCGAGCGTGGTTCAGTGGGGGAAGACGTGGCTGGTTACCTTTAATGCATCCAAAACCACCAAACTCCTATCCTTACATCATCAACGCTCTGATCCCCATCTGGCATCAATTGGGATGGATGGCTCTCGTCTGGGAGAGGCCCCGTGTTTTGACAAGCTTCTGGGTTTGACCTTTACTCCTGATCTGAAATGGAACACGTACATCAAGTCTGTTGCCAAGGTCGCTGGAAAGATGGTGGGATCCTTCTACCACTCCAGAAGATATCTCACTACTGATGCAATTCTCTATCTATATAAAAGCCAAGTACGTCCAAGGATGGAATACTGCTGCCATATCTGGGCAGGAGCTGCTAAAAACAGCCTATCCTGCCTTGACAGAGTACAAAATAGACTTTGTGGCTTAGTGGGGGATGCCCTTTTCTCTACCCTGCAACCTCTCTCCCACAGAAGAGACGTTGCGAGCCTATCCTTGTTTTATCGTTATTTCCATGGCACGTGCTCATCTGAACTCCAATCTCTGGTCCCCCCTCGCCAATCTTTCACGAAAAACACCCGTCTAGCTGAATCCACGGTGAAAAATTTCCCCCACTCTTTATCTGTGCCTAAATCAAAACGTGGATTCCATGAACAAAGCTTCTTTCTTAGAACTGCACGTCTGTGGAACTCTGTTCCATCTGCCTGCTTCCCACCTGACTATAACTTGGATGTCTTCAAGTCCAACGTTAACAAATTCCTAATGAACTGCCCCCTTAAGTAAACACTTCATCAAATCTCCACACTAACGTAATGTACTTGCAATAACCCTTATCCCTGAGTGGCTTCCGGGCCTTGATAAGTGGTGACCACTGTGTAAAAAAAAAAAAGAAAAAAAAAAAAAGCATGTTGTCATTCCACATGACTCTTAGTCTCCGATTTTCTTGGTGATTATTAAGATGAAAGGCGCAAACCTGGGTCTTGTTTGGGTTTCCATTTAAGTACCACTTTTTGTAGTACTTAGAGAGAGTGGCTAGGGTATCAGAGAGTCTTTCTTCTATGATGTCAAAACTATGTGTCTGGGTGGTGATGCATAGGTCATCTGCATATATATATCTTTGTATATTTGGGTATTGTGGTTGGCCGTTAGTGTAGATATTGAATAGGGTTGGAGCCAAAACCGAACCTTGTGGGAGGCCATTGTTTTGGATAAACCATCTACTCTTTTTGCCATACATCTCAACATGAAAACGTCGGTTACTAAGTAGACATTCAATTATGCTCACCAATGCTGAGTTTTGTATCATTTGGGCTACTTTTAGTATGAGTGCCCTATGGTTGACAGTGTCGTAGGCTGCTGTAAGGTCTACGAACACAGTGCCTGTTATTTTTTTGGTCTCAAATCCATCCTCAATAAATTGGGTCTGGTTTAAAATCTGGCTACAACATGACCGACTTGGTCTAAAGCCAGCTTTGTCAGCTGAGAGTTGTTCTTCCGTTTCCGTTATTCTGGCAAGTATCATGCGCTCATTTAGTTTATAGAGAATGCACAGTAGGGAGATAGGTCGGTAGCTCTTAGGTGATGTGGGGTCTTTTCCAGGTTTTAGAATGGCTACTACTCTTGCCTTTTTCCAGATTTTAGGGAGTTTGAGGGATGACGCACAGTTATTTATTAGGGACAGTAACCACTTTCTTACACTTGTTCCAAAGTGTGTTACCATCTCTGTGGTTATTCCATCACGGCCCGATGCCTTTCAATGAAACTGATGTAATAGTCTCAGCAGAACTTGAATGCGTTACTACATTATTATGACAATATGTTGCTACATCGCTATGTCATTACATTATTATGTTGTTACATTACTACATTGTTACTTCACTATGTTACAACATACGTTAAGAGGAGCATAAAGAGGATCTCGGGTTTATTTTTAGCAGCCGTGTATCTCACTTCCCCTTTTTTGTTCTTTAGTCCTTGTATTCCATTACTGATGTTTCTGACACAGAGGGAAGAATTGCTGTTTCCTGGGTCAGAATCTATTCCAACTAACATTTATCGTTGGCAAGTTTTTTGACCCTGAAGTAGTATTTTTCTTTTTAGCTCCTTACATCAAGTAGCTTTATGCCTTGTCTGGAGCGATTTCCATTAAAATAAACAAACTACATCACTATGTTACTATGACCAGTTTATGGTAACAATGGCATTAGGATGGAAAAAAAATGTCTTCCTTTCTTTATGACTATATCGTTTTTTGTTTGGCTGCAAGTTAAACATAGAAAAGAAAAACCCTGTTTGTCCTGTCATTTTCAATTTATCTTATTTTTTTTTGCAGTTTGGCTTGGATGAAAATTCACCTTCAACAATGAATCTCTCAGAATTCCCAAGTTTTATTCACATAAACCTGAAAAAGTAAGTTTTTAATAATATTTTTCAAAATGAGGTTTCATCATTCAGTTTTTTTGTATTTTTAGAAATATACTTTTTTTTTGTAAAAATATGCTTTTTCTTTTATTTAAAATTTTTTTTAATGCCGGTTTCTTCCATTACATTGTTTCCATATTTCAGGTTACGTGGGGAATTTTATCCGCAAAAGAAAGTTCAATTATCATGTGTGAGAATGTAGGAATATCCTCAAGATAAGCACTGAAATTTGTATTAGAAGCGACAACTTTTGGAGAGAAGGAAAATCTACAGTGTGCATTTTGAATGAAGAACCATTTTTGTAATAGGAAAATGATCTCAAAAGGGATGGCAAAAAAATAACTCTATCGTCGACAAAAGGAAATGATCAAATTGCGAACATTAAATGTAGTTGTCGCAAACAAAAATTGGCAGCATCAATCCAGTCAGAAAAGTCTTGAATTGTAAATATTTTCAGATAAAAAATGGTAGCATTAATTCAGTAAGGATCAGCAGAACATAGTTCCTTTCTCATGTCAAGACGAAAAGCTATAACTAAAAATTCAAAGAAATTCAGTATATATATATATATATATATATATATATATATATATATATATATATATGTATGTATGTGTGTGTGTGTGTGTATGAATAAAAAATCAATACGAAAATTATATAAATGTTTATATCTTTTCTGTATTTATTTCCTGCGTGTTTACGTGTAGGAATACAAGAAGTCTTTTGAAAAAAATAAGAATGTTTCCTTCGAAAGCACACAATTTTCGACCGATCCTTCGATCTTCCTCAGTGTGAAGATTTGGACAATTATATTTATAGCCAGGAGTGATAAGAACACACCAATCAAGAATCACTAAGGACACACCAATCAAGAATCACTATATATATATATATATATATATATATATATATATATATATATATATATATATAATGGAAATGGTAATTAATAAAAACTGAAGAAAGTGCTCAATACCGTTGTAGAGCAGATATGCGTTTTATTTTTTATTACCGTATCTATCTGTTAAGTTACATTATTGTTTCAGCTACTTGGCCGTTTTTTTTGGCCGTCTGTAGCATCCTCAAACTTTTACAGACCTGTAAAAGTCTGAGGATGCTACAGATGGCCAAAAAGAAAACGGCCAAGTAGCTGAAACAATAATGTAACTTAACAGATAGATACGGTAATAAAAAATAAAACGTAGATATATATATAGTGATTCTTGATTGGTGTGTTCTTATCACTCCTGGCTATAAATATAATTGTCCAAATCTTTGTGATCATACCTAATATTGTGCCCAAAATATTACAACAGTTTATATATTTTAAAAATTTTACTTGGCTAAGTAATGAAAAATGATGTATAACAGAAAGTGGTAAATGTATAAAAAGGAGAAAGCTTTATGAATACATGCAGTTTTGGCTTTTTCTTTTTTTTTGGGGAAAGAAGGGTTGTTTTGCCCATGAACTGATATCTGGAGGCTTGTCACAATGTTGTCAAGCCAACATTAACCAAGGTAGGAAAACTGAGAAAAAAAGAGTTAAAGCAGCATATGTTTGAGATGCATGTAACTGGATTACATGTTGGCCAATTCAATAGACAGATAAAGGGACAAAGGACAAAACCACTGTCCATACAATGAGTGTTATAAATTGTAATAATTGTCTTTTGGTCGTCATTTTTACATTTTAGCAATTGTTCTCAATTTTTCAACACACAATGGATATGATGTAAGTGTGTAGGTTTGCTGTATTTGTCTTGAAACGGAATATTTTAATAATACTTTTATTTGATTTCAGATACTAATTTTTTGCCTGTTTGATGACACAAGAATTTCCAAAATGCTTACATTTGGAACAAGAAGAGCAAAGAGCAGCATTTTCCAACAAGCATGTTCCTTTTCGCAAGCTGTACGATGCCCCCTGAAGAGAATGTACCACAAGTCTGGAATCAAACAGACCAATGAATCTCGGACGAATCCCCTTCAAATTCAGATGATCTCAGAAAAGCTGCACAATCTGATTTTTTCCCAGACGCGTTCATGTCCAAATGATAAAGTCGAACTTGCTGTGAATCATCTAACAAGCCATAAACTCCTTTCTGGTTCACCCACGATTCTTCCTGACGTGAACCTTGAACTTCCGAAATTGATTGGTGAAAATATTGATGATCACTTTCGTAAGATTGCCCAGAGGCAAATTGATGGTTATCTTGCTTTATTAAACAACTTGTACTCACTACCTTTTTTACCTCTCAAACCAAAAGAATGGAGCTTTACGAAAGGATGGACAAGATATGATTCAAATGGCGTAGCGACGAGTGTGCCTTATCCTGAGGATCAGGCTTTAGTTTTTGATATTGAAGTTCTTATGATGGAAGGTAATTATCCGACTCTTGCCACGGCCGTCTCCCACCAATTTTGGTAAGTTAAATTTTACTTTTATTTCAGTCTGTTTTAATTAGTATTTTGTCAACAAGATTGAAATAAGTAAAAAAAATTTTTTTTTTTTTCCAACTATGTATATTTTTTTGTTTCACTATTGTTGAATATTTAGGGAATGCGGGAGGGGACAGTTCTTGTGTGGCTGTGACGTCAGTCGAAAAATGATTTCTTCCCATTCTCGCTTTCCCCACTTAGTCCCTAAACTTTAAAGTAGATGTCTCATGGAGTTTGTAAGAAACTCTGCCTTTACAGGCCGAGGAGAAGGGTGTTGCATACTCCGGATATCATCACTGAGTTGACCCTATGAAGTCATTCACTTTCAGAAGGTCATTTAACAATTAATACCTCAAATAATTTAAAAGCATACCTTGTTTTCTGGGATGTTGTCATACGTGTGTGCATGTGTTGTAGTGATTCTGCCAACTGATGACAGCTTGGATAGCTGTAATAAACAAAAACATCTGACATACTTCCTAATTTAACTTTTTTTTTTTTTATGTACTAGCAAGCCACCACATATCAAGGCGCAAAGGCAACTCGAAGATAAAGTTGAATGAGTTTGTCCGGAGCCTTGGTAACGTTGATTGGCACTGTGTAGAGTTTAATTATTTAGGAGAAGGACTCAATAAGTATTTGTTAACATTGGCCTTGAAAACTACTATATTGTAGTTAGCTAGGAAGTAGCCCCATGATATTGTGTTCTGCAGATGGGCACTTCTTACAAAGAAACTTTTCTCATGAGTTTTGGATACACAGAGAAAGAAAGAAAAATTATTTTCAGTTGTTGTAGTTAGATGAGTTCTTGCTGTGAATGTTTTACAGGGAAGAACCAGAGATTGGAGCTCTGTCAAGTGCCTAGCATTAAAATAATAACAGAGTAGAGAAAGACTAGCAACTTTTCTTTTGATGAGAAAGAAACTGTAGGAAAAAGAAAAGGACATTCTCCACTAGATAGTTGGTTTTGTACTTTCAGCAGTATTTCCCCAGATGTGGTAACAATACAATTCAGGGTCTTAGAAGATGAATGTTTTATTTGTTATGATGTTCAGTAAGGTGCATGAGTGGCATTGCAGATAAAAGAAACAAACATTCAAATAGCAAAGACCAACATATGGGTGGCATGTACAAGGATTCTTCCAAAAGTAAAGCCTCCTATCTTTTTCAACTCAAAAAGTTAAAGAGCTATGAAGACAGGAGTGGTACTATTAAAACGAATGACCTTTTATGCTCCAGAATTTATTTTTCTACATAGTCACCACCATTCTTAATGCATTTCTGCCAGGAATTCAATGACACATCTCTGCTTCTGATGCATGTCCAAGACGGGGATTGCTTTCTTAGAGTTTCACATCGTCAATATTTGCAACAGAGAGATGAAACTTTTAGGTTATGAATGCATGGGTTCAGTCATTATAACAGTGCAATTTTCCATTTTCCTTTGATCCATTCAGGCAGAATAAAAAATAGGAGACATTACTTTTGGAAAACCTCTCGTACTTACAGAGGACCAACCAACTGCGAGTCGGTAAAATTGTCACTAGCTTTTTCGACTCTCCATATTGCAAGCTTTCAACAACAATCTCTCAACAATGAGAACGACAACAAATTCATCATCATCATCATCATAGCATTTCACTCCAAATTGAGATCCATCATCGAGGCAGTGTCCGAGGCATCCCTCCTGTCCACATTGGAGTATGCTTCGCTTATGGAACATTCTGTGAGGATATGTGTGGTAGTCTGCATGTCAGCATCACAGGGACATCGAGCGTTCTGTACATAGGCCCATTTGTGCAGGTCGTCTTGTGTTTTGGCAACCTTCGCTTGGGTCCGGTTAAATGTTACCCACTCTTTCCATGGGGAGTACAGTTCGGAGTCTACCAATTCAAGGAGTTTTGTTTGTCTGAGGCAGTGGCAAAGCTCTTGTTGGATGGAAGTTGCTTCTGTGCTGCTCATCAGCCTCTGCTTTCACTATTGCCTCGAGTAGAACAGCGTTAAAACTGTCAAAGAACTTTAGTTATCAGATTTTTTACAGCTAATAACAAAACCATTATTTTCTCTTGGCGCCAAGCCCAACAGTCTGGCCCATTGTTGGGATGGCTTGTTCCCTACTAACTGAAGTATGGCTTTAGTCCCGTGCAGTTCCAGAAGGTCTATCCTCCTAGGCTTTGCCTTCTCCCTTTGAGAAGGGTTAGTTTATTTTTAATTACCTTAGCCACCCCTATTAGGGAATGCCAACAGGGCTGTGAAGCTTTTTATGCAATGCTCTTCTTCTAGGGTGGTGGCTTTACATATATTGTTTTCCAACCCTTGTGACACATCTTGCGTGGTAGGAAGATTAAAAACTTTTTTTATATAATGCTGTTTTGGATGTGTTCTATTTGACCAACTCTTCTTTATTTATTACTCTTTCTACTTTTCATAAAGTTAGTTCTCTCTATCGCTCTAAACCCAAAAGCTTGTGCCTATTCTCTATTTCTATAAATCTACTATCAAACCATGTATGGAGTACTGTTGTCATATTTCAGCTGGTGACTCTCTGTCTCATTTAAAGATTCTTGATAAAGTGCAGAACTGTATCTAATTTGGGTACTCATGCACTTATTGATCCATGCTGAAATAATAACGTTATTATTTAAAAAGCCATTTTTAACATGGGGAGGGGAGGGTGTTTTGTACCTATTCTGTACTTTAATCTTACAATTGAATAAAAAAACATATCATAAAACTTTAATTAAACTTGGAAATACGATTTAAAAAATAGTGCGGATCAGTAAGTGCACTAGCACCCTAATTTGATTAGCCCCTTTTCCTTCTCTGTACCCCCTTTCTCTATCAAACAGACGTGATGTTACTCGTTTCAGTCTTTTCTATAGATACTATTATGCCATATGTTCTTCAGAATTGTCTCATATATTTCCTGCTTCCTTTGTTCCAGCTTATTTGACTTATTGGCCTTGTAGTCTCCATCAATTCACTGTTTTGATACATCATTCCTACTCCATTCGACTGCAGGCTCATTAGAGCATTCTTCTTGCCCAGTTTTCCTCTTATTTAGAGTCTTAATTTTTTCAAAACTAAAGTCAATAAGCATCTTTTATCTTTGTGATAATGATCTTTTGTTTTTGTTAATACCTTACATCAAATGGCTTTATGCCTTGTCTGGAGCAACTTCTATAAACTAAAAAACAATAATTAAAGCATATCCATTTATTTTGGTTCATTTTTTTCATCTGCTTATTTTTTGTTTTTGTTTTTGTTTTGCAGGTATTCGTGGTGTAGTGATTATTTAATAGAAGAGAAATTCCAGTGGAGTCCCAAGCCACAAATGGAAGATTTAATTCCACTTGAATCAAAGCAAACACAAAACATTGTGAGTGCAAAGAGTCAAAAAGAACGAATTATAATTGGCCACAATGTTGGATTTGATCGTTCTTTTGTGAAAGAACAATATTATCTGAAGGTAATGAACCATTCTTAACCAGCAGACTTGCGGTATTTTGTCCATTCGCAAACTCATACATTCATTTCAAATGGGTCAGATGATTCTTTTGTTGACATTTGTTTCACTGATATCCGTTGAAATATGCATTTTGCATCTTCCAAAAAGCAATCAACAGTAAAGCCCACGTTTACCGAGTACATTTAAAGAAGACATTTATAGGGAGGACATTAAAAGCTGAGTTCCAATATATATACAAATAAAATGTTTTATTTGACTTGAAATATGTAAGAACAATAAGAGAGTGTTTTGAGTACATGCATATATGTATACGAATGAGCATGCATAAAGTAGTTTGTTGTGCGTATGAGTTCATTGTGTATACGTGTATGGATTAATATGAGAGTTTGTTGTGTGTATAAATTTGTTGTGCGTATAAACGTGTATGCATATCATTCTTCTTAATGTCCTAATGTCCAGGTTGCATTTTTGAAATTCACCAGATGTTATAATCAGGCTTTAGTAGAGTGTATTCCAATTTCTGCTGTAGTTGTTCATTTGAACCTGAAATCATACAAATTAGTCTGTCATCTCATAAGATGTATCACAATAACATAATGAATTTTCAAGAGTCTACGGCAATTTTAAATGCATGTACAAAAAAAGTCTGGAAACTTATTTAAGGCACCTCGTATATAATAGTAGCTTGGGTAGGTCAAAAAATGAGGAACAAAAGTATGACTGAAGAATGCTTTGTTTTCGGTTTGCATGTGGTTGCAAATTTACTGTACAAGTTTGCATGTGGTTGCAAATTTACTGTACAAGTTCTCAACGTGAAAACTGAAAGATAGGGTTGGTTTTTCAGCTGTTTATCATGTTATCTATTATATAATTAATATTAATTTTAATTATTTTTAACATATTTAAACAAAGGAAAGGAATGGATTGAGCAGAGGTGGAAGAGGGCTGGAGGAGAGGGAAGTGGACAAAAGGGAATCAAATGAAGACAAAAATAGAGAGATAGAAGTTTCAATATAAAGGTTTAAACACGCTTTTAATCTCTTCTATTATTTTTTTTATGGATCCAGCCAATGCTGAGTAATCCTGGTAGTTATCTCTGTGTGTATGTCCAGCTAAAGCTAAAAAAAATGACAAAACAAACACCAACAAAGTTGTAATTTCTTCATAGGCATTATCTAAAATAAAAAAGGAATTTTCATTCTTGGATTCTAAACTGACAGAAATTTCATCAGAAAAGGAGGGGGGGGGTCTATTTTCCAACCATTAACTAAATGGAAGTAATTCTGATTTTTTTTTTTTTTTTTTTTTTTCAAGGTATTAATTCCTTTATGTAGATTCCTCAAGGAATGAGTCACATAAGAGAGAGTTGTCTCTGTATCTATATCCAGAGAGAAAATTAGCTGGTCTGAGAAGAAATAGAGGGTGGATAGGAGAAGGTAGGTGGGTAGAAATAGAATTTTTTTAATAAAAATATGTTACACTTTGATCCGAGGCAACGCTGAGTAGCCCTGCTAATCTATTATATAAAAGGCAAAATGTGTGTGCGTGCGTGTGTGTGTGTGTTGGTATGTGTTTGTATATCTTCCAAAAACTTTCGACATGTGCAACGAACACTGACAAAATCAGTATCGTGAGAAAGATACATCTCTCAGACAACAAATATCCAAATATTGGCCCAAAACATTAATTCTTTGACGTCAACTGGGCCGTTTTTTTTTTGAAGGAGGGGGTCAGTTTTTGCGACAACATTTTTGCAAAGTATTCACGCTTTGCGATCTCGACGTATTTATAAAAGACCTTATTTTGAAGGGCTGTGATGTCACAAGTCACATGGGTGAGATGACTAAAACATTTGTTTTTTCACCTTCTTTTCCTCTTTCACTTTACAGGTTTGAGCCTGGCTACTGCGTTTTTTTTTGTTTTTTTTAGGGCTTGGTTGCTCAATACCTTTATGATAAAACCTCTTCAAACTCAGGCAACACTTTTTAATATTTTATAAATTAGTTAACTGATTTTTCAAACTGACTTATTCCTGGTTCAAACAATATAACCCAAACTCAATAGAACTAATCAAAAGAAATATGTTTAGGAATTTTTTAGATGAGTATTGATAATTTCTATTATTCAGACTATTGCTCTCATCTTGAGTGTTATTTACACAATATTTCTGCTAATGTAACCTCCAAAACTCAATTTTAAGTTCTATTTTTCTGAGCGACACTCAAAATATAATTGCAAATTACTTAAGACTTCTATCCTGTCATGGCTGATGGAACAAGAGCATGCTACCTCCATGGATTACATAAAGTGTCTTGTTCAAAATTCTGTGTAGATTCCCAAGTCTGACAGAAGGATTCCCGAGTTTGTCAAGATGAACGTGAAATGTAAAAATAACACTCAAGAACAGTATGAAAATATATTTTAAAGTATTTCTAAAACTTTATTTTAAAGGGTACCAAGCTGCGTTTTCTTGATACAATGTCATTGCATATTGCCACAGTTGGTTTTACAACTTTCCAGAGAATGTTATTCCAGGCGAATCGAAACCATACATCGCGAAGTGAAGTGAGGGAACATCTTGAAAAAAGCAAGTATAGACCAGGAAAGCCGGTATGTAATGCAGATTTTTCACTTGATTTTATTTATTTTAATATTTCATTTATTACTAGCTGTATTTACCTGGTGTTATCTGAGTTGAGACATATTGTCATGGCTTTGAAAAATAAGTAATCTATACATATATAAAAGACAAAATGCACGCGAGAGTTTTTGTCCAAGAAAGGCTTTTTTCGCCAGGGTTCCCAGGGTTCCCAGGGGGGTTACTATCGCTTAGAAGTGTTTATATACCCCTTAAATAATAATGTCTAGGATTTGCAGAAATTTATTTACAGCGACTTTTACAAAATTATTGCTATTTTGGCTTCTCACGTGTTGATTCGGCTTTTTTTTCGTATAAAAGCGAAACTGATATGAAACTGATAAAAGTTCTCAGCTACGGGCCGGGAATGTCCATCCGATGGACATTTGGTCAGTGTCGGTTTTCACTGTCATATCAGACAATTGCTTTCATTTGGGCATTCTCTTAATAAAAGGGGAGCTGGTTTTCCCTCAACATGTTGGGGAAACAAAACCAAAAAACAAACCCAAAAGAATTATCCCGCAGTAAAATAAAGTGCAGAATTAAATTCGGCACGCACCTGCCACTTGTGCGGTTATGAACGTTTCATTCACTGTAGCGTGATATTTGACCTCATTAAACATGCACCTGTCACATCACTTTTTTAATGATTTTATTTCATACATTCTCACTTCTCTGCCATCGTAGTGTGGCGGTAAGTCCTCAGCCTATTAACCTCAAGGGTTCGGGTTCGAGTCTACCTACCTACCAAAACTTTTTTCTTTTATACCTCCAAACCCCCTGGCAATACCGGGTACCCTCTGCTAGTCTATAATATAAATCTCAATCGTTGGTTTGTATGTATGTTTGTATCGTTTTGAAGCTTGACGTCTCAGATGACAAATATCGAAAAATTGGCCAAAAACAGTCATTCCTTCACCCTCAACTGGCCAGTTTTCTACAAGGAGGGGTTGGTTTTTGCATCGCCGTTTTCGCAAGTCATTGTATCGTTTGGATTGACTACACTTAATTTAACGTTTGAAATTTCTAGTTGGACGATGGGGACATTGGCTAAGACATCATGATATTTTTAACCTTTTTTTTCTCCTTCGCATTACGAGTTCGAGCCTGTCTGCTCACTACTACTTTTTTTTCTTTAACACCTCTGCCTTCTGTTTTGATTCTGCTCTCCCTCGCTACTACCACTTTTTAACCCCCCCCCCGGGGGTTCCTTACTACACCACCTACACACACCTGGGCAACAGGCATCCCCGCTACTGTTTTGATTCCCCCCACCAGGGTTCTTTACTACACCAACTAAACACCCGGGCAATGCCAGGCACCTCCGCTAGTATCTATATATATAAAAGCGAAAATGTATGTGTGTTTGCTTTTTGTGTATGTCTACAAAAGGCTTTTTTGGCCGTCATTCTCGGTTGGCTCGCTCGTTCTTAAATCCTTTTATATGCTGTCTAAATAATAATATCTACAACTAAGGAACTCTGGTCGCAGCTATCTTTAATTTACCCGACTTTTACAAGCTATTTTCGAGATATTTTGTGATCGTCGCGTAGCGGGGAAAACAGAAACTGGTTTCCAGCGCAAAACTAGGTCAAACATCAGGTAACTTTCTCGCACCTGCTAATTTTACTTTATGAACGTCAACTTAACACACTTATCAATTCATCTGTTCCCGTGGTCGAGATGATTAGGTTGCAGGTTTTTTTTCCATTTCCTTTCCACTTCCGCGTCAAAGGTTCAGGGTTCAAGCCTACCTTTCTACTAAAACTTTTTTATTCTTTTACACCTCCAAACACCCGGCCAACGATTTTTTTTTTTTTAACAGAGTTGTTTTGATCTACCCCCCCCCTCCCACCAACACACACCTCCAAACACCCGGGCAACGCCGGGTACCCCCGCTAGTATAATATAAAAGGCAAAATGTGTGTATATGTGTGTGTGTCTGTGTATCTGCCAAAACTTTCAACAGACACGTCGGACCATGACAAAATTGATATCGTTTTAAAGCTCGGTCTCTCAGACCACAAATATCGAAAAATTGGTCCAAAACATTAATTCTTTTACCATCAACTGGGTTATTTTTTACAAGGCAGGGTCACTTTTTTTGTCAACATTTTTGCAAGTCATTCAAACCTTGCATCAACGACGTCGCATAAAAGATATTATTTTGACCACCCATGATGTGTCACAATTGCGGTGGGTGCCTTGATAAGACCGTTTGCTTTTTTCATCTCCTTTTCCTCTGGCACATTATGAGTTCGAGCCTGCCTACTATTCCTAATTTTTTTTTTTTTTTTTTTTTTTTTAAGCTTGCAATTTTGTTTTTTTTTCTCAACCAACACACACACTTCTACACATCCGGGCAATGCCGGGCACCCAGCCTAGTCTATAGTATAAAAGGCAAAATGTGTGTGTGTTTGCATGTCTGCCAAAAATCTTTCGACAGACACATTGGACTGAGAAACAATTGCCATCTTTTGCAAGCTCAGTCTTTCGAGCGAAAAATATAAAAAAATTGGTCAAAAACATTAATTCTTTGACCATCCACTGGGCTGCTTTTTTCAAGGCATCATTTTTTGTGTCAACACTTTTGCAAAGTCATTCATGCCTCCCGATCTCAACATACATATAAAAGATGTTATTTCAAGGCCCATGACATCACAAGTTGTGTGGGCGAAATGACTAACGCGTTTGTTTTTTTCACCCCCTTTTCCTCTTAGCATTTCAGGTTCGAGCCTGGCTACTGCGGCTATTTTTTTTTTCACTGCTATTTGTTTTAGGGCTGGGTTGCTCAATACCTTTATGATAAAACCTCTCCACATCTGGGCAACGCCAGGTACTCCCGCTAGTCTATTATATAAAGGCAAAATGTGTGTTAGTATGTGTGTGTTTGTATGTTTGCCAAAAACTTTAAACACCCGTAAGGAACACTGACAAAATCATTATCGTTAGAACGATCTATCTCAAATGACAAATATCCAAAAATTGGCTAAAAACATTAATTCTTTGACTGTCAACTGGGCCATATTTTGCAAGTAGGGGTCAGTTTTTACGTCAATATTTTTGTAAGTCATTCATGCCTAGTGATCTCAACGTACATTTAAAAGACTTTATTTCGAAGGCATTTGATGTCATAAAGTCGTCGTGGGTGAGACAGCTAACGCATTTCATTTTTTCACCTCCTTTTCCTCTTTTACGTTACAGGTTCAAGCCTGGCTACTACAGCTAATTTTTTTTTATTGCACTCCACAGGTACTCATGGGTATTTAGTTATATTTTAGGGGATTGGTTTCTCAATAACCTTACTATACCACCTCTTGACACCCAGATAATGCTGGGTACCCATGCTAGTCTATTATATAAAGGAAAGATGTCTGTGTGTGTTTCTAGGTCTGCTAAAAACTTCCATATCTAACTGGGTCAAAACCGGCATTATCTGAAGGATCAATGCCTCAGATGCATACTATGTGAAAATTAGAAAAAAAGATTAATTCTGTGGTAGTCAACTGAACCACTTTTTGGAAGGGGGCCTTTTTCGCAGCATGTTTTTCACAAATCACGCACGCATATCGAACTAAAGCTGTTTTTAAGAAGCTTATTTTGCAATGACATGATGCCATAAGAGTTGTGGCCGTGTTGGCAAACACATTTGCCTGTAACTTTTAGCTTTCTTTCACTTTTCATGTTCAAGCCTGGCTGCTGGGGCTGATTTTTTTTTTTTACGGTCACACAGGCACTCCCTGGTATTTTGATTGAAAGAAAAGTTGTTTTGATTCATGCATTTTTATTTTTTGGCGGAGGGGAGTTTTTTTTCCAGCACACAGGCAACAAAAAGTGCTCAATATCTGAAGAATAGCTTCTTCTTTTCATATTCCTTCTGCCAAAATATCTGGTGGGGAGGTTGTCACATACTTCATATTTTTTGAGGCGATTACATTTTCGTGTTTTTATTCGTTATTTTATTTTTGAAATTGTTGTGGGGATATCAATGAAAGTGTTCAATATCCTTAGTATAACAGGTGTGTCCAAACGGAACTTTATGTTGACCCAGGCAATGCTGGGTATCCATGCTAGTTTATAATATAAAGGTAAATGTCTGTGTCTATGTATGTCTAATGAAAACTTGAAAAAATTCTCTACAAAACTCCATAAAGTTGGTATTATTTTTATCAGTTTAACCCTGGAAAAGTAATATCTAAAATTTAGAAAAATTAACTCATTCTTTGTGGGTCAAATGGCCATTTATAGCATTTAATGTTATCGAGAAGTAAGCACATCTTTTAATGTTATCATGTAAAGGGAAATAACTGATTTTTTTTCAGAATTACTTTTCTTGTGATGACAAGTTATATTTGAATGTATGTCCAAAAAGAGGAGTGGGATGGACAAAGAAAGAGGAGGGGGGAAATGGGGAGAGGTAAAAAAGAAAAAAGAAAAGAATAGAAGTTATGTTACATTTTTGCTCTGGGCGATGCCGGGTAGCCTTGCTAGTTCTAAATATGTCATGTTTACAATATAGGCTTTCAGGCTATTGCATAGAATTGGACTAAATATCAAGAATACTAATTGTAATACAGTCCCCTCCAGTTGTTAGAATAATGGTTTTTCTTTGGTTTGTATATCTTAAGAGCATAAACATATCATATACAATCCCTTTGTGGAGAGGGGGTGTATTTCCTCCCTGAGCACCAAAGAGTTCCTATTCCATCAAGAATCGCCCATTCAAACAATAAATTGAGGAGCATAGATATATGTTGTGCTTTCAGCCTAATAGTCAAACTTCTAAACTTCTACAAAGTGCTGTTAAATCATTGCTATGCCATTTTTCATCATCATCACCACCACCACCACCTCAGAGAGGGACAGCAAGATGTTTGTCCACATTATATTTAAATTTCTGTATTTTGGGACAGTTAGATAAACAAGGGGCAAGAAGTCCAAAGGCAAGTAAGGAGAAAAGAAAGTGGACCCTATGTTTACTTTCAGAAGCCTCGTAACTCTTCCTTTCTTTATTTTATCCTTTAGTCTTCATTTCATGAGCAATATTTCTGACAAAGGGAGAATTACTGTCTTTTGGACTGGAATCTGTCTATAATACCTATTGTTGGTTAGTTTTTGACATTGAAATGGTATTTTTAGCTCCTTACATCAAGTGGCTTCATGCATTGTCTCAAGCAATTTCCAAAGAAAAAAGTATTATGAGGAAAGTAGAAAATCTTCTGACATTTAGAAATCTCTACGATTAAATAGTTGGATTTTACTTCTAATTACATCTGATCCTTTTTTCTTCAATTGATTGTTCCTTTCCTGGGTACCAAAAAGTTTCTATTTCATCCAGAAACTTTCATTCAAACAATGTTGTGCTTTTAGCCTAACAATCAAAGTTTCACATAAAACTGCAAAACAATTGGTTTCTAGTTTAATATAATATATTTAATAGAATCATTGTAGAATAGTTGCTGGTTATCCAGAATTCCCACTATATTAAAAAACAAAAATACAGAAAAATCCTTATCATGACGGAACAAATGATCATATTCCAAAAATGATGTAAATTGATCAAGTAGTTTTGTAAAGAAAATCCTTTTTAAATAATTTTCAGCAATTGATGGGAAATCTTAGGTATTATAAGGCTGATCTTGCAAGTTTGAATTATTGTGGAGTTATCTTCTTGGTTCTTTCAGATGGCAATATGAGACCATATCTTTTGCTTAATTATTGCATTTGATTTTCTTTGTTAAAAATAAAACTACTTAATCAATTTATATGATTTTCGGAATATGACATTTTTTTTATTCCATCATAAATACATAAAGTTTTTTTTTTTTTTTGTATTTTTGTTTTTATTATAGGGAGAATTCTAAATAGTTATTTAATATATATATTAATGGATGCTTGCATATATATGCGTGTATCTACTTAACCTGCTTTATGTACAAACATACAAAAAAGTGAACAAGTACCCAGAAGTTATAAGTTGAGTTTCAATGTGTATATCGTTTTTATCTCTCTTTTTTTTTTTTTTTTTTTTTAAAACCAACTGCAGAGTAAAAGGTCTGCATTTTCTGTTTCAGAATATCGAATGGATGGAGACAGGAAGTATGAATAATTTGAATGATGTCTACCAGTTTCATTGTGATGCTCCTCCCTTAGATAAAAGCACAAGGGATATTTTTGTAAGTGGAACCATGAAAGACGTGCGCGAACAATTCCAGGTTTGTATTTTTTTTAAATGAGTCTAAATATCTCTCTAAGAGTCTCCGTCTGTCCGTCTGTTTTTTTTTTCTTGTTAATGTTAGTTTCATTGATGAGACTAATCATTGGTATGTCGGTCTGTCACTCATAAAGTTGAAATAGCATTTTTATTGGTTTGTTGTGCTTGGGTTTGAATTAGAATTTTCAGAGTTAAGTGCACAAATTGAATGAATCTACTCTTGTTTTTTTTTTATGTTTATCGTCATTGTTGTTGTCATCGGTTTGACATCTGTTTTAAATGCTGGCATGTGTTGGCTGTCTTTAAGAAATTGACTTCCAGACCAACCTATCATTAGTCAGTCCATTCTTATCAGTTCCTACTATGTTTCTTCAGGCTCCCTCTGTGAACTGTACCTGCTGCCTCAACTGTTCTACATCTACTAACTCAAGAATTCGTATCCATTTTTTTTTTTAATGTGGTCAGATCATCAAAGTCTTCTATTTTCATGATGATGATGATCATCATCATCATCAGTTTAATGTCTGTTTTACATGTTGCCATGTGTTGTACGTCTTTAGGAAATTAACTTCCAAAGTAACCTATCATTGACCAGATCTTTATTTATCTTTCTCCCTAGTCCATCGGTAACACTTCCATCCATGTTTCCTCGGCTTTCCTCTGTGAACTGACCCTGCTACTTTAACTGTTCTACATCTACCAACCCAACAACTCTTATTCAATTTTTTCATATCATCGAAATCTCTGTATATTGTCAAGACTTATTTTTTTTCTGAAGTCAAGAAATCTAAGTTTGTCTTAAAGAATCACACTACATATCTCATATCATTTCTCACCATGCAACACCTGTCCTCAGTCCTCACTGGCCAGTATTCACTTCCATACACGATCACACTACATACACCTGTTTGAATGTTATAGATATTAACATTAATTTGTTACTCCTTCTCCTTCCTGAATAGAATTATAGAATTTTTACTAAATTTAGTGTTTTAAATTGTTGTTAATAGTAATGACGAGCTTAGTTTTGCAATTTCTATCATAAATAATGAGCATACATACTTATTAGAGTTAATGAGGATTATATATGATATCTCGGTATTTGTACAGTTTAATCAAGACATTAAAAAAATAAAAATATCGAAGAAAAGGTTATATTGTACGTATCCATTATGGAATGAAGTTCTCCAAAAAAAATTTCACTTAATTTCATCAAGTATTTTTTTTTTTTTTTACAGCAAAAAAACAATTTGTTATGATACTGAGCAAAAGGTTCGATTTTTAGGAAGAAAAGCTAGTATTAAAGATGAGGGAGTGTTAACGCTTTAAACTGAGTTATCTAAAAAAAATTCAAAGATGTTTATCATAAAAATGTGCTTTTCCGCTGTAAAAAACGTTTTTCCACTGTAAAAAAAACAAAAAAACCCAAAAACCTACTCTATCAAATTAAGTAAAATTTTTTTTTTTTTGAGATCTTCAGTCCAAAATGGATGTGTACAATATAACCTTTTTTTTTTTTTTTTGTTTTTCGATATTTTCATTTTTTAATGTCTTGATTAAATTGTACAAGTGCCGATATCTCTATATGATATGTTTTTTGTTTGTTTTTAAACATTTTCATATAATGTGATTAAATACCTGGTTGATGCTCGTAAACAAATAATAAGAGTTAAAAATTGGTACAAACCTCTGGTTTTGTGCAGCATGTTGGGTCCGGTCATGGGCACCACCATCCCTTCAAAAAAAGCAAAACCAATGGTTGTTGCATCTAATTATATACTAGTGGAGTAATGAGATTTCTTATTACTTCATAGGCAAATGAGATGCTGCCGGCTTGAATAAAAAAAGCTTGTTTTTTTCAGAGACGTGAACGAATTTGGAGTTGTGAATTTGAATGGCAGTGTGAAAACTTTAACCAGAAAAGTTTTAAGATAAAAATACAGAATAGTTAACAATCTATTATTTAACCACATATAATTTGAAATCAAGGTAGGTCTGATTCTGATAGAATTAGTTATGATTAGAATTATTTAGAAGAATATTACGTATTATGTTGTGTTTCAACCTTGTGTCATACATATACATGTAGAAAACTAAGTTGGCATAATCATTAAAGTTTACAAATTGTATTTATACTTTGGTAGTTGCATATTCTTTCTATACACACTTCTGCATGATCCTTCCAGATTAAGGTAATACTACTCAGTAAATAAACTTTTATATATCAAAAAAAGGACAAACTTCAGGCAAAACTGATAGAAGATAGTAGCATTTATTCAACTTGATCTTTGTTCCAAATCAATTATTGAAAATTTAGTAAAATTAGTAAAAAATACTTATTTTGCTTTACTTTCTTCATTAGAAGTTATAAGCTTTTAACATTTGTATATGTACTGATACTGAGTAAAGTAATCACTTTTGTTTAATTTGTAACATAAACAAAAATTGTCCTTTTACCTTTTTTTTCTTTAATATTCTTATTTTCTACTAGCTGCGGATGGGGCATTCTATGTAATGCCAGACATTCACCTGCTATCTCATACATTCCAACTGAGACATTGTTTTAAGATTCTAACCATTCCTTCAAGTGTAAAGGTTTGAATTTCTTTTGCACTTGGTTCACTGGATATATTTTCAAGGTAGATTTTGAAATTCTTTTGAATGAGTTTGGTTGCTCCTGTAATTACTGGAATGAATAGGTATATACATAAACTTTAAAGAAAATTAAATACCTACTGGAGAGAACTTGAATGCCTACTAGACACTATCCTCAAGTATCTAAGGTTTCTCTGTACAGGGGGTTTGTCAGATCCACCTGGCATGAGGATACTTTTCCCTAGAAGTAAACCCTGACCAAATATTCAAAATCATATAGTATTCACAGCTCAAATAAGATCTCCTTAGTATAGCTAACCTACCTTAGCTTTTACAAGGAATGATGCATCTTCTCCATGTGATGTTACCTCGAGTAGCAAGATGAAGCTGGATGCTCATCCAAACTAAATAAATTCTTGTCCTAGAATCCAGTAAGGTCAAGATACCATAAGAAAGGTGTGTGTGTGTATATATATATATATTTTTTTTTTTTTCTTTAGCAAAATAAATTTTGATTAATTTCCTAACTATTCGCTATTGATGATTCTTCCTTTCTTCCCTTTTGTGTCAGCCATTACTAAGCCAAAGTCTCTAGTATGAATTTTAGGAGCCTTGAAGCTATTTTTATTTCTAGATATAAAGATTACTATTGCTACATCTGTAGCAGCAGGAGCAGCATTTAATCACAGTTTAAAATTTTGAATATATTTGGTTTATAACATCATTGCTGATCAGTTATAGGAGTCAACTTCCTTTCCAGCTGATCCAATCAAAGACCATCACTCAGACAAGTTGACCACATGACAGAGTTTATAAAAGGTTAAACCTAGGGCAATTCCTTCCCTTTCTTCCTGGCTCTTGAACTGAAAACATCTCCATGTGGCTCAGACAAATCCTTAACTAATCTTTTGGGATGCAACAGAACCCACCCAAACCTTTTGGCCCGGGGATCAACTAAGACGAGGATACAAAGAATCCAACATGGCTACCACTAAACCTAGACTCAATTATGCTACACAGATTCTTTTCTCATTTTAAAGACTTCTCTAATCTTTAATGATGCACACTTCTACTATTATAACATGTATCCATGAACTCTCTCTTTTAACAAGTTTGTCTAATCTTTCATCTACATCCATACACATTAACTCTTTCCAATACTAACCATCACCTTTTCTCACAAGTTTACTAATGAAGATGTTCAATAATGTTCTCTCCTCTGATCTTGAGCACGTGGTACAATGGGGGAAGAGGTGGCTGGTTACTTTTAATGCATCTAAAACGAAGCTTCTATCTTTACATCATCAGTGCTCTGATCCCCATCTGGCATCAATTGAAATGGATGGTTCTCATCTTGGGGAGGCTCCATGTTTTGATAAGCATCTGGGATTGACCTTTACTCCTGATCTGAAATGGAACACGTACATCAAATCTGTTGTCAAGATTGCTGGAAAAATGGTCTGATCCTTCTACTGCTCCAGTAGATATCTCACTACTGGTGCAATTCTTTGTCTATATAAAAGCCAAGTACGTTCAAGGATGAAGTACTGCTGCCATATCTGGGCAGGAGCTGCTAAAAACAGCCTATCCTGCCTTGACAGAGTACAAAATAGACTTTGTAGCCTAGTGGGGGATGCCCTTTTCTCTTCCCTGCAACCTCTCTCCGACAAAAGGGACATTGCGAGCCTGTCTTTGTTTTATCGTTATTTCCATGGCAAGTGCTCATCCGAGCTCCAATCTCTGGTTCCCTCTTGCCAATCTTTTACGAAAAACACCTATCTAGCTCTGAAACCACTGTCAGTAATTTCCCCTACTCTTTTTCTGTGCCTAAATCAAAATGTAGATTCCATTAACAAAGCTTCTTTCTTAGAAATGCACACCTATGGAACTTTCTTCGGTTTGCCTGTTTCCCACCTGACTACAACTTGGATGTCTTCAAGTCCAACATAACCAAGTTCCTGATAAACTGCCCCCTTAAGTAAAACACTTTATCAAATCTCCATTACTAACGATTACTACGATATTGTCCCATTGATTACTGTACATGCAATAACCCTTACCCCTGAGTGGCCTCCGGGCCTTGATAAATGGTGACTTCCATGTAAAAAAAAAAATGTTGTTATTAGAAAGAACTCTTGTTTTCAATTCTCCATTTTGGTGACCCCCGACATGATGCGAACATGCAACGTTCGTCGACATCTATTCTATATTTCGGTGAGCCAGAACATGCAACCTTCGAAAGCTTTGTTGGTTATCTCGTTTTTCTTAGCCCCTTTAAAAAATGAAAACTTTCAGTACTGCTAACACTTCATATTGCAGTAATATTTTCCTTTCATAAAATACAAAGAAAAAGAAACAAACTGCGTTTTAACCAAATACTCATCACTAAAAAAAAGATACACTTTTCAACAACCAAACACTTTTCACAGAAAAGAAAAAACATTTTCAAATGGACATTTGTCACACACACACAAAAAGCTAAAAAACACTTTTTATGGAACACATTTTCACTGGAATATGTTCAACTCGATACATTTTGCCGAAACAAAACAAAAAAAAAACACAATTTTTTTTTTTTTCTTTACCAGACATTTTTTAACTGAAAAACAATGGCTCCAAATATTGACAAAAAACAAAAACCAATTTTAAAAAAGGAGTGAATACTCTAATAGCTGAACTTTCAAGCTGCCTTTTTCTGTTATAATCTTATTACATAAACACTCACTTCAGATATTGAAACAAACAAACAAAAACAAAACAAAAAAAAAACCCGGGTCAACTTGACGCCATTAAATGCACATGATGTAAATATTTATTCATGACAATAAGCACATTTTCCCCAACTGGCTGACACTGAAAATTAAAAATTTCTTTTCACTGAAAAGCAGCAATATTTTTTTCCACAGAAAAAATAAATAAATGTTCGCTGAACATTCGAGTTGGCAAGATAAATTTGTTATTGGTGACCAGCCATTCAATATAACCTTCACTGATGGACAACTCAAAACTTTTTTTCATAAAAGTTATCTGAAGTAACATTTTCAACAAAAAATGTGTCACTGATGTTCAACGAGGAACAGCAACTTAACGACTTCAAATTCCATTAGAATAGTTCAAATTTAAAGAAATTGTATACAACACTTCTTCAGAAATATATTTGAACACTGTCATAACAACAAGCCTTGTGTTGACCTTAAAGCAGATTTTACAAAACTGTTACAGACAGACAAATTCAAAATCCTTGTTAGTTCAAATTTTCGTCAATCAACGAAATATTAATTCTGTTACCGACGTACATATACCTACATTCACACAAAAGAATCGCTTTTTTTTATTTTGGAAAAACTTTTTTTGTTTTCTATTGAAACCAATCCAGGCAGGAAGGTATCTATAGCAGTAGGAACAGCATATACTCGTGGCTTAAGATTTCGAATATGTTTAGTTTATAACATCATTTCTGATTAGTTGAAGCAGTTAATTTTCTTTCTGGCTTGTCCAATCAAATACCATCACTCAGACAAATTGACCACGTTTATCTTTATTTTTAAAGCAATTATAGTTTTATGACCTTACCAATCAGACTTAGGGTTAGTGGTAAAAAAATTTAATGAACATCCCTAAAAAGTTAGAATAACCCAGAAACAATCATTTTAGGTTAAATTTATGGACAAAACTGATCTCTCACTCTAAATTCTAAAATAGTTTCTTTTTTTCTTTCTGCCAAATTTTTCAAGGTGTTCAAATGTAATCTCATTTTTGGTGAGTGATTTTGCTGAGGATGTAAATCTACAAATTATCCATCATTATTAATATTATTATTAGTTGTAACCTTTTTTTTTTTTTTTTTTACAGTAAAATAAATCCGTCTACTGCATATCTGTGCTACTGGCAGTTGCAATAACCAACCAAATCTTTATAATTAAGGTCAAATCATGAACATTTTTTTGATAGAGAGGAAGTACAGAATAGTTAACAAAGCATCCCCACCTTATCCTCTTCATGTTAAAAATGGTTTTCTAAATAGTAACATCATTATTTAGAAATTCATTCTTAAGATGCGAAGGAGGCTTTGTTAACTACTCTGTTTTCACATCTTTTGCATACCAATTGTCAACTATTTTCAATTGTTTATGGAAAAGTTCAAATAGCATTTGATAAACTAATGCAAATTGGCTTTTTTTCTTTTTTAAATTTTAGTCGCCTCACTATTTTCAGTCAATTACAATGAAAATATTTGAGAAAAATATTTAGAAAGACCTACTCATGTAATATACCCCACCTCCTCTCCAGTGTATTTTGTACATTAGTGAAAATATATGCAGACATTATGCAGGATTTTCACAGTAATTTGAAAATAAAGAAAGCAACAAATCTTCACATAAATATTTAGAAAGTTTTACAGAATTAGAATCAGTAATTGCATCGGAATTGTGAATTTAAAACAGAATTGGTAATTGTATTGGAATTGGGAAAAATTTGGGAATCATTCCATCACTAGTCTTTACCCAAGACACTCAATGTTTTCAAGAATCAACATTTCTATTATTTTTCATGTTTCTGAATTTTTGGGATGAGGATTGATATTTGTATTATTCAGATTACTGTGACCTCTGACTTTCTTCAGGTGTATCGTGTCAAACTCAGGAATCTGCGAGAACCGGTATGGAATTTTGAAGGAACCTTTAATTTAATTCAAAGGGGTAGCATGCTCTCATTCTGTAAGCTATGACCGGGTAGAAGTCTTAAGTAATTTGCAATTGTATTCTTAGTATTATTCATACTGAGGATTTAACCTTCAACCTCCAGAAGAGTTTCACTTAGAACTGTATTTTACCAAATACTTTATTGGTTACGTCATGGGTTCTATAATTTTCAAGTTGTAAGTATATTCAAATAAAGTAAGATGTAATTTCTTGAACATTACGAGTGAACTCCAAGTCCACAATATAATGTCCAATCTTTTGATCAAAATGTACGTATTAAAATACTTTTGATAACATAGTTTCATCTTCACAACCCTAGGAAGAGTTTGTGAACAAACAAGAACTGCAACTTTGTAAGCGTGGTGTCCATCTATTCTATAAAGGGCAGTTGTTTCTCCCCCTTTTTATTTTTTATTTTGTTCTAAAAAATGCCAGACATTCACCCGCTACCTTATACATTAAAACAGACCTTTTTAAGATTCTAACTATTCATTCAAGTGCAGTTGTTTGTATCTCTCTTGCACTTAGTTCACCAGGTATATTCGCTAGCCAGTTTTTTAAAATTCTGTTTTCATGAGTCCAATTGCTCCTATAATTACTGGAATGATAGAAATCTTCCTTAGATTCCAATTTCTTTTCATGTTGTACATAAGACTTTGGTATTTCATTATCTTTTCCTTCTCAGCTCTGTTTAACCCAGCATCGTTAATGACACAAACTTCTAAGGTTGCTTCTTTCTTCTTCTTGTCCCATATTACTATGTCAAGTTTAATAGTTCCGTTTACTAGATACATAGCTGTAGGGATCGCATAATCGTAGAGGATGGTGTATGACTTATTTCCAACTGTTCTTTCTGGTAAACATGTTCCCAAGACTTGCTGCTGCATTCGATATTCAACTTTTTACAGACGATCCAATGGAGATTACATATTTCATTGTGTCGCATCATATAGTAGCCATCTCCCCAGCAGAACCTTACAGGTGGATGTCAGCTGGTTCACACTCTTTACTTCTATGTGGCAGAATTTGCACTTGTCACTGCTGAGACCACTCATCTTAAAAGCATTGGGCATCAAGCCTTGATATTGGCCAGTCATATCATAATGGCATGATTCTCTTTTTAGCCAGTCTATAGAGCCTACTTATCTATATAGTCCTGATTGAATTCATCCAGAAAATACTTGGCATGCTTTTGGTTAGCCCATTCTTACATTTTTGTTTTTGCAATGTAATGTCTTGGTGTACTTTTGGTGACTGTTTTTGAGTTATTTAGTTGTATGTGTGTATGTCCGCTCTAAAACTAAAAAAGAAACCCACACAAAATTTGTTCTCTTGATTGGTGTTGTCCCCAGTTTAATATCTATAATTTAAAAAAAAATTCTTTGACCCAAAACTGGCACAAGTTTCATCAAGGAGGTCTGTTTTCCAGCCATTAAGTATAAGGAATTAACTTGGATTAAAAAATTTTTTTTTTTTACAGAGTAAGTTGCCTTTTCTTGAGTTGATTATGTGTGTGTGTCTGTGCAAATAGAAGAATAGGCTGGGTGGAGAAGGAAGAGATGGAGAAAGGAGGGAAGCAAGGGAGGAGAGAGAGAGCGAGAGATAGTTTTAATAGAAATATGTTACACATTTGTCCTGGGCAACGTCAAGTAACCCTGCTAGTTAAAATAAATAAAAAAGGGGTTTCATATTTTGTACAAAATTGGCTCTGAATTCAAATAAAATAAAAAAAATAATATTAAAATTCAGCTAATGAGAAGAGCTAAAATATAGTCGCAACAAGACATAAAAAGAATCGGTAAAAATATTCAGTGCTAAGCTGTTGGAACTCTTCTTACACCTATATGAGAAAGAGACATATTTTCTTTACTACATTTTCACAGAACATATGGTGACGTTCAGCAGTTTGAACAACACATAGGAAATTAGGTGATCATCTCTCACATTGGTGATTGCAAAGGGGGTGTGCAATGGCTCACAGATAAAAAAAAAAAAAAAAAATTCAAAACACAGTGTATTACATTTCTGAATTTTTCAGATGAGGATTAATTATTCGTATTATTTGGATTCATCGAACTACTGTTCTCATCTTGAGTGTCATTTTCGTAATGTTTTGGTCAATGTAACCTCTGACCTTTTTAAAGTCTATCTTGTCGAACTCTAGAATGTTTCTGTCAAACTTGGGAATTTGGACGAAATTTTAAACAGAACTCTTTATTTACTTCATCGGTCTAGCATGTTCCATCAGGGATGACTAGATAGAGGTCCTAAATAATTCCCAATAGTATTTTTTGGTCGCCCACACTGAGAATTGAACCTTCAACCTTCAGAAGGATACCACTTTCACACTTGATTTTTCCAAGTATTCTAACCACTGTGCCATGGGTCCTTGTGGACTCTGTGTGGGTGACCGAAAAATACAATTGTGAATTACTTAGGATCTCTATCCAGTCATGGCTGACAGAACGAGAGCATGCTACTCCCGTGAAGTAAATAAAGGGTTCCATTTGAAATTCTGTTGAAATTCCTGAGTTCGATACAAATATTCCTGAGTCTGGCAAGATACACTTGAAGACGGTCGGAGGTTACATTGACTAAAACGTTGTGAAAATGACAATCAAGATGAGAACAGTAGTCTGATGAATCTAAATAATACAAACAGTGTAGTGTTGTACGTATGCATTGGTTTACCTTTCTTGTGCGTGTATACATGTGCACGAAATGATGGACATGTGAATTTTCTTCTTTTTCATTTTGCTTTCCTCAGTTAAAAGTGTGTGTGTGTGTGTGTGTGTGTGAAAGCTTATGTTTTTGGGTCATTCAAGGTGTGCTGGGTTTGATCTGCCTTGCCTGATTATTTCCTCGTTTTTATATTAGTTTCTAAGTCCGCATCAGCTTAAGATTCTGTGTTTAAAACAATTTTCATTGGTTGAAAAATATTGAGCCAACACTTTTCTGTAAAAGCTCTAACTTGCTTTTGAAAGTGAGGAGGAGAGCATATCTTAATGAAGCAAAGAAAGAAAGAGAGTGGTTATTCAAGCCAGTGGCTTTTAGGTATTCGTTCAGATAGCATCCCCATTCATCACATACTTAATTTCGTGCCCACCTTGAAATGTCACAACTGGCAGTGGTTACACTGAAAAATAATGTAACTTAAACTTTGTTAAATAAACTATTGGGTTTTTGCATATAAAATTTTGTTTTAGCAGATCGCCCAATGTTGTTCAGCTGTAAAATATGCTTAAATATTATATTTTAATTTATGCAGATTTTGTATTATTATAAAGCCAATTCTCTATTGATTATTATATTGTACCCGATATATAGTTGTGATTTCAAAAGTTAAAAAAAAAAACAAATATGACTTGATGCCATCAGAATCGAAACTGAAACGTTTGGTTCTCCAGCCTAAGTCTTTACTGTCTGAGCTATCAACAAATGGAGTTCAAAATTTAAAAATGAATGCAGTTTAATGTATAAATATATGTTTGCACATTCGCTGGTCAAGTTCCCATTTTTTTCAGTTTTGACCTCTTAGCAGTTATTTTTACCAGCTAAAAAGTAATTCAAATTTTTTCTATAGATTCAAGTCTATACAGTGTGAATGATAAGTATCACCCTAAATAAAACAACACTACAACTTTATTTTAAAACTTTTATTGAAAAAAAATCAATTGAGGTAACTTGATTATGTCATAGAACTGACATCTATTCAATGCAGCTGCCTTCAGTCTCAGTGAATACAGGTCCGAAACTAGGAGCATGCTTTTTCCACAAGTGCTGGTGAATGCTAAGCAGATTGTCGTTATCAGGCTGGCTTTGGTGTTGTGGGAGGTTATGTTGGTGATGTTCTTGATGTATGACCAAACAAAGTAGTTTAGCGGGTTCAGGTTGGGGGAAGAAGGGGAGGCAGTGAAAGAAGGGTACAAAGTCATAGCACTCCTTCTGAAGCTAAGTGTGGGTCTCTTTGGACTTGTGGGCCGCTGCCAAGTCTTGCTGCCACACCCAGGTTGTGCCAGCGGTCACGTGATTACATCAGGGGATCACCATACTCTTCAGCATATCCAGGTACATTTTGGTGTTGACTTTTAAGCAGACTATGAAGATGTAAGTTGGCATGATGTGACCTTCACTTGAAACCACACCAAAGACCATAATTGTTGCTGGAAACTTTTTCATCATCCTGGGCATGTTCCTATTATTCGTAGAAATCCAGTGATGCATATTGAGGGTGCTGGCAATGGTCCTATTACCGTAACTTGGATCGGTAGAGAGCATGAGGTGTACAGCAATGCATCTCCGATCTCGCTCGTTAAACATTGTGTCACTTTCAAACATGATAGAAGGCTTCTATCGTTCTTGGGATTTGTACACAACTGGCCAACTAGTAGATGGTTTGCAACAAAGAAAGAAAACTGGTTTTTATGAAACGAAAATGGAACCATGTCGTCTTTTCTAGGGCGACAATTTTATCGTTCCACACTGTAGACCAAAAATTGACTGAGTAGTTTGGTAGAGACTATTCCACACACAGACTAACAGATAAGGGCACTTTTATATAAAAAGAATTAAAATTAAAAATTATATATAAATTCCTTTTTCTTTTTGTCAAGTGTCGGGTTTTGCTGCAACACTATGCATATCTAAATATGTACGTGTGTTTGTGCCTTTCATTTAAATGCACATGTGTATAAAAAACGAAATGTTTTGTTCATTTTCTTTTACAGGATCTGATGTCCTACTGCTCTCAGGATGTGACTGCTACATATGAAGTATTTGTCCGTGTTTGGCCGGAATTTCTTGAAAGGTCTGTTCATAACAGAACATATTTCTGCTATGGTTTATCAGTAATGCCAACTAGAAAATCTACATCAGATTTATTCTGCCATTTTGTGACAAATTTGCACAGTTATGCATAATTATCAAAAGTTGAAAAGACAATGACGCTTTATATTCGACTTATATTGTATTTATTTGCTTCCCCACCAAAGAAAATTAGGCACAAGGCCGTTTTTAATGTGGGGTAAACACCAGCTCCCCTAAAAGTAGGCAAAAAGGGGTCACTCTTGTTACCAAAAATAATAATTGTCCCAGTATAGAGGGTTTCTCCTCCATTGACTGGTACAAATTGTCTTAAGTGCAGCATCTGCAGAACAGATACACTTTGATCCCGGCCCGAAGGCCAAGAACAACAGAAAAAAGGCAAGTCTCTTTAACGACAGTTATAAAACAAGGTAGATAATCCTTAACAAGGGAGACAACTTATAAAATTACTTATTACTGTAATCTTATTTTATTTGCATATTATAACTTATTGATTTTTTAAAAAATGAAAACATTGGAAAACCGAATATTGCTGCATTTTTTTTATTAAACGGTAAATGAAAATCATTTTTATTTAATTTTCTGAGACTTTCTGTGGAATCCACCTTAATCATAGAAATCTTTGTAACATGGTTTTTTTCATTTGGGTGGTGATAAGTCCACAAGCGATTGCTATTCAAATACATGCACTAACCACATGATGCATTATCTAGAATTGACTTTAATAAAACTGTTAAAAATATCAGACATCAACCTCTGTACCATTCCCAAAATGTTGCATCTCTGTGTCTGTTTTCCAAGTATTTTAATGGAATGTGCTCTGACAAACTCAAATCACTTGTACTCCCTCGGTGTAAGTACATCCAACCAATCTGATAAGTTGCAAAATCCCACCCCTACATTGAAGGTGCTGGAAAGCCTTCTATTCTAATAGTTTCTTTCTTTGAATTGCTAGACTTTGGAATTCCCTCCCTCCCGAGCCCTTAATCCCTGGCTATATTCACATGCAAAAATTCAATGTATTGTGAACAGGCACCTTGCTGCTCAACTCCATACATTGTATCCCTGTTGAATTGGTCTCAAATAGTAGCCCCTTACGTCCAAGTGGAACTCTGTTTTGTTTGAGATGAAATGACAGTAATATAAAGCAGGCTCCCTCAGTCTTAGACAGACCATGGATACCCACGAAGGGTTGCTTGCGTGTGAAATTTGTTTGGCCGGAGGTGCGTAATCTCCAACTACACCTCTCCTGAGACGACATTGTTAAATACCAGTGGCAAGTGAAGTACAGGACAAGTGGAAACAAATGCCGAGATAAGCGGAGATCACATACAGTGCATAGAATTCCCAAATGGGGACCCATCTGATACTAACCAGGCTCAACATTGCTTATCTTCAGTGATCTGACGAGAACCGATGTGTCAACACGATTATGCCATATACAACAGTAATATACATGTAGTTAAATTGGTGAATGAAAAAAAAAATGGATAAAAATTTGAATGGTACAAATGGGCCACAAGTTAACAAGTGCTAACTCAATGATAATTTTGGAATGAAAGCAGGAAAACATTAATTTATGAACAAAACATTTTCATATCAACAATTTTATAACAGAAATTTAAAATATACTTTGAAGTTTTAAAGTTCTTGAATAAGAAGTAGATAAGTGTCAGAAAGTTTGTTTCGAAGTTCTGCTGTGTTTACCTTTTGTGTTCATTGGAGCTATAGTAGCACACTTAAAGAAATTTCAGCATGACACATTCCAATTGTCGAGGATCAGTATGAGATTCAGTCAAGGCACGTTGCATCAAAGGTGGCCCCTGGAAGAACTCTGATTTCAGTTTATTAAGCAACTGTTTTATAGGCTTGTTGAATTTCATACAGGATTGTTACTTGAGTTTGAAATGATTTTTATTGGTCGGAAAATATTTTGAGTTCACATATCCTTGTAAAAACCAACTTGATGAAGAGAGCAAATCTCAACAAAGTAGAGAAAGAAAAAGGGTTGTAATTAAAGCCATTTGCTTTTTAGCATTCATTTGAGTTGCACCTCAATGTAGCAATCTGACAATAAAAGAAGTGAAAACGAAACAAGAAAGAGTAAGCCGAACGAGCAAAGGAAGAAAAGGAGTAACTTACCACGCTTGTTTCTATTGCGCATCAATTTCTAATTTATTACAGATTAACAGTCAGCATTTTTTTTTTATATAACAATTCAAAGATATTCTATTCTAAGAAAATAGAATAAAAATCCACAAAAACTAAAATTAAAAAGTCCTTATTTTCTTGCCTCTTTACAAAAGACAGACACAAGGTCAGTTTTAATCCAACACTCTTAAAAAAAATGAAAAAAAAAAAGCTGTCTCGATGGGAACAAAAATAAAAATTGCCTTAGTCTTGAAAGAATCTCTCATTCACTAATCGAGTGTTGAAAAAATAAAATATAGTATCAGAGCAGATACTATATACGTTGCTCTTAGCAAAAAGACGAACGGTGGCAATTTATTTTGTCTGTAATTAAATATTTTTTTTTGCTTTTCAATCTATATATCTATAAAAGTGAACGTGTCTGTGTGTCTGTGTACATTTTCCTTTGCAATAACTTTGTCAATTTTCAGTTTACAGACTCGATTTGATATACAGGATACTGAGATTTGGGAAAATCGATGTGATCGGTTTTCGACCAAAAATTTTGCTGTAAAGGGGTCAAAGTTCAACGATTTGACCTTTGAAAACTCTACCAAACTCCTCCCACAATTTGGGGCCTAAACACTTGAAATTTTAGATATAGGTTCCTTGAACATGGATCTAACTTCATAACTCGATTTGAACCCAAAAAATAAATGTTAAGGGGTCATAATAGGGGTCAAATTTTAAAAAATTGACTTTTTTTTTTTTTTTGCTCAGCACACACCTCCAAACACCCGGGCAACGCCGGGCTTAAATGCTATTTATTTATTAAAAATAATGCCATTTTGACTGATCGAGGAACTAACTTAGGTAAATATTACCTTACACTACAATATATTACTTTACATAAATATTACCTTACGCTACAATATATTACTTTACATAAATATTACCTTACGCTACAATATATTACTTTACATAAATATTACCTTACACTACAATATATTACTTTACATAAATATTACCTTACGCTACAATATATTACTTTACATAAATATTACCTTACACTACAATATATTACTTTACATAAATATTACCTTACGCTACAATATATTACTTTACATAAATATTACCTTACACTACAATATATTACTTTACATAAATATTACCTTACGCTACAATATATTACTTTACATAAATATTACCTTACGCTACAATATATTACTTTACATAAATATTACCTTACGCTACAATATATTACTTTACATAAATATTACCTTACGCTACAATATATTACTTTACATAAATATTACCTTACACTACAATATATTACTTTACATAAATATTACCTTACACTACAATATATTACTTTACATAAATATTATCTTACGCTACAATATATTACTTTACATAAATATTACCTTACGCTACAATATATTACCTTAAATATTACCTTACGCTGGGCGCATAACCTCTAGAAGTGTAAGCCATTTTGAGTTTCAGAACAGTTTCAGATGGTTCGCTGTTACACACAAGTCCTGGGAGGTGACTTGTTTGTAGTAGACAGTTCCACAGAACAAAATATTCTTACCGTGTTGAAACCCGGGAAAAGAACATGTGAAATTGCTCCAGAAAAGGTTTAATATTTATGAAGCAATTCTGGTTTCTGATTGGTTGGTAGCAGAACGTGAATTAATTTGATTCGTCAGTTCTTAGCAGCATCGTTTATAAATAGAATCGTCCGACTGTGTGGGATCATACCCCATTACCACTCCAAAATATTGCAACATTCACTATAAGAAAAACACTACTGAAGGCGGTGAAATGGCGCAAAATAGTCCCAGGGTCCAGGGGTTCATACCATGCAAACGGTAAGTTTGCAACGGGTTTTATTATCAGATTTGCTGTCAGTGACCTTGAATACCCATAAAAAAACAAATTAAAGTAGTCGGTGTTCTGTTGTAGTGTAAGGTAACATTTACCGTACCTAATTTAAATTTGTCAAAACTGACTTAATTTCGAAATCAAAATTTGTAATAAATCGCTGTAACTTATTCAGCAAAGAATAACACAAACTTAAATATAATTCTATACTCCAATTCTAAGTCTATGCTCCAATGGAGTCTTGTTAAAGGGAGATAATACTCAACAAGGGAAGTAACTTGTGACAATTTGCTCATGAGAGCATACGAAAACTATATTTTTTTCTTTATAAAATTGCAAACTTGATCTAAATGCGAAAGTTTTTTTCACCTATCCTAACTATATAAACAGCAAAATGAGTTATGCTTTTTTTTTATATTGAAATACCATATAGATAGTAATCTGCAAACGACCATAAACATATTTAGTTATTACTAATTCACGTATTCTTTTAAAAATAGTTTCTAATAAATTAATATTCTGTAATATACATGTGTAATTAGCATTTTTATATTTTATTATATATACGCAATATTTTCGTTGAGGGTATACCATCTGATATTGCTGGAATGCTGAGAATAGATACTACACTTTGATCTTAGCATAGGAACTATAATAAATAATGTTTTTATGATTAGGCATTTTTAAATTACCCCCCCCCGATTTAATCCATTATTGTATTATTTTTAATGGGATGATAGTGTACTATCCATTTTGTTGTCATATCATCCTCTCAGGCATTAACTCTTGCTCTTGTGAGAGTAATCTTCATTATAAAACCATCTGCACGCCTGTGGAATTGTCTTCCGTTTTCCTGCTTTCCGGCTGACTACAATATGGTTGTGTTCAAGTCTAAAGTAAATAAGTTCTTGATGAGCCGTTCCATATAAGTTATCAAATTTACCAAATTTTCATTACTAATGATTACTATATTGTCCAATTTCTACTGTACACTCTTTAACCCTTATCCTTGAGTGGCCTCTGGGCCTTGATAATGTGGTGATGCCTATGTAAAAAAAAAAAAAATCTTCTCTGTCATTACCTCCTCCTCCTCCTCCTCCTCCTCCTCCTCCTCCTCCTCCTCCTTTGTGGTCAGTGTATTAGATGTTCGTTCACCATGACACCATTTTCCCAGCTTATCAAAAAATATGCGACTGGAGAGGGCATGTTTTTGCTAGTTATAAAATACTTCAGTTAAAAAATCTAATTATTAGAGTATTAAATCTGGGGGAAAAAAATCGAAAGAACCTATTTCACTATAAGTAATTTAGGTGATTAAACTAAGATTTATCCATGTTTTGGCATTGATCTTGGGAAAATATCATTCAAACAAGGAAGTGTTTAAATATATGGTTAAGTGGCAGTTCTAGTCATTTAGAACTTCTTTAAAGCTTTACCACTCACTCATTTTTCGAGCAAATTTCCCAAAATTATTAGAGTTTATAGATCACCTTCTCAGCTATATTGTGAAAAACACAATTTCAATTTTCGTTCAGTAAAACAAAAGTTATCATGAATTTACTGATGTTCAAAATCGTAAAAAGATGTAAGGAGGTGAACAGTGTTTTTTATGACTGGTTTCAATAGCAACCACGTCGCTTCAGTGACTAGTGTTGCTACTAATTCACTGCTATTGTGAAAAGGGAAGTAACAAGTGAAACAGACAGAATGAAAGGGAGATAATTGGGGATTTTATTGAAGCAGACGAGTGTCATACATTGTTATTACATATGTGTATGCTATGTTTATGGGGGCAAAAAAATAAGACTAAAATTAAACAAAGAACATGCAAATTTATTGGAAGCCTGGAAAAATCATGGATTACAATAGAAAAATGCAAGCATGAAAAGTAATATGTTTAAGCTTAAACTTGGAAAAGTAAAGGACTAGTTGTTAAAACTAGAAAAGATATTCTAGTAAAAAATATAATAAATTTATAACTTAAAATATTGCAACATTAAATTTGTTTTAATTTAAAAAAAATTCAATTTAACATTATAAAATCCATTCTTAATGCTGCAATATTTTAAGTTATAAATTTATTATATTTTTACTAGAATATCTTGTTCTTTTCTTTTCCAGTTTTAACAACTAGTCCTTTACTTTTCCATGTTTAAGCTTAACCATATTACTTTCCATGCTTTCATTTTTCTATTGTATAAAATAATCGTTTAATTTAATTAAACAAAAAGTGAGAAGATAATTGAAATTTTTTTTTTTTTTTTACATGGTAGTCACCACTTATCAAGGCCCGGAAGCCACACGTAAGCCATTATAAAAATAACACTGAAGATGAGAACAGTAATCGAAAATAATCTAATTAATACAAATTATCAATCATCATCTCAAAAATTCAGAAACATTAGGGATATTTGACCTAATAATTGAAGACAAAATTCAAGAAAAACTGATTTTAATTAAAAAAAAAATATATTTGCATCTTATGGTTTTTAAAGTTTTTATTTTTAACCTATTTTCAAATGAGAAAAAAACTCATCAAATAGAATACAAGAAAGTTATATATTAAAATAAATTTACTGTGCATTTTCTGGGGTTAAGAGAGTGAGTAATAATTTATGTACCCCCCCCCAAAAAAAAAGAACATGAAAGTTGCATTTTAATGTAAACTAAAACTTAAAAAATATGTTATAACAATAATAGGATAACAAATTTTTCTTTGTTGAATCATTTGAGATAATTTGTGTCTTAACGTTCACAGGAAACAGTTGGAATAGATACATCAAGATCATTGCTAAGGCTGCTGCAAAGAAGGTGGGCTCTCTCTATCATGCTAGAAAGTTACTTACACCTGAAAGTATCCTGTACCTCTATAAAGCCATCATTCGCTCATGTATGGAGTACTGCTGTCACATTTGGGCTGGTGCATCTGCTACTAGTCTCTCGCTCCTGGAAAGGGTCCAAAAGAGAGTCACCAACCTAATAGGGACTAAACTGTCATCTAAAGTTCAGCCCCTGTCCTATCGACGAAATGTTGCATCCCTCTGCCTGTTTTACAAGTATTTTAATGGTGGATTCTCTGACGAACTACAAGCCCTTGTACCCCCTCGACGAAAATACTCTGGACAAACCTGACAAGCAGTGAAGTCCCACCCCTACACAGTTGAGAATCTAGATGTAAGAAAGCCTTTTACTCTAATAGCTTCTTCCCCAGAACTGCAAGACTTTGGAATTCTCTTCCGGTTTCCTACTTCCCCAACTGTACTGACATGCAGAAGTTCAAGTGTAATATGAACAGACATCTTGCTGCTAAACTCCCTACATAGTACCCCTGCAACTTAGGTCCCTGATAGTAGCCCCCTATATCAAAGTGGCAATGTGTCTTGTTTGGGGTGAAAATGTAATAAAAAAAAAATAAATAAAAATAATTTGTGTCATCATTTTTTGTGAACTCATCTTCATAGTTGTTGTTGTCCCACCACACTTTGACCAACTCATCCTCTGGCCTTCTTCAAGTGGTTAACCGCAACGGAATAGGAATGTTGAGTCTTGTAACTGTATCCCCAGTAATTACTGCCTTCCATAGTTGTTGTTGTCTCACCACGTTTTGCCCAACTAATCCTCTCGCCTGCTTTGGGCAGGATTGAAACCGCTATCTGCAGACAATGCTCACCTGGAATTGTAGAAACTCAATGCCTCTATCCACTGCACCACTGGTTCTGCCTGAAGAAGGTCTGAGGATGAATTGGCCAAAACGTGGTGAAACAACAACTATGAAGATGAGGATAACAGTCCACAAAAGAATCAATACACAAATTATGGAGCCTTATCTCAAATGATTCCAAAAAATAAAATAATATATAATGTTTTTTTTTTTTTTTGTTTTTTTAATGGCATATTAAACTTTAAAAATCCAATAATTTCGGTAAAAAGTAATTTTATGCTTCAAGTTGTTTATTTCTTCAAATATTTATTCATAGTGTTTAGTTATTTTGTTTAATGGCATATCATACTCTTTTTGAGTTGGGTTATTTTGGTAAAAGTTTTTATGCTTCTAGTTGTTTATATCTTCAAATATTTATTCAGTTTGGTTGTTTTTTGTTTTTGACTTTGTAGAACATAATTGAGGTTTGCAAACGGAAAAGAAAAAACAATCACATCAATGTTTGGTGTTTTTTAAGTCAGGAAGCTAATATCTTCAGACAGCATGATCTAGTAGGACGAGGTACCCAACACCGACTTCTATTATTATAACAGAATAAGTCTATATTTTATATTTGTGTATTGTTTTCTACATGATGATACAACAAGAGGAAAAGCTAAAAAAAAAAGGGGTATTTTATTTTTATGTTTACTATAAAATGAAATCATCGTATAAATTTTGTCATTTCATAATATTTGGACTTTTTAAAAAGATTAAATTTAAATGCACAAAAAAAAACATTAAATTTTTATGGGATCCTGCTAACACGTTATTATTTCTCAAGAAATAATTTATCATCCTTTCTTTCATTTCTTTGTATCCCTAGGTTTCCCCATCCTGTGACTCTGTCTGGAATGCTTGAAATGGGTTCAGCATTTCTCCCAGTCAATCAAAATTGGGAGCGATACCACGAACATGCAAATGACACGTATAATGATCTTCAGAGGGAACTGAAACTTTCTTTAATGCAACTGGCGGATGATGCTTGTGAATTGCTGCATGAACAAAGGTATGTGTGTGTGTATATATATATATTTATTCAGGTAGAAAAATATCCAAAAATTAAGAATAAGTGAATTTCAACAAGGGTTGTTGATAGTGCTCAATCAAAGAGAGCAAATTATATTTTTTATCATTATTAAGTTTTGAGACTTTGTGTTGAACAAAGATGGCGGCGTAGTTCAGATCAGTAACCAAGATGGCGGCCAAGAATCAAATGCGGTCCGTGGCGTAGTTAACGGCGAACTGATTGAATCCAAAATTCAACAATTTTTATAATAATTTTGAAACGTTTTCATTGGTTGTTTAGCACCGCTGGTGGTTATAAAAATGATTGGCGAATCCATTCATCTCATACCCCCATTACTCGTGATGGGGAAGGTCTCCTAGCGGCTTCAGCTGCAGGGAGACAGGGTAGTAGTACTCGTTAAGGATTCGTCACTTGACACTCAGCCTGACAGGTGAGGGGCTGGGAACCAACTCAACACCTGTCGGACTGAGGTACACTGCCTGGGTAATACCTAGGAAGTCCACCCTCCCAGGCTTTGTCACTGAGCTTTCCGGTGGAGTAAGTTCATTACTTACTGCCTGAGGCGCCCCTACCGGGGAATGTCGATGGGGTTACTCAGGCAATTTTTACAATTGCAGGAGTGCCCCTCCTTTAGGGTAGCCTGCTGGATCCCCACTTTCCGGCCTTGTGCCACATTTTGCCAAGGTGGGCAGCAAATAAATAACTACCCCCATTAGGAGTCAAAAACATTTTGCAATCATTTTTTGCTCGGTCATACACTATGCTTAAACATGATATTTTCGTTCATGCAGATTGTGTATTTAATATTATAGAATCAATCCTCCCTTGAATATTATGGGGAATAATTTGCCCGGTGGACTAATTTGCAAAAAAAAAAAAAAAAAAATGATAATGTTATTCATCAAATTCGTCTGTTTTTGTTTACAACACGACGTCAGCTGATATTTGGGCTTGGCAATCTTAAAAATAGTCTTCCTTCTTTTATAGATGAAAAAGAAGAATTTTTACAGAGGAATATTTTACATTACACTGGTCAAGGTTAAACCTGTGTAACGTAAAATATTCCTTTGTAAACATTTTTAAGATTGGATTTTTTCGATACTTATCGGATTAATTTCTATGCAAAACATATCTAAGAGCACATATATAATTTAAAAATTTAATGGTTGAGAAGACCAGACAAGTGCAAAATTGATTTTAATAAACATTTCTATTCATTAAAATTAAATTGCATTTTTATTTTTTTATTTTTTATTTTTTTCAAATTTTTGAATAGTAAAATATTCTTCTTCAGGAAACACAGACAGTTTTGTTTTCTTTTTTCGTGCCATGGTGGGGGAGATAATTCTTGCACTTGTCTGATCTTTTCTTTTAAAACATACTTATCAAAGTATTCTTATGTACATCTATATCAAAAACACTTGTAAATGTTTTTTTTAATTTTTTAATTTTTTATTTCCATACTTTGTGGACCAGGCGCGAACGCAGACCCCACAATTTTAATGAACCACCATTCTGCCAGATCAAACATACCCATTCCTGTACCTCGATACATCTTCTATCATTATATGTAATCAGTTTTTTAAAATAGTCAACCATATAGGAGCCTATTTGTGACCACACACACACACACACACACACACACATTCAGCTTTATATTATAGATATATATATGATGATGAGAATAATGGAAATAGTATTCTGATGAAATAGAGAAATAAAAAGGAACAAACAGTTATGTGTTCATCAACGTTTTGTCTTTATTTTGAGACTTCCTCTAGATGAATGAAAACAGAAACACCAGTATAAATATTTGAAAATTTTCTTGTGAAAAGTGCGACGCTGTTCCATTTTAGAAACAGAAAAAGACGTTGAAAATTAAACATTAACAATGCAAGCTACTCCCCTTTTTTTTTTAATGTTGTAAGATTTTAATATGAAAAGTATATATATATTTTTTTTCAAATGAACTATAGTTGTTAGAATTCAAAGTATTTGTTGTGTTTATGAAATGAATGATTTTTTTCAATTTTATTATCAATATTATTTTTTGTGTTGTAAAATAGCTTAAATGAAAAGGACCTTAGGTCACATATTTGCGATGTAACAGTCATATAAGTCCAAATATGGGACCTACTTTTGCGATGTAAAAATACGTAAAGATGTTTTTGTATTCAAACTAAAACTACTAACTTTGCATTAGCTTCGCTTCTCTATTTCTCTTTCTCTCTCTATCTCCCCAACACTGGCTACACACGTTTCCTTAAATAACAGATGCCCACCAAACAACTCATCAGAGACAAATGTATATGCCTTAAAAAACAGTTGCAAAGTTTTGTTTTGTTTTTCCTTGGAATTAAAAAGGATTTGTAAAAAAAAAAAAAAAAATGTGGATAATAGGAGATGGAAATATTTAAAGTTTGCAAAAACATAAGAATAACAAACACTTATTGCAGCGTATATACATGTATGTATGCATCGCTCTATATTTCTACTAATATGACATATGTATCTGTTTATGTGATTTTTAACTAATGTTTCATTTTTATTTGTCTGTTTTATGATGTGTTGGGGTTCATTGCATACGATTAATTGAACACAAAGTGTTATTTTACCAGTAGTTGTGCAATAGATCCATTATGATTTGAATTCTGCATTGCATTCATAGTGGATATATAAATTACTAATGGAGATTTGGTATCTGAAGCCGAACCTATACTATTACTCTCTAGTGTACTACTGAACTATCAATACGCCCACAGTTTATGGATTTTTTTTTTATTCTTTTAAAAAGGATTTTCAAGATCAGTTCAATTTTTACAATATCTTCTATTTATTAAATTGTTAGGTGACAGTACAGAATAGTTACCCCCTCCCCATCATGTTAAGAATGAGTTTCTAAATAACTTTATAATTTCCGCATGGTCTATAAACTGCAGAAGTATCAAATTTCTAATGTTCAATTTTGTTTATTATATGGTTTTAGACTAGTATAGTATCCGTATTATGGTCATAATATCAGCCTCCCAGGCATTATTTTCTCCTTTTTCAGAAGATAGTATAATGCCTGTTTTGTTATCATGAGATCATCCTTCCAGGCATACCTTCTTTTTTTGACGGACAGTGTAATATATGTATATATGTTCGTCATGGTAACATGGTCAAAGACCAGCAAAAATATACGATTAGTGGAAGCATGTTTTTGCTAGTAAAAATAATTAAAATAAAAACTAATATAAAACGAATTATACAAATTTGAATGTGTTTCAGTACCGCATTTTTCATTACTGCCAAAACAACTCTGCAGACAAAAACAAAAAAAAAATGTGAAAAAAATACAATATGCAGAAGTCGGCCAGGCTACAAAATCACCACCCCACTGTCTTCATCTGAATAACTGAAAAAGAGGATAGGAAAAAAATCTTAACATCAATACAAATGAACACACAAATATAAAAAAAATCCTACTGAGATATAAATATTTACACATACACATACAGATGTGAACAAGTACATGACAATAATAGTCTAATGGCCAACATAAATTTAGAATTGGTTTAAAAAAAGAATTAAATATGTATAAAACTCCATTATAAAGATTTGCATAAAATAGGGCAATTTGTTTTTTAATTTGTTTTTTAATTTGTTTTTTAATTTGTTTTTTAATTTGCTTTTTAATTTGTTTTTAATTTGTTTTTAATTTGTTTTTAAATTTGTTTTTCAATTTGTTTTCAATTTGTTTTTAATTTTGTTTTTAATTTGTTTTTTAATTTGTTTTTTAATTTGTTTTTTTAAATTTGTTTTAAATTTGTTTTTAATTTAAAAAAATTTTTTTTTTTAATTTGTTTTTAATTTGTTTTTAATTTGTTTTTTTAATTTGTTTTTTTAATTTGTTTTTAAATTTGTTTTTTAATTTGTTTTTTAATTTGTTTTTAATTTGTTTTTAAATTTGTTTTTAATTTTTTTTTTAATTTGTTTTTTAATTTGTTTTTAAATTTGTTTTTAATTTGTTTTTAATTTGTTTTTTAATTTGTTTTTAATTTGTTTTTAATTTGTTTTTTAATTTGTTTTTAATTTGTTTTTAAATTTGTTTTTAAATTTGTTTTTAAATTTGTTTTTTAATTTGTTTTTAAATTTGTTTTTAATTTGTTTTTTTTTAAATACAAATCACTCTGAAAGAAAAATTTTAATTATTAAATCAGGCAAACCACTGTGTTATGTTCATATTTACACAACATTTAAAAATTTTTTTTTTCACTTTCAGATATAAAGAAGATGTTTGGTTATGGGACTTGGACTGGTCAACTGCACAGTTTAAATTAAAGAAAGAAACAAACAAAAAGAAGAAAATTACTCAGGTCAAATATATATATTAGAATATCCTAAATATAGATTCCATAAGCAAAGTTTCTTTCTTAGAACGCCTGTAGAACTGTCTTCTGTTTGCCTGCTTTCCAGCTGACTACAATATGGTTGTCTTCAAGTCTAATGTAAACAAGTTCTGTATGAACCGTTCCACTTAAGTTAACAAATTTACCGAATTTCCATTACTAAAGATTACTATATTGTCCAATTGACTACTGTACACTCTTTAACCCTTATCCTCGAGTGGCCTCTTGGCCTCGATAAGTGGTGATGTCTATGTAAAAAAAAAAAATATCAATTAAAATTCACAATTGCAAAAACTCACATTGAGCTATACTTGTGAGTCAATGTAAATGGAATAAAAAAGTGATTGCATTACATTTTTAGGGATGGACACAATATCTAACAATGTGGTTTAAGAAGTTATTGTTAATTAGACTTTGTTAAATGTTATTAAGTACCACAGAGAATATGGTGTTAGTGGATAAATTGTGTTTTGACTTGGTAATGAGAATTTTTGATACAACTATTTTATATCTGTGAGGACATTTCCTTTTAAAATTAAACAAGCATGAACATTTTGCTTGCAGACTTTTAGATATTTAGATATACATGTATACATCTATATATATAAAAGTGAAAATGTGTGTATGTATGTTTGCTTTTTGTGTATGTCCAAGAAAGGCTTTTTTCAGAGAACACTCGGTCGGCTCGCAACTTCTTAAAACTTTTTATATCATATATAAATTATAATATCTCCGAGTTAACAATGGAGCTCGCCTGTCTATTTAATTTGCTTGAGTTCGGGAAGATAAATATTCAACAGTTTTCGCTCGCCGTGTGTGAATTAGGTTTTTTCCTATATTAAAGGCGACACTAATTCTGGCGGTATTTTTCTGGTCACGATAGCTGGAAATGTCTGAAAGCATTCAGCTTTGATCAATGTGGAAATATTTTCCTTATATCAGATATTGCGCGTGCATTTTTTGTATGTCTCGAAAAGGCTTTTTTCGACGATGGTCCTGGGGGGTTACTATCGCTTAGAAGTGTTTCTATACCCTCTAGATAATAATATCTAGGATTTGGGAACGCGAGTCGCCTCTAGATTTATTTACGTCGACTTTTATGAGATTTGCGCTATTTCGCTCTGCCCCCTGTTTGTCCTGCTTTTTAGTATAAATACAGTGAAACTAAATTCAAACTGGTCGTGTTCTCGGTTTTTGTGCCAAAACATCCAGAAAGCAATCAGCTTTTGATCAATGTGGAGTTTCTCCTTATATCAGACAATTGCTATTCGATTTGGACAATGGGAAGCTGCTTTCCCCCCTTCCTGCGATGACCTCATTTAGTGTCTTCCTGTCAATCAAACCTCTTTCACTTGCTTTATAAGCCTTTACTGAACATGCAATTACTCTCACTCGCGGTCGAGACGGTTAAGTAGTTGGCTTTTGTTTCCACCTATGTGGCAAGGCTTCTGGGTTCAATCCTGCCTCCCGACCAAAAATATTTTTTCTTTTACACCTTTAAACACGTTTTTTTATTACTTCGCTTATTCTTTAGTCCCCCCTTACACACAGGTTCAATCCGACAGGTTTATTTATGCCATTTTTTTTCCGTTTTGGTATTGGTTTTTCCGATTTTTTTAATATCGTCTTTTTTTGTAATATTTAAGCAGGGTTATTAAATATCCCCCCCCCCCCACACACACACACCTACAAACAACCGGGCAACGCCGGTTACCCCAAAAGCGAAAATGTGTGTGTGTGTTTGTATGTCTCACAAGAACTTTTGACACGGGCCACGGATTTTCGCCAGATAGGTATCATTTTAAAGCTCCAACCTTCGCCCGACAAATATCGAAAAATTGGCCAAGAACATTAATTCCTTCACCCTACAAGGAGGGTGCCGGAAAAAATGTTCCTTCATTTTCTCTCCTCCTGCTACTACGACAATGACGTAATGTTTGACCTAGAAAACATTGACGTTAGTTTAAACCACCTGCAAGTGTTTTTAAAGGTTTAATTTTATCTGTTAGGGATAACGTGTCGGGCATTTTTTTTCTGCCTTAGCCTCGATGCTTCGGGTTCGAGCCTGTCTTTTTTTTCATCTTTTACACATTTTTTTCCTTTTTTTTTTTTAACGTTTGTTCGCTGTTTTGCTTTGTTTTGGTTTTTCCAATTTTTCTTAACATCATGTTTTTTTTTTTATAATAATGAAACAGGGTCACCCTCTTCTACATACATGCCTCCAAACACTCGGGCAACGCTGGGTACCCCCCGCTAGTCTATAATATAAATCTCACCTGTCTGTTCAAATGTATGTATGTACGTTTGTCTGTATGCATAAAACTTTTGACAGAGGCGACGGATTTTCACAAGATCAGTATCATTTTGAAGCTCGACCCTTCAGACGACAAATATCGAAAAATTGGCCAAAATATTAATTGCTTCACCCTCAAGCAGGCACTTTTCTAAAGGGAGGGGTCGCCTTTTTTGCCGATATTTTCGAAAGTCATCGCCTCTTTTCGATTGCCTAGCCTTAATTTAAACCTATGTCACTTCCGGTTTGGCAATGGGTGCAACAGCAAATACGTCAGGTTTTTTTTTCATGTTCTTTTCTTTCTTTGTGGTACGGATTTGAGCCTGCCTACTACCACTATTTTTTTAATTTTTTTTTGCTCAACACACACCTCCAAACATGCAGGCAACGCCGGGCACCCAGGCTGGTGATATATATAATCTAAATTGTAGCCTGATGAGTCCCTGCAGTAATTCTATGTAGCTTAATTGCCACATATATCTTCATAGCTTATATATATATATATATATATATATATATATATATGGCAATTAAATATATATATATATATATATATATATATATATATATGTATATATATGATGAACTACAGATTATATCATCAACTGAAATGATCTGGAGGCAGGATATACTGAAAAGACAAAAAAAAAAAAACCAACTAAACATATTTTAATGATTTCTTCTTGTGTTTCATTGTTGTTCCATTTATCTTATATACTAGCAGTTCAGGCCAGCTTTGCTTGAGCCCTATGTAGTTCATAACTTTATGTGCATGTGTGTGTGTATATATATATATAGTAAAAGGTTTGACTCATGTCCAGGTAACCTACATCTAAAATTTCAAGTGTTTAGACCCAAAATTGGTGGAGGAGTTTGATAGTCTGTAATGGTCAACTCTTTCAACTTTGACCTCTTGGCAGCCAAATTTTTGTCCAAAAACTGATTAAAAATCTTGCTGCATGTCTGAATACCCTCTATGTAAAATTTCAAATATTTAGACCCAAAATTTGCTGAATAGTTTGCTAGAAATTGCAAAGGTCAAATCTTTTGAACTTTGACTCCTTGGTAGCGAAATTTTCAGTCAAAAAACAATTAAAAAGCTTGTCCTATGTCTGAATACACTTTATGTAAAATTTCAAATGTTTAGACCAAACAATTTTTTTAAACTGACCTCAATTTTGACCCCTTAACATGTATTGTTTTGGGCTCAAATCAAGTTAAAGTTTAATTCATGTCTAAGGAACCTACATCTAAAATTTTAAGTGTTTAGACCCCAAATTGGCAGAGGAGTTTAGTAGAGTTTTCAAAGGTCAAATCGTTGAACTTTGACCCCTTGACAGCCAAATTTCTTGCCAAAGTCGGTTAAAAAGATTTCCCAAATCTCAATACCCCTTATGTCAAATCTCGAGTCTATAGACTGAAAATTGACAGAGTAATTTAGTAGGGAAATGTACACACACAGACAGACACACAGACAATTTCACTTATTTATATATATATATATATATCAAATGGATGTAACACATAAAATAAAACTTCAAAAGATTTTGTGTAATATACCAAGCTAAAATAAACCATTAATTCAACTGTATAATATGTGGGTTATCTTTGCTAAATATATTTTTCATCTATAATATAAATCTTACTTGTCAAGATCGGTATCATTTTAAAGCTCGGCCCTTCGGATGATTAATATTGAAAATTTGGCTAAAAACATTAATTACTTCCCCCTCAACTGGACAGGGAGGGGTCGCTTTTTTTGTCAATATTTTCGAAAATCATCCCCTCTTTTCGATTGACTAGCCTTAATTTAAACCTACATCACTTTTGGTTTGGTGATTGACGCAACAATAAAGACGTCACATTTTTTTTTTTTTTCACATTCTTTTTCTCCTTTGAAGTACGAGTTTGAGCCTGCCTGCCTACTACCACTTTTTTTATTTTGTTCAACACACACCTCCAAACACCCGGGCAACGCCAGGCACTCAGACGAGTATAATTGAAAAAAGAGAATTATCTCCTTTCCTTGATTGGTTATAAAGTCAGGAATTGGCTTTTAGATTGGAAATCAATTCATGTGACAAGGAGCATGTTAGTTTTAATTTTTTTTTCTGTGAAAAATCATTAATATACAACAGTTTATAATTGGAATTGCTTTAAGTTACCATTGAATTGGGAAAAGCAAGGAAAACTAACATTTCTGTATAAAAATTTCAACATTCTCAATGTGCTCCTAAGTTAACTTACATGCAAAAAAACAAAACAAAAAACTGAAATATATATTTTTTATAGTTGTTAAGAGAGAATTATCTCCCTTGCTTGATTAATTATAAAGTCAAGAAGCAGCTTTTAGATTAGAAATCAATTAATATTATGACAAGTGGCATGATAGTTCTAATTTTGTTTGTTCTGTAAACAGTCGTCAGTATACAATAATTTATAATTGGAATTCTTTTAAATCTCCATTGAATGAGGAAAAGCAAGACCCCCCCCCTCTCTCTCCCCTCTCTCATATATATATATATATATATATATATATATATATATATATATATATATAACAATGTGCATGTGAGGACACTTCTCAACCTATACACTCAATAAATTTTTGATCAACAGACTTGAACTTTGATATATAGGGTATTCAGATACGTGGAAAACATTTAATTGGTTTTCATCTGGAAAAAAGAGCTGCTAAGGGGTTAAAATTGAAAAATTGCTACGTGGAAGGGGATCATCAGATTTTTATCTTTTTCAATTGCTTTATGAATGCACATGTATGAATCATTCACATGACAGGTTCCTATGTTAAAAATTGTTGTGCAGTAGATTTTTCATCAGCCAGAAAAACTCATAACACGTCTTCATTTTTGAATAGAAATATAAAAATTTTTCTTTTTTTTTTCTCTATTGCCTCTTATGTGTGCGCCAAGTTAGAGACAGAGTGTGGACAGGAGTGTAAGTGTATGGAACCACAAGCTCGTACTAAGTTTGCTTTGCCAGCTGAGTGTTAACTTCTCTCTTTTGCTTTTTTTCTCTGGGCTATATATTTGACCTGCAAGTAAATAGAAACACCATTCTTCCTATAAGTGAACATGCCCTTATTGAAAGAACAACTTATAGTATCAGTATTGTGTTGTGTGGCCGGTGGGTGTATAACATTATTGTCAGTGTTTATAAACAACGTGACATCTAGTGGTTAAAATGTTCTTCTGTTGTCGTATGTATGTGAATGCGATATTTCACATATGATAAAACAGTTCATTATCATTCAGTCTGTGTAACGCACAGGTAAATAACATACCTCTCTGTGGTGTCGTTGTCTCTTCTCATTATTCCAGTTCATCTCTCTTCGAAGGAAACCAAACAATAAATCAATTATATATTCAACTAGCCTTGGTGCCTGGCATTTCCCAGGTGTTTGGAGGTATGTGTTGAGCAAAAACAAAAAAAAAGTGGTAATAGGCAGGCAAGCTGTAACCCATGACGCGAAGGTGGAAAAGAAAGTGAAAGAAAATCTGACGTCTTATCACTACTCCATGACATGACTGGAAGTTTGGAACGTTAAAATTAGGCAAAGTCAATCCAACCCATACGTTGACTTGCAAAATAACTTGCAAAAAATCGACCCCTCCTTGTAGAAAATTGCCCAGTTGAGGGTGAAGGAATTAATGTTTTTGGCCAATTTTCGATATTTGTTGTCCGAGATGTCTAGCTTCAAAATGATACTGATCTCGTGAAAATCTGTCACCTCTGTCGAAAATTTTAGGCAAACATACATACATACATTTAAACAAACAGGTGAGATTTATATTATAGATATAACTTTATTCTTGAGTTCTCATTGGGACTGCAAGACGTTAAAGTCACGTTTCACCCAGCTTCCAAAACACGGAGACAATATCTTTTGTGTTAGCTTGTTTGACTTTCCAGTCTGACTCCAAACTCTAAACTGATTATGTTTATCTCTTTACGTCATTAACTCCACGTAACATTAAGCTCATGTGATGCCATCACTAAAATCATTTCCATTGTTTATATTCTAACATTCTTGTTTGTTTTAACATTCTTGTTTGTTTTAACATTCCTGCGTTAACATTCCTGAGAACTATCAAATGTAAATATTTCAACTTAGCATAACTTTTCGCATCGATAACATTTTTCTGTCTAAACAATCACAATCATAATAATGGACCAGTACAACACTCATCATAATAATCAACTATTTTATTTTCTGGTGTTTTCCGGTAAACTACCGACATAACATCAACATAACATTTTCAAGATTTCTATTTTGACACATCAGTATTTCAAGTTTAAAATATCAATTTCTGAATCAATTAAGTATTATAGGTATTTATACTTAATCTAATTTATAAAACTCGCTATGTCTGTCTGTCTCCATATATTCAAACTCTATCTCTTCCAAAACTAAGTCGCAGATGATTGGATTTTTTATGGACCATTTTTATGAGTCATTAGCCGGTTAAAATAGTTTTTAAGGGGTCAAAAGTGGGTCAAAATTGAAAAAAAATCGTTATATATTTTATACGTTCATCTTAGTTTATTTTTAATCAGTTCATATACGTGTCATGTTGGTGTAGTAGTAACATCACCAGCTTTGAATGCTGTAGTTTGGCTTCCGGTTTCGATTCTAGCTGATGGCACCCAAATACTTTTTTTTTTAACTTTTGAAATCACGACTCTAAAATAATATATACGAAATCTGGACAAATTAAAATATCATATTTAAACATATTTTACGATCAAGCAAAGAAGAGCGCCCCCTCTCCCCCCCCACTTTATACTTTATGAAACAAAATGATTAGCATAAAAAAATGTCATTGTAACGCTTAATAATTATAGCAAATTTATTTTGTTTGAAGGAAAACAATGAATTAAAATCTGATGAGGAAACAGAAGATGAAGATGAAAACATAATCAGTGATGTTTTTGCTACTGCATCAAGATTACCTGTACGGCCGACGCATAAACCTGGTTATCCAAAGTAAGTCAGGGATTTCATATCATTTTAATATATTTATAATATTTGTTTGTTTTGAGCATCACAAAGATTTTGGTGCTTGTCCAGAATTCCCCCTATATTTAAACAAAAATTTGTATGCTGTATGTACCCATGATGGAAAAAAAATGTTATATTCCAAAAATCAGATAAATTGATCATGTAGTGTTACTTTTTTTATAAAGAAAGTCATTAATAGGAATTCATAGGCATTACAACAAAAATCTTGCAAGTTTGAATTATGTTGAGTTATCTTCTTTGCTTTTTGAGACTGTTTTCAAAATGACGTCGCAAAACAGTTGGTTAGCCATAAAATTTGATTTTTTTATAATTGAATTAAGTTAACAGTGGCAAGTCTGTTATTCCTCCTCTTTTTAATGGTCTTCAGGTTATTTCATCTTCTAAGGATAAAGCTGATTTCTTTGTTCGTTTTTTAGTTAAAAATTGTTTTCTTGATGATTCTGATGCTGCTGTTCTTGATTTTCTTTTGAAAACTGATCACTCCCCTTACTCTGTTATTATCATTCCGAAGATGATTGCTAATGTTCTTTTTTATATTTTGAATAATCTAAGGCTTCCAGTGCTCATTCAGTTTGTGTTGTTCTCAAACATTTTGCTCCTGAACTTTCTTCTATCCTCTCAAAATTATTCAATTGCTGTTTGTTTCAATCCTGTTTCCCTTCGTGTTAGAAAAAAGTCCTCTATTGTCCCCATCTTTAAAAATGTTGATCAGTCTGATCCAACCTAGTATCATCTTGTTAGTCTCCTCTTTTTCATTACTAAGATTTTTGAAAAGTTGATCAGTGGCAAGCTTGTTCATTTTCAGGCTAGTTTGAGCCTCTTTAGTAAATATCTTATTCTTGTTATACTTTGTGTATTTTTTTGTTCAGATATAAAAAAAAAATAATTTAAGACTTTATATTTAACTTGTTTGTCCACAAAATATTCTCTGCATTGCAACATATATATTTTTTTCTTTTCAGTTGGTATCGTGAATTGTGTCCCAGATATAATTCTGAACATTGGAGCCCTGGTCCGTCACTAATTACCCCACAAGTTCGAGTTACTCCAAAATTACTCCGTCTGACCTGGGATGGTTACCCAGTGCATTATGACAATCAGCATGGATGGGGTTACTTAGTGCCAAAACATCACGTCCACCTAGAAAAAGAGAACCTTCTTGATGGAGAAAGTGATGATAAATTCAACATTGTCGATGAGATTGAACCAGAACAATTGGATGACAAACCAAAATTTCCCCTTAAGTATGTTGAGTTCATTTATTAGATACTAGCGGGAGTGCCTGGCATTGCCTGGGTGTTTGTAGGCGTTAAAAACCTGTAGCATTAAGGAAGAAAAGAAGGTGAAAAAAAGAGCTGGTAATTAAGTTTTGCCCGGTGAGGAAAATAAAAAAACTAGAGAGAGGTGTTTCTCGCTAACCATTACATCATAGCGAATAATAAAATGAATGAGTTGTAATTAAGTTAAGAATCACACGCTTAAATCTGGCTGTAGGCCAGTTAAGCTTTCCACTTTCTGCCGTATTTATTTCCCCATGATGTTGGGGAAAACCAGCTACCCCCAAAAAGGGGGAGCTCTGGCAGTGTCCAAATGAATAGCAATTGTCTGATATGAAGGGTTTCTCCCCACATTGATCAAACCTAATTGCCCTCAAAACGTCCCGGCCAGAAATATGCCTTTCTATCAGTTTCGCTTTATTTATATAAGAAAGACAAACAAACACCGAAAACAGGGCAACTTTTTAAAACTCTATCAAAATAGAGATAGAGATGATGTCTGTTTGCAAATCGGAGATATTACGATCTAGGAAATATAAGGAAACTTCTCCATAAATGTAAATGATACAAAAAGGCTGATAAAAAAAGCTTTTAGTGGACATACACAAACGCGCATGCCCATTTTCCTTTTTATATTATAGACTAGTTTGGGTGCTTGGTGTTGCCCGGGTGTCTGGAGGTGTGTGTCGAGCAAAAAAAAACAAATAAAAGTGGTAGTAGGCAGGCAGGCTCGAACCCGTACCATGAAGGAGAAGAAGAATGTGAAAAAAAAAAACGTGACGTCTTTGCTGTTGTGTCTATCGCCAAACCAGAAGTGACGAAGGTTCAAATTAAGGCTAGTCAATTGAAAAGAAGGGATGACTTTTGAAAATATTGGTGAAAAAAGCGACCCCTCCCTCTAGAAAACTGCCAAATTGAGGGTGAAGAAATTGATGTTTTAGCCAATTTTTCAATATTTGTCGTCCGAAGGGTCGAGCTTCAAAACGATTCCAATCTCGTGAAAATTCGTCATCTCTGTCGAAAGTTTTAGGCAGACATAGAAACATACATACATACATACATTTAAACAGACAGGGGAGATTTATATTATAAACTAGCCTGAGTGCCTAGCGTTACCCAGGTGTTTGGAGGTGTGTGTTGAGAAAAAAAAAGTTGTAGAAGGCAAACAGATTCAAACATGTGACGCAAAGGCAGAAAAGAAAGTGGAGGTGAGTGTAAGAGTGTTGGTTGAGCAAAAAAAAAAAAAAATAGGTTAGCAGGCTCGAACCCGTGACGTGCCAGAGGAAAAAGAGGTGAAAAAAAAAAAACCAAACGGTCTTACTGATGTGCTTACTGTAGTTGAGATGTCATGGATGGTCGAAATAACACCATTTATGTGATGTCATGGATGCGAGGGTTGAATGACTTGCAAAAAATATCAGCGAAAAAAAAACGACCATTCTTGTAAAAAAACTGCCCAGTTGAGGGTGAAGGAATTGTAAAAGAGTAATAAAAAATGCAAGAGAGCTATATGCCCAGTCTGTTGAATCCAAAGTAGGTGACCAGCGGCTTGGTTCCCACCAGTTTTGGCAAATAACAAATAGGATCCTGAACAGAAGTGTGCGTTCTATCCCAACCATTATCAATGGACCAGAGGTCATCTCGTCAGCTTCAGACAAGGCCAAACTATTTGCAAAGAACTTTGCAGCTAATTCTACCCTATGCGGCGGAGGCCATCAACTCCCCATATTTCCTCCTATAACACAGAACATGCTAGGTAATATACAAATATCTGTGCATTAGGTCGCCAAGCTAATCAAGAACCTTGATTCCAGTAAAGCAACTGGTCCTGACGGCATTCCAATTATAGTGTTAAAAAAGCTTCAACCAGAACTTGCTCCCATATTTACAAAACTGTTTAAGCATTGCCTTAAGGAGAAGTGCTTTCCAAGACCCTGGTAAACCTCATCAGTATGCCCTGTATTTAAGAACTCAGGTGATAAGTCATCTCCCTCTCAGTACAGACCTGTGTGTCATAAGTTGCTTGAATCCATATTAAATAGAGAAATAGTCAACCATCTCAGCAGAAATAACCTTCTTAGTGACACGCAATATGGCTTCCGTTCTGCAAGATCTACTGCAGATGTGCTAACGGTTATATCTCATAGGATTAGTGAATCTCTTGACAAAGGCTTCCTTTCTAGGACAATTGCTCTTGACATATCAAAAGCCTTCGACAAGGTATGGCATAAAGGCCTACTTCACAAGATTTCCAGCTACGGTATAACTGGAAATGTTCTCTCTATCATTAAATCATTTCTCTCTGATAGGCTCATAAGAGTAGTGGTTGATGGACAAAAATCAGAGGCCTGCAGTATTAATGCTGGAGTCCCTCAAGGGTCCATCCTGGGCCCAACTTTCTTCCTGGTCTACATCAATGATCTACCTAAACACATACTTAAATCATTCATTGACATCTATGCTGATGACATGACCATCTACGGCAACACATCAAAGGCTGTAAATGACAAAGCTCTCTTTGATTCTCTCTCCTTTGATCTCGAGCGCGTGGTTCAGTGGGGGAAGACGTGGCTGGTTACCTTTAATGCATCTAAAACCAAACTCCTATCTTTACATCATCAACACTCTGATCCCCATTTGGCATCAATTGAAATGGTTTGCTCTCGTCTAGGAGAAGCCCCTTGTTTTGACAAGCTTCTAGGCTTGACCTTCACTCCTGATCTGAAATGGAACACGTACATCGTCTGTTGCCAAGGTCACTGGAAAGATGGTGGGATCCTTCGTCTAGCTGAATCCACTGTCAAAAACTTTCCCACTCTGTATCTATGCCTAAATCAAAACGTAGATTCCATGAACAAAGCTTCTTTTTTAGAACTGCACGTCTGTGGAACTCTGTTCCGTCTGCCTGCTTCCCACCTGACTACAACCTGGATGTCTTCAAGTCCAACGTAAACAAATTCCTGATGAACCGCCCCCTTAAGTAGACACTTTATTAAATCTCCACACTAAAATACTGTACTTACAATAACCCTTATCCCTGAGTGGCTTCCGGGCCTTGATAAGTGGTGACCACCTTGTAAAAAAAAAATAAATTAATATTTTTGACCAATTTTTTGATATTTGTCGTCTTGAAGGGTTGAGCTTCAAAATGACTTAGGTTAGGAGGGCACTTAGAGATTGGGACCTCTTCCATTGTTATCTCCAGAAAATTTTATATATTTGATTTAAAATTCATAACTTTTGCACTCATCACTTTCTTATGGGTTGACTTAAAGATTCGGGACCACTTCCATTGTCTTCCCTGATAAATTTTACTTTACTTTTAGATTTTATGTAGATTCTCGAATCTTTCTTTTCAATAGAGATCATGCAAACATGAAGTATATATGTATAGAAAGATATATCTTTCAGCCCATCTTTTATGATGAAGGCCATTTTCATGTTAATTGGTGCCATCTAGGTTTGTACTCTAAAAATTAATGTTGAAAACATAATGTAACTGAAAAAATTGAAAACTAGTCTAAAAAAAGACGGAAGTATTTTGAGAACTAAATAATAAAGTTATGAATATGGATAAAAAAGTCTTATAGAAAAAAAGCTTTTATTAGAAATAATGTCTTTTTTTGTTCTAGGCAATTTCTTGAACTTTGTGATTCGACAGTGGGAATGACGGATTCAACCAATGCATCATCTTTTCCGGATTGTGATCCACAACCACTTGTGGATCAGAAAGGAATGGATATAAAAGAAAGGAACAAACATTGGAAAAAAGTCGGATTTGGAAAGGTGAGTTTTGCTTGAAGTTTAAAAATGGAAAAAAGAATGACAAATAAGAATATTTGATATTCAAATTTATTGAAATTAGCAACATGTGGGCAGAGAATTTAAACTAATTCATGGAGCACGCGTAATGTTGCTAAAAATTTCCATGCGTAATGTTGCTAAAAATTTCCATGTATAATGTTGCTAAAAATTTCCATGTGTAATGTTGTTAAAAATTTCTACGCGTAATGTTGCTAAAAATTTCCATTTGTAATGTTGCTAAAAATTCCTATGCGTAATGTTGCTAAAAATTTCCATGTGTAATGTTGCTAAAAATTTCCATGTATAATGTTGCTAAAAATTTCCACGTGTAGTGTTGCTAAAAATTTCCATGTGTAGTGTTGCTAAAAATTTCCATGTGTAATGTTGCTAAAAATTTCCACGTATAATGCTGCCAAGAATTTCCATGTATAATGTTGTTAAAATTTCCACGTATAATGTTGCTAAAAATTTCCACGCGTAATGTTGCTAAAAATTTCCACTTGTAATGTTGCTAAAAATTTCCACGTGTAATGTTGCTAAAAATTTCCACGTGTAATGTTGCTAAAAATTTCCACGCGTAATGTTGCTAAAAATTTCCACGCGTAATGTTGCTAAAAATTTCCATGCGTAATGTTGCTAAAAATTTCCACATGTAATGTTGCTAAAAATTTCCACGTGTAATGTTGCTAAAAATTTCCACGTGTAATGTTGCTAAAAATTTCCATGTGTAGTGTTGCTAAAAATTTCCATGTGTAATGTTGCTAAAAATTTCCATGTGTAATGTTGCTAAAAATTTCTTTGCGTAATGTTGCTAAAAATTTCCATGTATAATGTTGCTAAAAATTTCCACTTATAATGTTGCTAAAAATTTCCACGTGTAATGTTGCTAAAAATTTCCATGTATAATGTTGCTAAAAATGTCCATGTATAATGTTGCTAAAAATTTCCACGTGTAATGTTGCTTAAAATTTCCATTTGTAATGTTGCTAAAAATTTCCATGCATAATGTTGCTAAAAATTTCCATGTGTTACTAACATGTATGACAGTAATGCACATGTCAAAATAAAATTCTGTAAAAATCCTGTGATGAAGAAAGACATTTATTAATAATTTCGACACTTGCGCATTACTGTTATTTTTGACAATTTTTTGTTTTCATTTTTTAAGAACTCATTTCAGAGCAGGGGGAGACAATTCAATCCAAAAATATAAAAGTTTTGTGTAACTTTTAGTTAAAAAAAACAAAACAAATACACTAAAGTAATACAATAAAACATAATAACACATTTATTATCTGAACATGTACTGAACTAAAATGAAATTAAGAAAATCTGAAATAAATGAAAGTTTATTATATAAAAATTCATAACTTGTTTTGAACAATCATTATTGGAATGCATAACTTTTCTTTTTTTACCAAATTAAAATTTTCATAACAAGTAAAATAAAAGTAATCATTAAAATGTATAGCATATGTGCATTAGCGTTATCATATTACTCCCGTTTATTTATTTCTTTTTGAATTGTCTTGTTCTGAAAGGAGTTTTTAAATAATGAAAACAAAAAAAAAATTCTAAATAACAGTGATGCACAAGTGTCATAATTTCAAATAGCAAACTAAAGATATTGATTAAATCTGTGCATCATTGCCGATGAAGACCACAAACATTACTGATTATGCTGTGACTTGCGCATGAAATTTTTTGTAGCAAGAGTTGCACAATCTCCAACCACACCTCTGCTGAATTGGCACTGTTTTATTCTAGTGGCAAGTAGAAATTCAGGACGACTGGAAACAATGCCAAGATAAGTGGATATAGAATTAAATACATTGTTCTAAATCACAGTAAAATACTCATTAGAAAATAAAAATATGCCAAGTATAAATGCATGTATTCACATTTCCTCATAAGGTCTTTTCTTTTTAGGGAAGCACCCTGAAGACAATGTTGATAGTAGCACCTCTAGATAGAAAAATAAGGAAAATATTTTGGTTTTAATTTTCCAGCATATATTCATATGAGAGTTCCTACAACATCTTGTGTTGACCATTAGTTTTGAAAACCTACCTTTTGTTACCAAGTGATCTAAGCCTAAATGGTGTAAACCTATTTTTGAAATAAGATCTTGGATTTTTACTGGGATTAGTTTTTTTTTCACCTCTAATTACAAAATCTGGAAAATATATTTCTGACTTTTTTCTAAAATACAATATGGTGACATGAGATATTACACGTGTTGCTTTGGAATTTTAGTATTTTGTGAAGTGGATTTTTTTGAATATTACCTTAAGTAAGCGTTTCGATTTCTGAGTTTTTACATATTTTACATATCTCCCTTTTCTTTCCAAATCCTTTTTTTATTTCCTTTTCATCCTATATCTTGAACTTTGTAGTGACTTTTGAGGAACATATAACTGAGTTGTTTAGTGATATGAGGAAAATCTGCTATCCAATGTAACACGTACGATGTAATATAAGGTAATATAATGAAAAAACTATGTAGAAAAAATCAGAAGATGCTAAAGGTGGTGATGGTCCCGTAAATCTTGTCAGGTTATATGTCTAGAAAGAAAACTGATATAAAACCTACTGAGCACCAAACCATTAAGGGAGGGAGGCTTCCTTAGTCCTGGTCAACAACATTCCTAGAGCTGGTAACCAGAACAAATTATTCGGTCTGCAAACCTAAATTGCTTAAGGAGTAGGTTGCCCCTGTCTATTGTTCTGCTTTAAACTCCTTTGTATATTAGCCAGGTGCAGAGATATGATTATAGGAACTCTGCAGAAGCACCTAATGCTTGGCTTTAGTTCCTGACTAGGACAATGAATGTTGCCTCCTCATGTTCTTCCTCTAAAAGTGGGTATTTTGAGGGTGCTTGTTTACCACATAGGTTCACGTGACTAGTTTGGATCACTCTTGTCTGACAAGTTTGAGAGTACAAGTTTGACAATTTGTTTAATTGCTTATCTGACTGGCAGTATAAGTGTCCTTACTCTTGTGTAACACTAAGAGCAGCTGCTCTTTTGAAATAGCTGTAGTGCTATTTCGTGTTTGGAAAAGAACTCTGCACTTATCTTTGGTGGGCTTTCCTGTGGTTACGATTCTGTAGATAAAGATCCAGTTAATGTTCTATTTGTGTGTGCATGTTGGTATCATACACATCCACGTTGTCCAACTCCTCTCCTCCTAAAACTGAAACCATTAAATGACAACCCAAACAAAACATATGATTAGACCAAATATCCAAGGGCTTAGAACTAATCTTGTTGATGTAGAACAATTTCTCCTAGCAAACTCTCCGAATATTTTAGCACTAAATGAAACTAACCTAGACTCCTAAATTATCTCTAATCAATTTACCATGACTGGTTACCTCCCACTTTGTTGTAAGGACTCAGACAGACACAGGCACTGACATAGTCTGTATTCATAACACCCTCCCCTTGACTAGAGAACTCAAACTAGAATCAGATCACCAGACTTCCATGTACTTTAGACTAACTGTGCAACATAGCATTAGCTATTTATATTTTCTCTACCATTCTCCCTCAACCCCGAACTGTACTCTAATCAACCTGACCGCATCATATATGCAGTCCTCACTCTAGATACTAACGCCCAAGTACATGTATTTGATGATTTTCATATCCTACACAATAATTGCCTTGATTTTTCGAATTACACAAATGTAGTTGGTAGCAGCACTTATAGCTCATTCTCTTACATAAACTGTTATGTTTCTAACCAGTCGTCCAGATTATCAGAATCAGCAAGTCTCACTTCTCAACCTATCCCTGACCACATTTCTTGTGTGACAAATGCCCATAGCCCATCCAAGAACACTGATAACCTTGTGATATCAATAAACATCACCCTAAACTCTCAACCCGAAATTGAAAGATCATTGTTTAAAATGACAAGGCACTTCAAAAAGGCTGACTAGGAAGCCATCAGAGATCACATCAGAAATGCCCAATAGAGTAATATTTTTTCCTTCCTATCGACCAGTATCCAAATGAATCATTCAAAGCAGCAATTGAAGTTCTATAGCAGCGGTTTACTTCAAGTTGTGCAGTTACCATTGTGCAAAGGTAGTATTTTGCAGATTTATCCACTATAAGTCAAATACAAATAGGAAAAATATATAGATGCTAGAAATAATTGTCAGAGTGAAATAGCTGCAGTCAAGAGAATTCATACCTAAATCATCAGAAAATGCATTGAGTTGTAGAAATTAGGAACTCTTAGTTTCTAGAATATTTATTATAGTGTGCTGAATAAGGGACAGTCTACAATTCCTCCACTATCCAACAACCATGAGATTGTTTGCATTGCAACTGAGAAGGCTGAACTACTTACCTGATAACTCGTCTCCAACTCTACCTTAGACTTAAGAAACTACCTCTCAAATTTCCCTTTGCAGACAGAAGCTACACTTGATGATCTGAAAATCACTTTTTCTCATGTTTGTGATATGATCCCAAACAGTAGCCCCTTACATCCAAGTGGGAATGTGCCTTGTTGATGAGTGTGATAATTGATTTGGAATGCAATTTACTGGTATCTATCTATTCATTTATCTATCTATGTAAATGCTTCCTATGTTATTGTAGGATGGTGATACTGACAGTGTTTCTCGCAATCTTGGCTGTAACGCAGATGATGGTAGGGACATCACACCTGAGAGTAGATCAAGGGATTTAATCTTTTGCTGATCAGGATTTGATCACGTTTTTCAAGTACCAGCTGAAGGTCAAAATCAGATGTGATAGAAAAAGATGACATTCTTCGGAATTTGAAAGAGGGTGAAAGTAAGAGTGGAAGTAAGAGTGGAAGTAAGAGTGGAAGTAAGAGTGGGAAGTGTATGAAAAGAGAAATCAAGTATGAGTATGTGTTTCCTACCTAATCATGGCACATGCGATTCCAGTTCTTTGGATAAGTTTTTAAATTTCTAGCCTCTTAGCTAGTTGAGTGAATGAGTTTCCTCCTCCCTGGTAATCGAAAACCTTGTAGATGCCCATTCCTCATTTTTATTTCTTTTCATCCCTGGCCTTTCTCCCCCATTTGCATTCATCTTGGAAGAACTCCACCCACTCTTTTTTTTTTCTCCTACATGTAGATCCTACTCTCACAGAGATAGACCTGCTTGTTTTCAGCAAACCAAAAAACAGTGGGCATTATTTAGAAAGGGTTGGGAGGACCTTATTAACTAATTTTAGTTGTTTTTTGTTTATTCAACACTCCTTCTCTAATGAAATGTAATTTCTGTATATATTTATGTTTAAATAAAACTTTTTCAAATTTGGGTTTAACTTAAGGAGAACAGCATCTGGAGTAAATGTGGTATTGTGGTGACTGAGATATTTTTAGTTAAGAGTAGGATAGACAATTTTAAGTATTATACCCAATGCCTAATTCTAGATAAGGCCAAGAAGAAGTAGCAGACATTAGATAAACTAACCAGGGCAGTGGAAGAGGGGGTAGTGTTAGCATAGAACTAGCTAAACTGGACCTTCAATCTGGTGCAGATAAGCATAAGGAATTCTTTAGGTATAGCTCGATAAGTACATCACCAAAGTCACCCAGATGGACGTACCTTAGAATTAATGGGATTTGCAAGGGATTTGAAGAGTGCTTCACCTAACTGTCCAATCTCCTGGTGCAGGAGTTTGCTAGAGCAGCTGGTTGCGAAGGTAGGGTTACAGAGCATGAGGTTTTTACAGCTGCAACAAATTGCCAGGACTTGGTCTGCCCTACAAATTGTATTTAAGAGTGTTTATACCAATGTTGATGAATGTATTCAACCATTAGTTTGATGAGTTTGATCCTTGTTCAAGTCACCAAGGAAGTGATCATATTGAAGAAGTGGAACAAGCATTATGAGGAAGAACTAGATGATTACAGACCCATAATGCTGCTAAACAAAGTTAAAGATTTTAGCCAAGATCCTAGATAATCAGGCAGTTATCAGAGAGTTGATTAAACCCAAGCAAAACTATGCTATGAAGGGGAGATCGATTCCAAACAACTTGCATCACTCATACGATCTGAGGAGGGATAGAAAAATGCTGATCAATTTGAATCAGTCCAAAGCTTTTGATAGGGTCGACTATCACTTCCTGACATCTGTTTTAGAAACCACTGGTTTTAAACTGGACTTCTGCAAAAGGATCTTCGTTTTATATCACGCGCCAAAGGTAGTGGGGCAAGTCAAAGGGTTCATAATCCTGTGTCTTTGTATTCACTGATGATATTGCCATGTTTATATTGTGCTTCTGAGACATTGAGTCACAGAGATGTTGACGGGCCAAAATCAACCTCAGCAAGTCAGTCAGCCTGGAGTGGTGTCGCCACTCTTCTGGAACCTTTCTGCTAGACGAATGGCCCAGTTTGAATCCTTGGCATGAGTGGAAACATGCGCTGCTTACATCTTTCCTCTACCAGTTGGTTGTACTTCCTGTTTTCACTTCACTGGGACAGGAAGAGGCATTGGGTTCACAGACAGGTCTATTCAGTGTCCGTGTGAGGAAAGGGGCTTGAGGATGCCAGACTTAGCGTGTCACTGAGAGACCAAAAGACTAGCCTTCCTAAGACAGAAGAATTTGTATGGAATCCTGTGGTTGATGGTGCCTTTCTTGACCTCATTCTCAACCACTCACTTGAGGGTAGGCATAGGTGAAAGGGCAACATACAGTTCTTTAGAAGGTGCCAAGCCACACTGAAAAAAAAATGCTTTAATGGTCCAGTGACCTTTCATGACTTTCCAGAACGGATCTGCACAAGGAACTAGTCAGAGAGGAGGGGGGAAGGACCCTCTATGTGGGCGCCTGGGATGGTCGAAGAAGATCTGCTCTGAATGGAGTTGGACACCCAGCTAGAGTCATCTCAACAAATCTGAGTACTTACTCACCTGGTGACTAACCTGGAATGCATTGCCCTCAATTCCATGCAATACAGTACTGGGATAGTGGAGATACCTGATTGTCCCCATTGTGGTTCATTAGTAGATAAAATGACCGAGCACGCTTTCTTTGAATGCCCCAAACTTTGACAGTACTGGGGGTATGTCAGCAAGGTGACAGTTCATATCGATCCCGAGCATCCGTGCCTGCTAAATGTTTCCTATGTTACTGACTACATTGATTCACCCTGGGACAGGGAGAAACGGATAGTGTTTCTCGCAATCTTGGCTGTAGCATCGATGATGGTATGGACGTCGTGCCTGAGAGTGAACCAAAGGATTGAATCTTTTTTGACTTCTAAAAGAATTTTCCATTCTTCTGCTAAATTTGACCTTATGTGAGGAAATTTAATTTTGAACACTATTTTTACCCAACGACAGTTAAATGTTGCTAAGAAAGTCGTAGATAGCTCTATAGAATGATGCAAATGATGTTTTGTTCTATTGATTGAAACTTTGGAAAATACAGGCAAAAAAATCTCATATATATATATATTGATAAATGTGTAGTATCGGTGCTAGGCCCACCCCTTACCCAACCTTAAATATAAATGAGAAGGAGATGGAAACTCTACTTAGAATTAACTATAACCAAAGCAATGTATCCAGTTGTTTTGATTACAAAAATTCAGAGGATATCCAGTTCTCTTATTTTGATCTTTAGTTCTCACATTCCATGAGCATTGTTTCTGACAAAGGGAGAAGAATTGCTTTTCTAGGTCAGAATTTACAAGTGGTTTCATGCTCTATCTGAAGGGATTTCTGTAAATAAAAAAACAATGTTTTATAAAGAATAGTTCTGCTGATATCATCCCTTTCTTAGCCCACCATTGTTAGAATTGTAGGTAGCACCTGTTTTGTATACGTCCGAGAGGCATTCAAAAAGTAATGCCTCTTATTTTTTATACCACCCAAATAGGTCAGAGGGGATTGCAAATTGCATTGTTATGATGACTGAACTTATGCATTGCAACTATTGATGGTGTGAGACTCTAAGAAAGTAATTCTTGTCATAGATGTGCATCAGAAGCAAGAATATGCCATTGAATTCCTGGCAAAAATGCATTTGAGAATGGTGGTGACTATGTAGAAAAAAAATAAATTCTAGAGCACAAAAGGTTGCTCGTTTTATTGGTAATGTTACGATGCGCCCCTCCAAGGTTTCAAATTAGAATTTATTCCCGATTATGTATCATGTTAAGAAAAGAAAAAAAAACATGTAATATGCCGATCGTGGGATGTAACAAACCAAATGGTAAGATAATCTAAGGTCTTTGGATCAGTACCATCGTGAAATAACCCAGAGTACAATTTGACAAGACAAGAAAAAAAATGATCAGACATAACAAGATAATACATATGTATTTATATATACATCAACATTTGTTGTGCAATAAACTAAAACACAAAACAAAAACATAGAATGCAATGCCCCAACAGATCAAAACAATGCGGAGCGAATAAAGGAAGTTCACCCCACCCCAACACTGTAGAGATCCCTAGATGTAAAAGATCTTTCTACTCCAGTAGTTTCTTCCCCAGAACTGCTAGACTTTGGAATTCCATTCCAGGTCACTGCTTCCCCAACTGTACTGACATGCATAAGTTCAAGTGCAACGTAAACCAACACCTCGCTGTCCTAATCCCTACATAGTACCCCAGTAAATGTTTCCCCTGATAGCAGCCCCCTACACCAAAGTGGCAATGTGCCTTGTTTGGGGTGAAAATGTAATAAAAAAAACCAAAAAAAAAAAACCCCAATGTCTCTCTTTTCCTTTTGTTTTTATTATATATAATGATATTTAGTCAAACGAAAACAAATGTCTGAAGATTTGAGTTTGGCTATTCATTGAAGTGGACAGAATTCAGACAAAAAGGGGGGATTAATAATCACACAGTACTTATCTATTAGAAAAGGTATAATCCGAATGAGATGATCTACAGAAATAAAATATTCAAGAGAAGCCATCGTCCAAATTTAAGCTTTCTGGAACTTTAATAATTCTTTTATGTTTGTGGTAACATGTCTGTTCCTCAATTTGTGATAAGCATGGCTCTTTGGGGTGTCTGCCCTTTTCTAATATATTGATAAATAAATATATATAGGCATTTTGGCCCTTTATCTGTGCAGCTATCTTCAAAATGAGTTAGAGTGCATGACAAATTTAACAATTTCTCTGCCACGGATGCTGTTATTCCTCATCTTGCTGCTACAATGTTTTATTTCAGAATCAGTTTTTAAAAATATTTTTGTTTTGCCATGTGGTTTTGTACCAACTTTATTTCAAGTTACTTGCCCTCCCTCTCTCTTTATGAAATAGGAAGAAAGAATGACTGTGGGGAGGGTAAGGGGATAAAGAAATGTGTGATGTGACATGTGGTATGGACGGGTTGTTTGTCTATGTTATTTCCGTCAGTAACTTCACTTGTGGGCATTATGAATGACTCGCTTTTCCCCCCTGATCGAATAAAAATCTAATAAAGGAAGGGGGAGGGAGATCTTTTTATCATGCATCGAAACTTAATCGTGCTCGCACACAACAGTACCATTCCTGTTTTTGTAGGTCTTTAACTGCTTGAGTTTTTAAAAAATAGGAGGCTTTACTTTTGGAATGACTTGTGTATGACAAAGTGTGCTCTGGATGTTCATACACAGCAATCATTCATTGCAAAAGTGCATTAAGAATAGTGGTGACTATGCATAAAAATAAATTTTGGTGCATAACTCCTATCTTTATAGCTCTTCAACATTTTGAGTTAAAAAAAAATCTAGGAGGTTTTACTTTTGAAACAACCCTTGTGTGTGTGTGTGTGTGTGTGTGTGTGTGTGCATGTGAATATCTCCTCTTATAAATTGTATATGTGTATTAATCTTTTCATACAAATTGTTTTCCACATATTAAGAGTATAGAGGTCATTGCTCTGACCTTGCAACTCTTAACTTTTTTTTTTTTTTTTTTTGTGAAAGTAGCCACCCTTTTCTCTGTATTCTTTGCACAAATTATGTTAACATTCATTAATTTAACCCCAATCTTCATGGTACCAACCTTTCTAACCATCTTTTTTTTCTTTTTATTCAGTTCTTTCTTTCATAAATCAAAAACTGATTTACAAATGGATTTTGTTTTTGTTTGTCTTCTTTTCACAAGTTGACAACTCCTCGTAAGCGTAATTGGCATCGAATCATTATACTCACATACTTGTATTGAAAATCTGTCTCAATTCAGACTTTATTCGTCGCATCAATTTTTACAGTCTTTGAAATGCGGATTGATTATTCATATTATTTGGATTCTTCGGACTAATGGTCTCATCTTAAGTCCAATTCACCCAACGTTTCAGTCGATGTAACCTCCGACCTTCCTCAGGTGTATTTTACCAGACTCAGGAATTTCTTTGTTGAACCCAGAATTTCAAACGGAATCTTTCATTGAAGCAGCATGCTCTTGTTCTGTCAGTCACAACTGGTTAGAAGTCTCTAGTACGAATTTTAGGAGCATTAAACCTATTTTTGTTTTTAGATACAAATATTACTATTTATTACTACATCTTTGGAATGACAAAGGATTTGGTAAAAAAAATAGAACAAAAAAAACCCCACTTATTGTAGTGTTTATAGGTATTCACCCCTCAAAAAAATTGAATTCAAAACACATATGGGGAAGTTGTCTTAAGCCACCATGTTTGATCTTGGAAAGGTATTTTTGACAAGATATACTTGAGGAGGGTTAACAGTTACATTGACCAAAACGGGATGAAAATGACACTCAAACGTAATTTTTTGTTTTACAGCTGATGCTATTGTCTGGTGCTATTATACATTGCCATAGGTAAATTTAATGCAATGCATGTAGAAACAATGGGCATGCTCTTAAAAGACGCCTGTGCAATGCTTAATTTATAGTGAATGTTAAATATCGAGATTTAAGCACAAACCATCTAATATGCAAAACAGTTGCTTCATCGTTGCAATACTTTTTGATTATCTTGGATGAACATGTCCAGATTTGGAATTGGCTACTGTATTTGTGTCTGCTCCCCCTCACAGAGAATTTGGTTTGTTATGAACTGATGATGATTTACTGCATCAACTTGAGCATCACTATTAAAAACATATTAGTATGAGAGAATTGTGCCCATCTGGTTGTCTGACATATTTTTGCCAATAAATTATATTAGATAGCTTATGTTTGCCACACTTAAAATATTGTATGATACATTTTATGTTTGTTGACCATCTAAAATATGAGACGTCCTGTTTGCCAATTATACAAAATATATGAGACATATTATTTTAACTGACCATATAAATTATATAAGAGATCTTATGTTTGCTGACCATATAAAAAAGTAGTTTGACTACAACATGAGGTTTGGTCTATTAAGGGTATGAGTATGCCTTTTAATTCTAAGCTGATCATCTAATCTGGGGCTATGTACCATATGGAGAAAGATCCGTAAATGAATAAAAAGAAAGAAGTGTAGTAATACTGTCTTACTTAGGATGCATTCCTACACACTGAAAAGGAAATACTTAATTTAGTGCCATCCATATTTTATTTTTGGAGGCATCGGCACACAATCTGATCTATAACCACTTTTTCAATTTTCTTATTTTGTTTTTGTTGCCAGATATTCACCTGCTATTTCCAACACTCCAACCAAGAGATCTTTTTATGATTCTAACTGTCCCTTTAAGTGTAATTGTTTGTATTTTTTTTTCACTTGATTCACCGGGTATGGTTTCCAGGTAGTTTTTGAAATTCCTTTTCCCGACTTCGGTTGCTTCTATAATTACTGGAATGGTGGAGATCTTGCTAAGATTTCTATTTTTTTTACTGTTGTACATAAGAACTTGGTTTTTCGTTATCTTTTCCTTCTCAGCTCTGATTAAGCCAGCATTATTATGCACACTGACTTTAAAAAAGGTTGCTCCTTTCTCCTTCCTTTCCCATATCACTATATCAGGGTTATTAACTCTGTTTTCTAGGTATGTAATTATAGGAATTGCATAGTCATAGTGGATGGTATATTACTTATTTCTAACTGTTCTTTCTGATATAGTTCCCAGAACTTGATCGTATACTCAATATTCAACTTTTTACAGATGGTCTATTGAAGATATTTACACACTATATTGTATTGCATAGCAGACGTCCTCCAACAGAAACTTACAAACTCAGGTGGCTCATACTCTCTACTTCTGTGTGACAGAATGAGTACTTATTGTCATTGCTGAGACCGCTCATCTTTTTAAAGGCATTGGTCATCAAGCCTTGATCTTGGGCAGCTATTATCGTCCTCTCTTGACCATAGTTAAGTGATCCTCTTCTCAGCCAGTCTATATATTCTTTGGATAGTTCATTCCAAAAATATTTGGCACACTGCTACTGTATTAGGGACACTTTCTGAGCTCAGTAAAACTGATTTTGTATGGTTGACAGTTCATCAGATGCTGGCTTAAAAGCAGTTCTCGGAAAACTGTTGAAAAGTCTGCTGGAAAAAGTCTCTGGCCAAGTCTTGAACTAACATACTTGATTCTTTCCCATCTGGATATCTGATGTAAGAAAATCTATCCATCAAGTCAACCTGAGCCACTAAGAGATCGTTTGAATCATCTCTTGACCATAGTTAAGTGATCCTCTTCTCAGCCAGTCTATATATTCTTTGGATAGTTCTCATGGGTTGAAATAAAAAAAGACGTTTATATGCTGTACAATTTATTAGAGTACATAACAGGGACTCCTTAGAATTAAAAACCTGTGGTAGGACCTATTTTCAATGTTTATCTGGCAGCTTGAGTGGTTGAGCCAATTTGATTGTTTTCCAGCTAGCCTATACATATAATTTATCTTGACCATAAGGCATCAAATTACTGGTAGCATTCTTTTTACTAAGTAAACAGTCCTTATCTGAATGTATATGATTGGCATTCCACTTGGACTAAAATTGAGTGCCAAATAATTTATGCATTGAATACAGGGTGCAACAATAAAATTGTCGCCATAGAAAAGACAACATGATTCCATTTCCATTTGATGAAAACCGGTTTTCGTTTTTGTTGCATCTATTAGTTGGTCAGTTGTGTACAAATCTCAAGAGTGATAGGAGCCTTCTATCATGTCTGAAAGTGACACAATGTTCAATGAGCGAGATCAGGGATGCGCTGCTGTACAACTCCTTCTCTCTACTGATCCAAGTTATGACAACAGAACCATTGCCAGCACCCTCAAAATGCATCGCTGGATTGCCACAAACAGTTACCAGCCACGGTTATGGTTTTTGGTGTGGTTTCAAGTGATTGCCACACCATGCCACCTCACATCTTCGAACTCTGCGTGAAAGTCAACACCAAAGTGTACCTGGATGTGCTGAAGAGTGTGATGATCCCCTAGTGCAATCAGGTGGCTCCTAGTAGACCCTGGGTGTAGTAGCAGGACTAGGTGCTGGCTCACAAATCCAAAGAGACCCAGACTTGGCTTCAGAAGGAGTGCTATGACTTTGTACCATTCTCTCACTGATCCTCCTCCTCCCCCGACCTGAATCTGCTGGATTACTTTGTTTGATCATACATTGAGAACATCACCAACACCACCTCCTATAACATCAAAGTTAGTCAGATCACTGCGTATCTGCCAAGTATTCGCCAAGTTCCTGTCGGCGCTTGTGGAAAAGACATGCTCCCAGTTCCGGACCCATATGGAGGGGAGGCTGAAGGTGGCTACATTGAATAGATGTCAGCTCTACTACATGATGAAGTTACCTAAATTGATTTTTTCAATAAAAGTTTAAAAATAAAAGCTGTAGTGTTGTTTTCTTTAGGGTGACAACTTTATCATTTCACTCTGTATAAGAATGGAAAGTCATTTTAATTTTAGAAAAGTGTTAAGTTTGCAGGTTGAAACAAGTAATGTAGCAAGCAATACAAATGACGACTCAATAAACAAAGGTAGATCAAATAAGAAGTGTATTAGGAAAAGGTATATTTACAGGATATTTACATAATGGTGTCAAATAAGAGAGTCTTTGCTGGAGAAACATATCTGCTCTCGGCGGCCTTCGGTGGCTTCTGGTGAACACACACACAGATTAACTGAGTCTTCCTATTTATGTGTAATTACTATCCACATATGCAAATGAATGTGTGCCCCCACAACAAAAAGAAAAAAGAAATGTTGTTCCAAACAAAATGTCAGTATTATTCCAGAACAGTCTTGCAAAGAAAGACTAACAGCAGAGTTCTTTTCTGTGTTAAGACAAAAAGTTATGTGCAAGGATTCTAAAAGATTCAGTACATTTTATGGGGTGATTCCGGTTTCTGATTGGTTGGTAGCAGTGTGTGGTTCCATCTGATTGGTCAGTTCTTATCACTCTATGAAAATATAAAATAAATAGAACCTTCCAATTTTTTGTAACCATACCCTCATTATAGCAAAAATATTGCAACAGGAAATTGTCAATGTTTGCCAACAACGACCAACACATATCGATTGAGAGGTGCTGTTTAAAGAATCCTTTAAAGTTAATACTGATCTGTTTTTTTTTTTTATCAATATATCTTCAGAGGGTTGATAGAATCGGATTTGAGTTGAAAAGTAATGATTCCTTCATTACCCAAGGTGTACGTGTCTTCAGATGCTTGGATTGCATATTTTTTCATGTAATTCCACAGGTCAAAATATAGCAACCTACTGATGAGCAATACATGTGATTTGAAATGGCTGAAACATCATTAATTCTTCCAAGTCAATAATCAACACCAAAGAATAATTCACGATTCTTCATTGATTTACTGTTTTTTCATATTATTGTACATAAATGCTGCAAATCTTATATTTATAGTTTGAAGCTATGTAGGGATAAGAGATGTTTATATTTCGGTACAGCTTTTCTCTCCCTCATTATAGCTAGAGCTTCTTTCTCAACAATGTTATATCCTCTTTTACTTGCTTGGAGTGATCTTGATAAGAATGATATGCACCTTCAATTGTAGCTAAATATGGCACAGTCAAAAATATGGCACAGTCAAAAACATCACAATCAAAAACTGAAAAGGAATCATTTCGTTTTAAAATCCATTTATTATTACCCATGTAAACTTGTTAAAAGCACACTTGAAATGCGTCAACATTATGTGAGTAAACGACATCAAAACAAAATGGCAACTGAATTTGACCTGATGTTGTGTGATTTCGCTTATTCAGATAATGTTGATACATTTTAAGTGTGCTTTTCTCAAGTTCACATGCATAATACTAACTGGATTTTAAATCTTAATAATTCATCATTTAATAATATATAAGCAAAAAGAAAATCATAAAACCATTTTTAATGTCTATATGGATTTCTTTCGTCACATTCTGCTCTGGCAGCAATCTTTAATGTTTGCCAAATCCTTATTGCAATAGATTCCAAACAAAATGGGCACTTGGATCTTTCACAATGAGTTCCAACAAGTAGCCACCATTTTCAAACATAACTTTAAGATATCAAAATAGAAATTCCTATCCAAGAACAACATTACAAAAGGTCCTTTCTAATAGTCCAACGAATGGAATATAATATAATAATATAATTTATCGTTAAACCCAGTTTAAAACTGACTACAAATCCATTAATTCGTTTTGTTTGCTAGTTCCTATTTATTTGCCTTTTCATGAGTACGAAGTTAGATACGAGATCTGTTTTTAAGTTGGGAAAATACAGCTCCCTGTATTGGAACAAAATTAAAAATTGTTTCAGTCTAGAAGGACTTCTTCACTGACCAAAGACAGAATAAAGTGTAGCATCAGAACAGATACTACACTTTGTTCCTCACCTGATGTCTCCTTTCAGCATTACCATAGTTACTCGTGTGGGGAGAAAGTATACTTAGGTGGTAAACAAAGACCTGATCGGAGATAAGTTTCTTTGGAAGTCAATTTCTTTAAAATACTCGTACGGACATGAGACAACAAATTCATGAATTTTTTTTGCCGACAAATTTTTCAAATGTACGAGATTAGAATATTTAAAGTTCTATTTTGGCGTCGACAGTAACAGCATGACAAAGTCCTACTGCTATGTCTGTAGTATCTACAGAAATACAAGAAACCAAATGAATCCTAACATTAGTTATGTGTGATGATCTGCATGCTTTCTGGTAATGCTGCTGTTTATTACATTGATGGCAAATCACGTCAAATGCATTGTTTATGGTAAGGTATAATACCACAGAAAAAGCAACAGGTTATCCTACCGGTGTTATTATTTAAAGCTGTAGAAAGTGTTCTTATAAGCATTTTTATATCTTTGGTTGAACATAGTAACAAAAATGGTTTGGTTGTTTTCTCCTCTTTAGTGCTTCTGTCTGTTTAGTCACCATGTGGTCACATCGTCAATATTTTTTTTTTTTTTTAATTTTCTTCCTTTGAAGATTGTAATGCTTGGTATGGGGCAGACAAACCAGCTGCCAACATTGCCCTGCTTTTTATTGAAACCAACCGAGAGCTCTTTTTAGTATCCTAAAGTGCAATTGTCTGGATTTCTTTTGCACTTGGTTCACCAGGAATATTAGTTAGGTAGGACTTCAGGTTTTTCTTCATAAGCCCTGTGGCCCCTATAATAACTGGTATGATTGATATCTCTCTAAGATTCCAGTTTCTTTTCATATCATACATGAGACCTTGATATTTGGTCTGTTTCTCCCTTTCAGCTCTGTTCAAACCTCCATACAGCAATGGACGAATTAATGAAGGGCGAGATGCAAGCCACATTATTTTTGTTTGCATCTCTTATTTTGTCTTTTAGTCCTCAGATTCCATGAGTGATGTTCTCACAAAAGAGGGAAAATTGTTGTTTTCTGATTTGGAATCTATTCATCTAACACTTATCATTGCTAGTTTTTGACCTTGAAGTTATTTTTTTTTAGCTCCTTACATCAAGTGGCTTTATGCCTTGTCTGGAGCGATTTAAAAAAACAAAAACAAAAGAAAACATCCAGCTAGTTCTTGTTCATGAGTTCTCTGGAGATTCATGTTTTTATTTTCAACTAATCTTTGATTGCTGGTGATGTTATCCTACGACTTGTTTAGCCATTTTGTCTTTGAAGTTGCAGTCTTCCCTAATCTTTGAAAACCTTGAAAACATTTCTCAGTTGGTTCCTGTTGTCTTTGTTTCCATATAGCAAGCAGATGATGGGTAAATACATCATTTGTTTTGTTAATATATATATATATATATATATATATATATATATATATATATATATATATAATTTTTTTTCATTCCATTTTCACCCCAAACAAGGCACAGTGCCACTTTGATGTAGGGGGCTACTATCGGGGGCATAAGTTGCAGGAATACTATGTAGGAAGTTGAGCAGCAAGATGTCCATTCACATTACACTTGAACTTCTGTATGTCAGTACAGTTGGGGAAGGAGGAACTCCGAAGGGAGTTCCAAAGTCTAGCAGTTCTGGGGAAGAAACTATTAGAGTAGAAGGCTTTCTTACATCTAGAGATCTTTACCATGTTGGGGTGAGATTTTGCTGTTTGTTGGGGGTATTTATGTCGAAGGGGTATAAGGACTTATATATTAAGTCCATATGGTTTAGTGCTGATTCAATATCGCCACAGCATTCAACAAATTTGAGAGTTAAACAGCTTACATAGCTAATCCATGCACCTAGTTTGTTGGGAATTTTTTTCCTATATTTATGTACTGTTATCCACATTTACACATGGGCCCATATGTTGTATGAAGTTTACACTGCAAGGAACATAGGACAAGTAATAACTCAAGTCTTTTTTCTATAACCACAACATTTTTTGGTTATTTCCCAAATAAAACGTGATTATGCTCCTTCTCTCTGATCTCTGTTCTCTCGATCGCCTTCTCTGACGCCTGTCCTCTTGAATGTCGTTTTGAACGTGCTCATGAACATTCTCCTCTGTCTGTTTGACACGTTCATTTTTATAATCTTTTTTGACGTCATTTCGCACTTTGTATGCTGTTGCATAACTATTGAAAAAGTACACCAATGTTGCGATTCCAACATGATGGTTATTATTTTGCTGAATAAATTATCGAGAATAAAGATAAAAACTCTGAAGATGAACTTATCCAAGCTTTACTCAGCAAAGCATAAACAGGATTAGAATCGCATTTGTGATAGGTATCTCCGAATGCAGATGACTGCTGTAATCCAAAGAAGGGTCTGTAAAAATGAATATGGACGTCGTAAAGGAGTCTCTTAGTATCTGTCTTATTTACAACATGGTTTTATCACAAGTTTGGTATTTTAATAATAAAGTTAGAAATAATATTCTTCTTCATTACTTAAATGAGTGTTGATCCATTTTTCTTTTAATAGTAAATAATGCAAGTTAACCAACCAATATCGCCAGTCAAGATATTTTTTTTTACTAATAATCAAGTTTGTTAATAAGATTTTGTAATTCTAGTAAAATATCTCGTTGCGCACTTCATGTTTTTTTTTTGTTTTTTTTACTTTGAATCATAAAACTGGAATGTGTTGAGGTCAGAGAAACACATAAATATTGTGTTAGTGATACAAATTATGGCCACTTCGGCAAACCTACAACAGCCTTTTTATTAAAAGATTATTATTGTTCCCTTCATTTTACTTCAATTTTGTTTTAAAAGAAAAAACTTGACAATTTAGTGTGAGACAGGCCTCCAGGGCAGAACCATTGTTTTCTTGTCATAGTTGAAGCAATAAATGAAGTTAAATAAACAATTGCATGCACACACACACACACACACACACACACAACTTATATATATATATGTGTGTTTGTGTGTGTGTGTGTGTATAAGTAAGTTTTGAAAATACAGTATCACACAAAAAACGAAGTCTGCACCTGTCATTTTTTCAAAAAGTGCGAATTTAACCTAACTTGAATGTAACTGTTTAAACAACCTATACCTCATTTGATTCACCTTTTATTCCTCTATGATTTTACCTGTCTATATTTGATTTTTAATTAAAATATCCTAGTGTTCATAGCAATTTAAAAAATCAGCCTCAAGTCGAGAAGGCAAAAAAAAAAAACTCCGTAGCAACAAATAAGCTTAAAACCAACTTAAAATATCCACATTTTAGGCAACAAAGCATCTCTAATCATATTTGTTGTTATTCCAAGTTATATAACATAACATTTAGTTCATATGCCTCGCCTTTCTCTTAATGATTGTCAGGAGCTCATTTATCTCCACCTTTCTGGTTTATCCAATCAAGAAATTGGCTGCAGATTGAAATGTGATGAGAAAACGGTATGAATGATTGTGCAAAAGCACCAAAACACTAGCAGTGTTCGTGATGCCCCTAAACTTAGTCATCCCAGAGTTACTTCTTACAGGAAAGACAATGCTATCAAGATCCACAGCTTCAGAAACAGATTTGTTCCCAAATTCAACTACAATGTAATCATGTTAAAAAGTCCTCTCTTTCTGCAGTTAAGAACAGATTGAGCGAATCTAATTTACGAGACTGTGTTGCATGATGCAAACAGATAATTTCTGTAAAGAACAGAAGGTGCCATCTGGACTTTGTTAGATGCAATGAAGATCATATTGGTCGAAAGTAGTTTTTAGTGATGAAAGCAAGTTTAATTCGACCAAGTATATTAATATGTTGACTGAGTATTTTCTACCCTACTTTGGCTGGAATTTGGATGATAATCCCATCTTCATGCAGGATAATGCTCCCATTCACACAGCTGGCAATGTTAAGAGGTTCCTGGAAGAGCATGATATGCTGTGATTGGATTGGCCTGCACAATTTCTATACCTCAAGCCTATCGAAAATGTGGTATTACATCAAGCAACAACTACGCAATGATAGAATGTCAAATCTGAAAGAACTTTGGTCAAAAATTAAAGAGAAGTAGGATGCCCTTTAATCTGAGTATTGCTGCAGATTAATTCAAGGAGTGTCCAAAAGATTGTAGGCTGTCAAATTGTAGGAGGGCTAGGATACTAAATATTAACTAGTTCATTGTGTTCCTGTTGCATCTGTGCTGCATTAATGTTTTAAAATTACATTCAAATAACAATTATGAACAGGTTAAATGATAGAGGAATAAAGGGTGTATCAAATGAGGTATAGGTTGTTTAAACAGTTACATTCTATTTAGCTTAAATTTGCAGTTTTGGAAAAAATGACAAGTGCTAACTTTCTTTTTGGCGCCACTGTATATATGACAATTTAGCTATATATATATATATATATATATATATATATATATATATATATATATATAATATGGCAAATAAGCTACACAGAATTTTCCGCATTTCATCCTCATGAAATTTCTGAAAATTCTGCATAGCTTATTTGCCATATTTTCCAAATTCACTACCTAGCTATACTCATGTATTGAGCACTGTTGAAGTAAATACTGAAAATAGATATATAAAATAATATATATATATAATTATTCCAGGTTAATACAAGGTGTCCACAAAGTCTGGCTACATTATGTAGCCAGACTTTGTGGAAGCATCCTGTAGATTATGTAGCCAGACTTTGTGGGCATCCTGTGTATATATATATATATATATATATATATATATATATATATATATATATACACACAAATAGCACAATATGAAAGTAAAGCAAATTATACTTGTTATTCATTTTTTTACTTAAACATTAAGGTATCGCTATACAGTCATGACTATATTTCAGTTAACTACAAGATAGAATGATAAAATTGTCACCCTAGAAAAGATGACATAATTCCATTTCCGTTTAATGAAAACCAGTTTTCTTTTTTTGTTGCAGACCGTCTACTAGTTAGTCAGTTGTGTACAAATCCCAAGAGCGATAAGAGCCTTCTATCATGTTTGAAAATGACACAATGTACAACTCGTGCTCTCTACCGATCTAAGTTATGATAACAGGACCATTGACAGCACCCTCAAAATGCATCACTGGATTGCTACGAATAATAGGGACATGACCGGGGGTGATGAAAACAAAGTTTCCGGCCATGGTGATTGTTTTTGGTGTGGTTTCAAGTAGGTGCCACATCATGCCACTCACATCTTTAAAGTCAACTTGAAAGTCACTAAAGTGAACCTGGATGTGCTGAAGAGTGTGGTGATCCCGAGTGCAATCAGGTGGCTTCTGGCAGACCCTGAGTGTGGCAGCAGGACTTGGCGTCGGCCCACAAGTCCAAAGAGACCCAGGCTTGGCTTCAAAAAGAGCGCTACGACTTAATACTCTTCTCTTACTGACCCCCCTCCACCTCCTACAACCTGAACCCACTGGACTACTTTGTTTGGTCATACATCAAGAACATCATCAACATGACCTCTTACAACACCAAAGTCAGCCTGATCGCCGCCATCTGCTGAGTATTCGCAGAGTTCCTGGTGGCGCTTGTGGAAAAGGCATGCTTCCAGAACTCGGCGGGCATTTTCTTTTTAGGCCACTGTGTCTATACATTACCCCCGAACGTTTATCCTTGAGTAGCTATTAACTAACACAAAAAGAAACCGGCATTAAATAACTCAAATGAACTGATAAAATCAAAACAAACAAGATCATAGGACAGGTATTATAACTAGTATTTGTATATATTTATAACATTTTTTTTGTCATTGTTGAATTTTACAAAATGTGAAAATTCCGATGAATAGAACTTTACATTCTTTCCCAAGTTACCATTTCAATACAAGCCAATAAAAAAAAAATCTTTAAAAGCTGCATTTGAGATTTTGACAGGATGCTTTATCACTTGTTTCATTCATGTTGTCTTGAAACAAAGATTAGTTGGATTTTGATTTAAGGCATTTTTAACTTTCGCACAAGTTGTAAAGAAAGTTCGTATCTGAGTGACTCATCAGGAGCATTAGCATTTGCTATGTACACAAATACACCGCCTGTATAAGAGACAAGTGCACGGCTATAAAGAGCGATTTCTTTATAGGATGCCATGTCACACATTTCATGCTAGGGACTCTTCTAAAAGACAACTTTAGTTTTAACATGAAAACGAAATTGATAAATAAACTCATTATGAGATCATGTTAATATGCTTTTTATACTAATGAGTTAATAAGGCTAAAAGCCACTTGAAGATAAGGATTAATGAGATTGTCAGTTGGATGATGAATAATATTATTTGAGGATTTAAGACAATAAATGAAATATCCAAAATCTGATTACCTAGTAGTATTTATTGACATTAAACTTGAAGAAAACCATGTTGCAGTCTTCAGAGAAGCAGTCCTGTGGTAATAACTTCCATTCAATTTTAGCCATCTATTATACAAAAGAGCGTGTGTGTGTGTGTGTGTGTGTGTGTGTGTGTCTGGATAAAAGTCAAAAACTACATAACAAAGACTTGGAATGAATAATATCTAAAAATTAGAAAAAAAATTATTAATTATTTGATCCTAAATTGACACAGATTTCGTTATGGTGTGTGTGTGTGTGGGGGGGAGTCGATTTTCCAGCCATTTCATGTGTGTAGTGTGTTATTAATGTGTTTATTTACACTGCACCTGCTGATGGCAGTCTCCCTTTATTTGGATATTATATCTTACTCTGCCTAAATTAAATGATGTTGCTAGTCTCGGTCTTTTCTATAAACTATTTTTACTCTTTTTCACCCCAAGCAAGGTATATTGCCATTGAACATAAGACACTACTATTTGGGATCATGTATAAAGGGACACTATATAGGGAGTTGAGCAACGAGATGTCTGTTAACATTACACTTGAACTTCTGCATGTAAGTACAGTTGGGGAAGCAGGAAACCGGAAGAGAATTCCAAAGTCCTGCAGTTCTGGGGAAGAAGCTATTAGAGTAGAAGGCTTTCTTATATCTAGAAATCTATACTATGCAGGGGTGGGACTTCGCTGCTTGTTGGGTTTGTCTGGATTACTGGATTCTGTATTAAATAATTCCAAATGTTTGATATGTTACAAAACAACCTACAAACCGATTTTTTCAAGAACTACAGCCTTGTGAAAGGAACTCTTTTTCTTCTGACTGCTTTCCTTCCACATATAACTTTGATCTTTGCAAGATTAAGGCTAATAGATATCTTCTGTTTTTGCAAGAATCATCTTTCGTTATGTATATCCCCACACATCAAGTGACTTCATGTCTTGTCTGGAGTGATTCTCATAAATAAACATCATTCACCTTTAGTTATGACAAATTCAAGTGGCAGCCATAGTGTCGAACATAAATGGTATTTTTCCAACAGATTTCATTTATTCACATTTAACGCTTATTTATATTTCTAACAATCCTTGCTGGTTTACAGACATGGTAGGTGTATGATTAGTGGGTTAGTTGTGTGTTAATGAATTATTATTAACAAGAGTCATAAAAAATTATTAACAAGAGTCATAAAAAATTATTAACAAGAGTCATAAAAAATTATTAACAAGAGTCATAAAAAATTATTAACAAGAGTCATAAAAAATTATTAACAAGAATCATAAAAATTATTAACACGAATCATAAAAAAATTATTTACGATGGACATAAAAAATTATTAACAAGAGTCATAAAAAATTATTAAGAGTCATAAAAATTATTAACAAGGGTCATAAAAAAGTATTAACAAGGGTCATAAAATTTATTAAGGATCATAAAAATTAAATAATGTTTCTAAATTTTTCAGATGAGGATTAATTATTCATATTATTTGGATTCTTCAAACTACTCTTCTCATCTTGAGTGTGATTTTTCAATGTTTCAATCGATGTAACCTCCGACCTTCTTCAGGTGTATCTTGTCAAACTTGGGAATATTTCTGTTTAACTAGGAATCTGCACAGAATTTCGAATGGAACACTTTATTTAATCTATGGGGGTAGCATGCTCACACTCTGTCACGCATGGCTGGGTAGAAGTCCTAAGTAATATGGAACTGTATTTTGAGTTCCGTCCTTACTAAAGATTGAACTGTAACTGACAACTGAATTTTACCGTCCTTTATCCACTACACCATGAGTCCTCGCAGAGTTAAATAGCGTGTGGTATATCTTTATATTAAAGGAAATGATGTTGACAATGATAATTCATTTGCTCCTGGGCAAGTGGACGAGTGGAACAAAAGTTTATGTATCCCCCCACCGCCAAAGTCATCCCTCTTTTAATAAATGCAATAATTTAATGTTAGTAAGGAGGCCTTCACAGCAGCACTACCAAAGGTTAAAATCAAAGTATGAAGAAAAATGGTGTTGATTATGACAATTTTATTGCTCGCGGACAACACCAAATAGAACAAAAGTTATTGTTACCCCCACATCTTCCTTACTTACCAAATATAATAATGTAATGTTGGTAGGAAGGCCAAGAAGTACCATTAGAGTCAAAGTATTCATGTGAACTCTGACCTTCTTTTGTTTATCTACAGTTACATTTTCATCTATATTTAAATAAGATTGTTGCATATATTAATTGGAATTCATTATTGAGATGAGTTTTATTTATAGTAATTTATTTATTGCGGATTTTTATTCTCATCTTAATCTCATCGTGAAACAGCAACTAATAAAGATGAGAATAAAAATCCGCAATAAATAAATTAATAAATAATACTCATCTCAATAATGAATTCCAATTAAGATAATATATATACCATTTGGTACGGACCCGATGATGGAAGATCAGATAATAAATAAACGTCGATTTATAAGATAAAAAAATCCAACCTTGATCACTCTTCGGGGCCTGTGGCGCAGTTGAGAGAGACATTGAATCTCTATGGTTCCAGATGAGCATTGTCTGAAGATAGTGGTTTCAATCCTACTCAAAGCTGGCAAAAACGTGGTGAGACGACAATAACTACAGATGGCAGTGATTGCTGAGAATGCAGTTGGGAGATTCGAAGTTCCTATCCGTTGCGGTTACCACCTGACGAAGGCCAGAGGAATAGTTCACTGAAACGTCGTCAAACAGCAACTAATAAAGATGAGAATAAAAGTTTGCAATAAATAAATTAATATAAGATTGTTGCAGTTTATTAATGTAGGTTGATGAACGGATAATTTAGACATTGATTTTTAACTTTGTCAATTTCTTTTCTTAACTACAACAATTACTAATTACTTTAAAAATTAAAAAAAAAATTCTTTTTTTTACAGAAATTCTTTAAAACTGGTTCTGCGAAATCTACTGGACCGTTTACTGTTGCTGATATTCCAGCTTATTTCTTCAAAATTCCTCACAAGGTAAATATTTTGTTTATTTAAACTTGTTACCTCTGACTTTAATGACAAATTAGTTGGATGACAAACATCAATGATTTCATTGAGTTAGAATCATAAAAAAGTCTAATCCCTTTCCTTTCTAAGTTTGATGGATGATTTTATAAGTGGGATAGATGCTGGTTTTGTTCAATGCAGTTAAAATCATCACACCTCCGTACTGTACATACATACACACATCGCAAACAAAACTCACGATTCTGAAAATCGTGCTCTTTCTCTGAAAGCAGACTTTTTATTCAAGCTGGCATCATCTTATTTGCATATCAGTTACAAGATTTCACGTTACTCTGTGATCCCCCCTCCCCCAATGTATTATATCAGGCATGGTCACTATTTTTGCTTTTCTTTTTTAACTGGACTGTACATGCTGCACAAACTCCTTCAGAAATTTGAGATACATCTATCCTGCACACTTACTACTTGTTATAAAAGAGTACAAGGCATTTTATCATTCTTTTCGCATCAACTGCTATTGTAAAAACTATTACTCAAAGTGAGGTATCAAGTGTGTGTATTCCTCTAAATAAAATAAGCAAAAAGGAGGCTGAGCAAGCCAAGTGTCCAAATATACTATGGTGGGATAGCCAAAAGAATGAAGTATTCAGAATAGCTAAATAGATGAGAAAGTCAGATATGGATTTTGTTGGAAAGAAGTGCATTCGAAATAACAATGAAATGTTAGCAACAAATGAACAGGACAAGATGAAACCTTGGAAATGCTATTATGAAAAGTTGTTGAATACTAAGTTTTCATGGAATCAAGAAAATCTTGAAGTTGTAGAAGCAGTATTTGTTCCAGCTATAAGACTTGAGAAGCAAATAGTATGGGAAGCTGGGAGTAAGATGAGGAAAGATAATGTTGCAGAAGCTTTAATTGCTAGCAACAAATGAACAAGATAAAAGGGTTGCTTGGAAATGCTATTATGAAAGATTACTAGATACTGAGTTTCCATGGAAATGAGAAAAACTAGGAGTTGCAAAAGCTGCATAAGGGTCAGCTATTAGTATTGAGAAAGAAATGGTATGGGAAACGGCAAGAAAGATGAAGAAGGATAAGGTTGAAGGTCCCTCAGGCGTTGTTGCTGAAATATAGAAGATAACAATTCTTCTCTCTTTGTAAGAAACAACACTGGTGAAATATAAGGACTAAAGAACAAAATAAAGGAAGATTTGTACTTTGCTTTATAGCAAAGAACAAGAAATTTGTTAATGTATATCTTTTTCAAGAATAAAATGGATGAATTCAAAAAACTGGCTTGGAAGTTAGATTCTTTTAGGAATTTTTGCAGGAGTCAGAATGTAGCATAATGGCCAAGAATAATTTTTTCAGACCATCTAAAATATAAATCTCACCTGTCTGTTTAAATGTATGTATGTATGTATGTATGTTTGTATGTCTGCCTAAATCCTTCAGGGAGACTAGCCGCCCTCCTCACCAAACAAGTCTGGTGGGGGAACCAGTTTAGTTGCCGGTGACCCGACCATGATGCAGGTAGTACTGGGTTACATGGTACCAGAAGCACATGACATGACATGACCTGACATAAAGGATTAAAAACAAGACCTTCCAAAGGGCAAATGAACTCTTTTTCTGGGTCAACGGCCAACTAGCACCGTGTATATTTGTGTGTGTGTATATGTGTATTGGGGTGGAGAGGGCTCCCCCAAGCCGTGGTGAAGGCAACCTTTCTAGGAGAAGCAAATCTCTGATTTAAAAAACCATAAAGCAGAAGACCATTACCCGCATTAAGCTGGTCTGCAGTTTAATTTGTTGCTGGCTATCTTGCTCTTGCTTGTTGCTGGGTATCAACATTTTGAACCGAGAGAGAGACTTAGCTGTCGTACAAAGCTAAGACTCTGTAACATCATATTTGTATAGATACTCCCTCAGGCATTTGGGCTCATGGATTTTAAATGTCTGAGGGAGTGGCACTCGTCTGACAAGACGTTGCAATCATCATCATGTCTGCCTAAAACTTTCAAAAGAGGCGACGGATTTTCATGCGGTGTTTTGAAGCTTGTACGAGCCCTTCTAGTCTCGCACAAAAACACGCATTCACATCTCAAGCCATTTTTCTTGTCATACACATACACGCACACAAACATGTGCACACGTATACACACGTAGATATATTCACGTTCGCATACATACACTCCTATTCATGTGCATACACACACACGCTAATGTACGCACATGTACGCACACATACGCGCACACGTACGCACACATGGGCAACGTCACTTCCCCTTTGAAGGAAATCCACACATGCGCAAAAGACCACCGGAAACAACTATAAAAGCAAGAAACATAAGCTGTTTCCTTCTTTTCAATTCGGCTTCCGACCTGAGAGGTCGACGGACCAACCGGTCCCTTTCAGGGCGCGTGCGCCTGCGCGCCTCACGCCACCTGCTACAATGTATGGGGGCAAGAGCCAACAAATAGTATGTACACCTTACACACTTTCTATCTCCATGGCCTGGATTGACTTTCTCTCTCTCTCTCTACAACAATCGACTTTCCCTCTCCCCAGCTAACAGTGAGAGACGCACGCCAAATTGGATTGACTTTCTCTCTCTCTCTCTCTCTACAACAATAGACTTTCCTTCTCACCAGCTAACAGTGAGAGATGCACGCCAAACTAAACACGTGCTGTACCCTTTTCTTTCATTTGTTTCTTCGCAAAATAAATTCTAGTTCGTTTAATTCAATTTAACACGTTGTTTGTTTCTTCCTTAAAACAATTCATTTTTTCTATTTTGCCACACCGCAACAAACCCGACGTGAGATGAACACGCATTTCTTTCTATACCCAAGACCACCACAAGCTTAACTATTCGGACGACAAATATCGAAAAATTGGCTAAAAACATTAATTCCTTCAATCTCAACTGAGAACTTTTCTACAAAGAGGGGTCGCTTTTTTCGCTGATATTTTCGAAAGTCATCTCCACTTTTCAATTGACTAGCCTTAATTTAAACCTTCGCCACTTCTGATTTGGTGATGGACGTAACGGCAAAGACATCACATTGTTTTTTCATGTTCTTTTCCTTCTTCGCAGTACAGGTTCGAGCCTGCCTGCCTGCCTGCCTACTACCACTTTTATTTTTTTTGCTCAACACACACCTCCAAACACCCGGGCAACGCTGGGCACCCAGGCTAGTTACAAATATAACTAACAATTCTCATAGCACAGATCTTGTTGACATATCCAGTTGTATTAGTAGTAACAGTAGTAAGAGTGGCGACTGTGTTTAAAAGTTATCTGCCTTTTTTTCCTTTTTCTTTAATAGCAGTTAACATGTATATTTACCTTGCTATCTCTCAGCTGTGTGTAGAGTTGCTTTGTCTCTTGCTATTGCTTTTGTTTTTGTATCAGTGCCTGTAATAGTTGTCTCATCATAGTAATAACAACAGCACATATTCATTTTGATGTTTTGCTATTTTTTTTTAAATTGCTTTAAATTGGTCTTTATATATTTTTCTTTGCATTTAATATTTTCAGTAGTTCTCTCAGTTCCTTGTCATTGATTTTTGTTCTGTCTTTCAAGCAAAACTCAATAAAATAGTCTATTTTTGCCATGTCACATTTAACTGATTTCCTGTTCATTGTGTTACTTTCTTAACCTTAATTTCTAATGGAAATTCACTATTTATGTAATCTAATTTCCAGTTGGAAATTTCCTTTCTACTTAGTTTATACATCCCATGTACAAGATTCATATAGAGGATGTGGATATTTTTTCAGCTGATTTTTTACCTCTTATGCAAACATGCATGGATTTAAGCGACTTTATTGTTGAGACTGTCATTATAAATCGTCCCAAGTTAGCATTTTTCAGAGCTAATGAGTGTCCTGATAAGAAAAATGTGGATATTGATGTTCTGGCTGGGAAACTAACGTCTTCTTACTAATGAGATGAGGATAACACTATATAAGAATGGAATTTCCAAATGTTACCAGGGGTGTATGCATACTGGAAAAGAAAAAGAGAACCATCAAAATCGTTGCCGAGTACAGCATAATCAAATTGACACACTGGTTCTCACAAGATCATGAAAGTTAAGTAATATTGAGCCTGGTCAGTAGCAGAAAGGTGACTATTTCAGAATATTAGATGCTGTATATCATCTTCTCTGGCCGAGATATACATGCTATTAGGACAACATGTGAATTTGCTATGTCCTTGAAACTTCCTCCTTTGGTGGAAGCTGGTTCACCGCTCAGAGTGAATACCATGTATTAACCAACTAGTATCACAACAGGATAGCATAAAAAAGAAAAGAGAGAATGAACTACTGCTGTATGTGATGAATGCAATATAACTTCAGCTGTTTGTTGTCAACCACCATCTGGACAATCTTATGGCATCAAAGAATTGGTCAGTATAATGCTACACTTTTATTCATTTAATTTTTAATTTTTTTTTATTTATGCTTAATTTCCTATTTCAGGATGGCAAAACCAAAAGAGTCGGCAATCCTTTAGCCAAAGATTACATCAGCAAAATTGAAGACGGTACTTTGATGGCTTTTGCTGGTAATGACTTTGCTGATGCTGCTTTGCGGATCAGTAAAATGTGTTCCTATTGGAAAAACAATCAGCAACGAATTGAGTAAATATCCACATATTTATTTCTTTTTGATTTGGTTACTAATTAATTTTATAAAATGTAATTAAAAAAAAGAAATTCTACTTTTAATGGTATTTGGGTTCTTGTCGTTTTTGATTTGGTTACTAATTAATTTTATAAAATGTAATTAAAAAAAAGAAATTCTACTTTTAATGGTATTTGGGTTCTTGTCGTTTTTGATTTGGTTACTAATTAATTTTATAAAATGTAATTAAAAAAAAGAAATTCTACTTTTAATGGTATTTGGGTTCTTGTTGCTTTTGATTTGGTTACTAATTAATTTTATAAAATGTAATTAAAAAAAGAACTTCTACTTTTAATGGTATTTGGGTTCTTGTCGCTTTTGATTTGGTTACTAATTAATTTTATAAAATGTAATTAAAAAAAAGAACTTCTACTTTTAATGGTATTTGGGTTCTTGTCGCTTTTGATTTGGTTACTAATTAATTTTATAAAATGTAATTAAAAAAAAGAAATTCTACTTTTAATGGTATTTGGGTTCTTGTCGCTTTTGATTTGGTTACTAATTAATTTTTTAAAATGTAATTAAAAAAAAGAAATTCTACTTTTAATGGTATTTGGGTTCTTGTCGCTTTTGATTTGATTACTAATTAATTTTATAAAATGTAATTAAAAAAAAGAAATTCTACTTTTAATGGTATTTGGGTTCTTGTCGCTTTTGATTTGGTTACTAATTAATTTATAAAATGTAATTAAAAAAAGAAATTCTACTTTTAATGGTATTTGGGTTCTTGTCGCTTTTGATTTGGTTACTAATTAATTTTATAAAATGTAATTAAAAAAAAGAAATTCTACTTTTAATGGTATTTGGGTTCTTGTCGCTTTTGATTTGATTACTAATTTTATAAAATGTAATTAAAAAAAAGAAATTCTACTTTTAATGGTATTTGGGTTCTTGTCGCTTTTGATTTGGTTACTAATTAATTTTATAAAATGTAATAAAAATAAGTACTTCCACTTTTTTTTTTAAGTTCTTGACTCTGGTATAAAATGCCATGATTATTATAACTGTTGATTCAGTCTTATATCCATTTCAAGTAGCATCAGATTACATTATATAAATCAATCTCGAATTCATAGATGGTAAGCTATTATATTAAGGGCAGTTTTCTGTATGTATGACCAGTTAAAAAGTCTAAAACTACAAAATAAATAAATAAACACCACAAAGTTGGTATATTCTTGATAAGTGTTGCCCCGGATGAATAATATATAAAATTTAGAAAAGATTTTGCTGGGGAAGAGGGGGGGGTTAAAATATAGTATGTACTAAAGGAAAGTAACTCCTTTTTTATCAAGGAGTTACTTCTCTTCATTTGACTCGTTCCTAGACAAATCTATATAAAGGAAATGAGTATGTGTGTATGTTCAGAGAGAGGAATGGGCAAGGTGGAAGAGAAAGAGGAGAGTGAAGAGATATTAACAATATAGATTAAAGACAGAATGCAGTTCATTTGTATTTCAAAACATCGCATGGTAAACGCTTGTCACACAGATTTTAATCCATTAATACTATGATTAAATGGAAGAACTGTGTTTTATATTATGACTTGAATAAAAGTTTGTTGACACAAGTCGAGTATTATGATTCATTTGTATTCTTAAATCAATAGAAAAAATAATTTAATTATGCATCGCTGTTATCTAAAAGGACCCATATCTTTATTATATATGAACTTTTTTTAAGATAGTAAAAGAAAAAGTAAATATCTTTCTTTAAATTCTTACACATATATGAATATAGACCTTATTTCATAAATGTACTTTGAAATGAAGACATGTAGTTCCATGATATGAGTTAATATACTATGTATAGATGTATGAAATATGTATGTATATTTGTTGTGTAGGTGGGGTGATTTATATATTCCTGTGTTGTGCTTATATAATATGGCGTGTATATTCTATGTGTGTGTGTGTGTGTGTGTCACATACATAGTCTATAAGGAGATCTTAAGACACATGCCTTTTCTCCTTTCTTCGGTCGGTGCCCCCCTTGTGACAATCCAGAAGATATCTCACTACTGATGCAATTCTCTATCTGTAAAGCCAAGTACGTCCAAGGATGGAGTACTGCTGCCACATCTGGGCTGGAGCTGCTAAAAACAGCCTATCCTGCCTTGACAAAGTACAAAATAGACTTCTTGGCTTAGTGGGGAATTCCCTTTTCTTTTCCCTGCAACCTCTCTCCCACAGAAGAGATGTTGCGAGCCTGTCGTTGTTTTATCGTTATTTCCATGGCAAGTGCTCGTCTGAGCTCCAATCTCTCGTCCCCCTCTCACCAATCTTTCATGAAAAACACCCATCTAGTTGAAACCACTGTCAATAATTTTCCCCACTCTTTATCTGTGCCTAAATCAAAATGTAGATTCCATGAACAAAGCTTCTTCCTTAGAAGTGCACACCTGTGGAACTCTCTTCGGTTTGCCGGTTTCCCACCTGACTACAATTTGGATGTCTTCAAGGCCAATATAAGCAAATTCCTGATGAATCGCCCACTTAATTAAGACACTTTATCAAATCTCCAATACTAACGATTATTACGATACTATCCCATTGATTACTGTACACGCAATAACCCTTATCCCCGAGTGGCTTCCGGGCCTTGATAAGTGGTGACCTCCATGTAAAAAAAAAAAAAAAAATTCATGCATGCTCTCAAAAACATGACTTGGCTATTATTATTTGGACACAACCTTTATTCCACATTTTCCAAATTCCTGGGAGGGGGGACATTTGCATCACTGAATGGATTCAGATCTTTTTCTTTTCCGTTTTCTCATCTTGACTGCAAGACTTTCTCATTCTGACTGGCTAATTCTAGTCTGACTGAAGAACTCTTTGACTATCTGACTGACTAAGAACGCATGTGTATCCTCTATTTATGTTAAGGTGTATATGTTAGATGGTAACATTCCATTAACCGATTCACACTCAAAATGCACTGATTTGCCTTGTGACTCCTGCTAGCATGCAGGTGCAATGCATCATCAATCAGTTTGAAGCCTGTTATTCTTTACCTTCCGAACTATCTGCACTTAACTTGAACACAAGCAAGTTGGTTCAAGCTAATACCGCATTAACCGCATTATGAAAAAAAAAATTATTGTCACACAACATATTTAATGCCAGATAGTGTACTTACTTGCCATTTGTTTTGCTCTACTTGATTTTTTAACATATTTTCCCCCTAAAGGTAATATTTTTTTTTCCAAGAAAAGGAAGTAAATCTATCATGTATGAATAAAGAGCTACATCGTTTTTATTTACAAAATGCTAAGTTTCTCTTTCTAAGGGAAATAAATCTTTAACAGACGAATACAGAGTTACTTCCCCTTTCCTTTTAACAAAACTGAATGGTAGCTATGTAAAAATGAAATCAAGTATATAAATTATTTTCCAGAAAGAATTCTCCAATTTTATTGTTCTTAACAAAGTTGAACAAAATAAAATGACCATTTCAAATGAAATATTGATTTTATAGGATGGATGTTATCGATAACAAAAATAGAAAATCTGACTTTTAAGTTATTATATATGAAAAAAAGTTCGAAAAATACATAGGAAATTTGTACAATCTGTGGAAACGTCACAATACCTTTTACATCATAATTTACTGTTTATAATAAAATGTCTGTTAGAATTCGTCCTATTAAGAAAAACAATGACATTTATCTTTGTACAAATTAATTCTCATTGTAAGCCAAATATTCTTTGAAAAATAAAGCAAATATATCTCGTCTATATTTATTTATTTATCTATTTAAAATTTAATTCTTCTATATAAATAAAACAGTAGGTATATGTATGTATTATAAAATAAAGCACTCAAGTGTTACTTTTTCTACTCTTGGTTCTGATTCCAATAAATTCAACTCCATCACTCATTATTCTGCTGTCAAAAATTCAACAGCAACGTTTAACACTCTGTTCTCTAAACTCTTAACTTCAAAATGCGACTCACTGCTCACAAGACTTACTTCTTCAACACACAAATGTAAATATCCCAGTCTTTCAAAACTCAGGTTATTTTTATTCCTAACCAGAGCATCTCATTTGCATATCACGTGACAAACCTGACAAACTCCTAGCCATATAAAGAGAACAGTGGCCATTATTTTTCTTTCTCCTCCATTCTTGCAGGCTGCCCCAGAACAAGTTTGTACTCATTTTTAACATCTTTGGTAACATTTCAAACATAATATTCGGTCCTGGATATGACCTTATACTATATCAGATGGTGAGGCCCCAGCTTGCGAGCTTTGGGGAGTGTGGAGCTACCCTTTAATTGCCATTGTTCTGACCCGGAGTGGTAGTACTTGTTAGGGTCCCAACTATGGGTTAAATAGAAACCGACCTAAAAAACAACAAATATATTCTATTAAAAGTTTTCTTCAAAATCACTGGATTCAGCATTAAATAACCCAAAAAGGGTTGATATGCCGTAAAACAAAAACAACCAACCAAACAAACAAACAAACATAATATTCCAAGACTAAATAAGATCCTCTCAGCATGGACAACGCACTGGCTCATACAATGAATGATACATTTATTCCGAACTAAATCATTTAATCACATGTATTACGGGAAATAGTAATCATACACTAAAAATGGTTTGCTTGGATGAATGAATAACGCATGAAATATGTCAGCAAATTGAAATGAAAACTATTGATTTCAACTTACTGACATATTTCTATTACCTTTTTGCATAATGTTTTGGTTTTGATTCTAGCTAATGGAACCCAAGTCATTTTTTAAAACTTTTGAAATCAGTACTATATATTAGGTACAATATAATATTCAGTAGAGAATTGGATTTGTAATAATAAATACGAAATCTGCATGAAATAAAATATAGTTGAGCATATTTTATAAGTGGGCAATATAAAATAAAAGAAGGGTGAACTTATAGGTTCACCCTCCTTTAGCCGGGGGACCAAAAAATATTCTGTCTTCTCATCAGAAAAATAATTGTCAGCTAGATATCTTCAAATCAATAAAACGAAATTTTGAAATGTATCTATTTAAAATTATATTTATTTTAGTCAATGACAAATTAATTTTAAAATCAGATTAATCACTAGGACTGTGACAACAGCATATTTTTTTCATTGTTTTGACTCTCGAGTATATATTCGACACAGTTTAACACAGTTAATCAACTGAGAACCACATCAGTCTATATAAAAAAAACATATAAGATATTAACTGATATATGCTCAAAAGTCAAAATAATGAAAAGAATATTCTGTTGTCACAGCCCTATTAATCACCAATCACCATCATTTTTTTTTAATATGTGTGAAAGGTGATAACGTACGTATGAATATGAAATGCCTTCGTGTATTATTACAGAGATGAAACTAAAATGTACATTCTTCGCCTGTTTCAGATTGTTTTTCTCATTTTGGTTGCTGCCATTTTAAAAATGTGTCGGCTGTTGTACCCTTCGGCCTTCTCCTGATGCTTTTTGTAGTAGTCTAGGAATTTCGGACTGAACTAACTATGACAAAATAGGTTTGAAAAGGACTGGAGAGTAAAACGTCTAAAATGTGAAAACGACATCAACCAAAATGAAGAAAATAGTTTGAAACATGAATGATATCAGGCAGTTGTTTAATTTGTATAAAGTATGAAGAAAATCTTTGTTCCTTACTTTTTTGGATTATCTGGACTACTGTCTTCAATTTGTGTCTTATCTTCATAGTGTTTTGGCTAATGTAACCTCTGACCTTCTTCAGGTGTATCCTGTCGAACTCAGGAATCTTTCTATCAAATTCGGGAATCTGCACAGAATTTTGAATGGAACTCTTTATTTAATCCATTTGTTTTGTCAACCATGTAGAAGTCTTAAGAAATTCATAATCGTATTCTTAGTATCGCCCGCACTGAGGTTTAAAACTTCAACCTCTAGAAGAATGTTTTTACCTAGTATTTTATCCATTATGCCATGGACCCTTGTGGACGATTCTAGTATGAATTTTGGGAGCCTTAAACCTATTCTTGTTTTTAAATGTACAACTTTGCTTCACTACTTATTACTATATATATATATGTCATCCACATACAGTACTGTTTCGTTGTATCACAACTCATCAGTGCGACTAGACATACACCTTTCCCCAGCCGTGGATCGAACCTACAACTGTCATGTTGACAGTCGACAGCACTAACCATTGGACCATGAATCAGTGCTGTAAATATTTCTCTTCGAGTGTGTGTTAAATCCACACCCGCCTGTCATATATATGTGTGTATACACTAGCAGGGAGACTCGACGTTGTCCAGAATTGAATGAGGATCAACAATTATTCACAACTTCCAATACTTTTATTGTCATCGAAGTTAGTGAAATCATCCATTTTTCAATCAAATCGATTGATTGCCTGTCCTAGTGGGGGACCAGCTGTGTGCACTGGAAGGAAGCTTCACATGTCTGTTCACAATGACATAGTCCACAATTCATTGTAGTCTATATTGCACTGTAGAGAACCTACTGTTGATTTTATAAAATTTATGTAATGGCTTGAATTAAAATAAAAAATGCACAAGTCAGGTATTATGGTTCAATTATGCTCTAAACAAAAACAATTATTTTGAATGCACTCTTGTTTTATCAAAGAACCTACTCTTGATTATATACACCAGGCCATTCTATTTGTGTCATGATAAAAGTTCTCAAATTCATTTGTTATGTTAGGGTGTATAAGGATGTTAATTTTAGTCAAAATCGGACTGTTCCTTTAATCAAATTTTTTCAATTATCGATTTTTTATATTTATTGGAGGCATTCCGATACCAAACCTAAGAACACTCTCAGACAGATAAAGTACATTTGGGTGAAATTGAAAAAAAAATTGGTCCAGCCATATTGGAGTTCATAGGAAACAAACTCTCTCTCTCTCTCTCTCTCTCTCTCTCTCTCTCTCTCTCTCTCTCTCTCTCTCTCTCTCTCACACACACACACAGTGCCTTTTATATATAAGTAAATCTATCTATCATATATTACAATTAGGAAGGGAAGACTTTTATGATTCATGATTAAAAGTAAATTTGTATATATATAAATATATATATCTTCTCTCCAAAAAGGTGGGAATGAAGGGGGAGCAGGAGAGGAAAGAAAAAAGAATGGGGAGCCAGCTGACCGGTTTCGACCCTCGCTTCTCAAAGCTGTATCGAGGGAATTATTTTAAAATAAAGAATGAAAGCGATTAAAATAGCGTTTTATTAAATTTACGGGGGAAAAAAAAAAGAAAAAAAAAAGTGGGAAAACGATTAAAATAAAACGGCGTTATGGACGAATACCCTAGAGATTAATCACGTTCAAACCCAGGAGGCATTCCCTTTGTTTGCAAAGAGAAGGTTTCCTGAGTCGAACGTGAATGGTCTCCAAGATCTTGAGATGGTATAAAGAATGAGCACGACTAATAATGGTAAAAGAGTCCGTGCTAAAGTTTGCTGCACAAGACGGGTTTTTTAAGTAAATGATCAGTAATTGAAGACCCGTATGTGTTAGTAACGACATCAGTTGCCCGGTAGGTTCCATTCCTAATTTTACTGGGTACATGTTGAATTCTTCCACATACTAACACATACGGGTCTTCAATTACTGATCATTTACTTAAAAAACCCGTCTTGTGCAGCAAACTTTAGCACAGACTCTTTTACCATTATTAGTCCCACCTTTTTGGAGAGAAGATATATATATTTATATATATACAAATTTACTTTTAATCATGAATCATAAAAGTCTTCCCTTCCTAATTGCAATATTTAAATTTTGTATCTCTAAAAACATCATGAAATATATATATATATATATATATATATATATTTTATATAGTAACTTTTCTATTGTTAATAATTTTAAAAAATATCTCATTTTTGCAGATCACAAATGGTCGTCTGGTCTAAAAGAGCAGAGTTGCCTTTAACAGTCACCAGGTAAGTTGGTGAAAAAAAAAGGTGGAAATAGTGATAAATAATGGAAATATTACTTATTTTAATTATATATACTTTGATTGCTGGTCTCTTGTTTTATTGTTGAAAATATTACTGGAATATTTGATGTTTAGGACTTCTTGAACTTATTAGTGTCTGAACAATCCATCAAAGTCTAAGGAGATATTGCTGTTGAACAACGAAAGAGTTTGAGGCATGTGTACACAGCGTGATGATGTATGGAAGTGAAACTTGGTCAGTGAGAGTTGAGGACATGCGTTGCATGGTAGATAGATGTATAATGTGAGTGTTTAAAGATAAACCTAATTCTGATGACTTCAGAGGAAGATTAACTCTGGACAGTATAGGGAAATCTCATATGCAGAACAATACACTTCGATTGTATGTGTGGAAGGAATGGATGCATTCTTGAGTTAGTAAATGTATAACAGTTGAGGTAGCAAGTTCAGTTCACAAGGAAAACATGGGAACGAGTGATAAAACTCAACCTGAAGAACAGAGAGATAAATGGCCAGATATCGTTTAGCTTGAAAGTCAATTTTTAAAAGCCTGAAAGCATGTAAAATGGACGTTAAATCGAATATAATGATGATGATGATGAATTTATTTTTTCATCAAAGAATATTTTCTGAAATATCTGTAAGTATAACTCTTTTGACTATCATCACTTTCAGGTATTTCATTGACTATCTTCAGTTTCTTCTGGCTCAGAGGACTTCTAGTCTGAAACATTTTTTAATAATCACCTAAAAATAACAATCAGCAAGAGGAATAAATCATTTTGAATTGAAGAATATAATAGAAGTTGTATAGCTTATATTAAAAAAATATGCAAACAAATAAAAATGAATTTAGTGCATCCTGGGCAAAAAGGAAAACAATTTTGTTTTTATGTTTTTTTTTTTGTTAGTTTCTTTGGGCAGTTTTTATGTTTTCGTATCAAAGAAAAGTTTAATTTTATTTACATATATTTTCTTGTAAGATGAAGTGTATGCCATTTTCTTTTAAGTGAATGGTTTCTTCTTTGTCCAATTTATTTAGAAACTAGAAAGTCGTCTACTGCTTCCATTTCAAAAGTCCTATCTTCATTAGCTAATAAAAACCCACAACTAAATGATTTTAAACATAAGAATTAAAAATCTCCTCTCTTCATGCCCCCCCCCCACCAAAAAAAATTACATAAATACTGTAAAAAAAAACAAAACAATTTTAACAAAATCATTTTCGTTTTTTTTTTTTTTTTTTTTGCCGGCAGTTTTCAACAGCTGTCGCATCTGTGATCAATACTTGGCTTTTCCCATCTGTTCTCATCAGTAGTTGGTTGTGCCCGTGCCAGCATCACAAAATCTGGGTCAAATAATGCATAAGTACCCTAAGTTTTATTAAAGAATAGTTTCTTAAAGATAGAACAATGTCATTTTTGGTTTTCCCCTTTCCAGCTGGCAAAAAGATTACATTGCACCAAGACCAGTAAGACATGTTGCAAGACATTTATAGAAATTCAAGTGTTCATCTCTAATGCTTTCAGTGTTATGATTTTTTTTTCTTCTAATTTTTGTATTCTTTGATTTTCATTTGATGTTTTTTAAATGAAACTTATTTCTACTTATTTCATGAAGGCAGCAAGATTATTTGGAAGAGAACCGATATGGTGCCATCATTCCAAGAATTGTTCCAGCCGGCACTGTCACTCGTCGAGCAGTAGAACCAACGTGGCTGACAGCAAGTAATGCCTATGTAAGTTTCTAGTTTGAAAGGAAAGTCAGTTTAAATAAAATTTTGATGCGAGTTGCCATGTTTTTTTTTCTTGTCAAGCGACTGACCCCCCCCCCCACATGCTATTCAGGTAAGTTACCATTTTCTCTTTTACTTTAACAGTTATTGGCACTCTTAAATCAAAATGGCTGCCAATAACTATTAAAGTAAAAGTTTATTTAATTTATGTCCTCTCAGTAGTTTTATATGGCCTTGATTGTATCATGACTAAACAACTGGCCAAGCGCATTGAGGTGTTTAAAAATTACATAATGCGGGATATCGAGATAATTACTGGATATTGTCTGATCGAAAAAAACAAAATGTCCATCCTCTGTCATACTTCCTTACCTCCTCTATTTGATAAAATCAAAAGTAAAACCCTTAAACATTTTGGTCATGTCAAATGATCAACCACTGGTCTGTCAAAATTATGCTTTGAGGATATGTTAGAAGGCAAAAGGAGCAGAGGAAAGCCAAGGAGAGAAAATGTTTTTGATTGGACATCTCTCAACAGTTGGGCGTCCATCAACCAACTTGCCCGGGATCGGAAGGAATGGCAAAGAATAAGTCACATGAGTTTGCAATCCACATCAAGTGGAAGATGCGACTCATGAATAACCATTTTTCCTACAAAGTTATTGTTCATCATCATCATCAATCTTTTAAAAATCTTTTAGCCATTGAAAAAAAAACCTATTTATTATAAGCCTTTAAAACAAGTAGAGGCAACCATTTTTGAGCACTGAGCCTTGGTATGAAATTAATTGTACTATGTAGCATAAGCGTTTTGTATGTGAGTATTTTATATCAAGCAAGTGTCTGACTCCGGAACATTTGTCCATTTAGCATCATAACTTATTTCTTATATCCGGATTTGTTGCTGAAATGAATCAGTGAACAAGTGCTCATCAGGTTAAGAAACGTTAGGTTTATTGAGTTGCACTCCACTTTCCCCTTGCAATTAATTACATTATAATTAGTTATTTATGTCATTATGCTGATATCATTTCATAATGGTAATCTTCATAAAGTGGGAGAGAAGAAGGGAAAGAGAACCTACTTTTTAGGTTACAAGTTTATTATAGCTTATATTACACGTCTGTTGATCGTTTCTATCAAAGTTCAGGCAAATCTTATTACCATAATTACCTTGCCTCCGTATATATGATATCATTTTTGTATACTGCCATGAGTAATGCTAATGGATAATGTCAGTTCTTTAACTTTATATAGGAATATATCTCCAAAGCATTATAATTATACATTCCATCTTATTTGAACACTAGACAACATGAGTTCGGTTATCAGTATGTCTTGTTTCTATTTAACCTTGTTTAGATCAGCCAAGGGCCACAACTAGTCTGCATCATGTGCCCAATAAGATAAGGGATTCACTTGAATCTACATTGCGAATCCTATAAAGGAGTGCAATTGAATGAGGACAAAAAACCCCAAAAGTTTCCTCTGCTACTAGAGTAAGAATTAAATCTGTTAACAAGAAAAGACTACTTATTTATTAAAAAAAGTACTTGTACAGTTTAATGAAGACATTAAAAAATGAAAATATCGAAAAAAGGTTATATTGTACATATCCGTTATGGAATGAAGTTGTCTGAAAAAAAAATTTCACTTAATTTCATCAAGTAGTTTTTTTTTATTTATTTTTTTTTTACAGCGAAAAAACAATTTATGATACCGAGCAAAAGGTTCGATTGCTAGGAAGAAAAGCTAGTACTAAAGATGGGAAGGGAGTGTCGGCGCTTTAAACTGAGTTATCTCCACCTGGTGTGTTAAAAAAAATTAAAAAATGTCTACCTTTAACGTGCTATCATAAAAACATGTTTTTCCGCTGTAAAAAAAAAAACTACTCAATCAAATTAAGTGAAATTTTTTCTCAGATCTTCAGTCCAAAACGTATATGTACAATATAACCTTTTTTCGATTTTTTAATTTTTTAATGTCTTTATTAAACTGTACAAGTGCCCAAAAATTTTTTTCAGTAAGAGAACCTGGTTCAATTGTGGACTGAACCAAATTGTTAATCAAAAATGTGTTATGCAAATTAATGATTTTCTTCTTTTAAATTTAAAAAAAAATTTTATTTAAAAAAATTTTTTTTTTTTTAACCTCAAACAAGGCATGTTTCCACTTGGAATATAAAGGGTTACTATTTGGGAGCATGTCTAACAAAGGATTAAGGGGAGTTGTTAAGAAGATGTCTGTTCACATTACATTTAGACTTCTACAGGTTTGTACACTCAAGGAAGCAGAAAACAGAAGGAATTCCAAATTTTAGCAGCCTGAGAGAAGAAATTATTAGAGTAGAAGACTTTCTGGCATTTAGGGATCTCAACACTGAAGGCTTAAATTTTGGTACTTGTCGGGGTAGTTGAGAGTATGTACATCGAGAGGGCACAAGTGCTATGAGTTCATCAGAGTGCATCCCATTAAAGTACTTGTAAAACAGATACAGGGATGTGACATTGCGATGATGGGACAGAGGTTTAAGCTTGGCTGATAATATTTGACTCTTATTTATTTAATTTTTTTTTTTTTGCCATGATGCACCAGCCCAGATGTGACAACAATAGTTTATGCATGAGCGAATTGTTGCTTTGTAAAGATAGCATGGTAGATGCAGCAGATTTGGCAATATCCTCAATGTATTTGTTCCAATTTGTGTTGCCTGTGAATGTTAGGCCGAGGAGTTTGAAAGATGAGCTCTCAGGTAATGTGTTATTGACCATGGCAATCGTTGGTTGAGAACTATTTGTTTACCTTCATTCTGAGAAATCATTTTTTTTATCCTGTATTTTTGGACAGACGAAGGGTAATGATCGAAAGTTTCTTGCATCCAGTTTTGTAAGGATAACCACATTTTGATACACCATATCTGCTGCGTATCTTTTATGTTATTCTTTCAGAAATTTCTGTTGTAATCTTGAATAATTTCTTTTGTTCCTATTCCATTTCTGTTGTAATCTTGAATAATTTCTTTTGTTCCTATTCCATTTCTGTTGTAATCTTGAATAATTTCTTTTGTTCCTATTCCATTTCTGTTGTAATCTTGAATAATTTCTTTTGTTCCTATTCCATTTCTGTTGTAATCTTGAATAATTTCTTTTGTTCCTATTCCATTTCTGTTGTAATCTTGAATAATTTCTTTTGTTCCTATTCCATTTCTGTTGTAATCTTGAATAATTTCTTTTGTTCCTATTCCATTTCTGTTGTAATCTTGAATAATTTCTTTTGTTCCTATTCCATTTCTGTTGTAATCTTGAATAATTTCTTTTGTTCCTATTCCATTTCTGTTGTAATCTTGAATAATTTCTTTTGTTCCTATTCCATTTCTGTTGTAATCTTGAATAATTTCTTTTGTTCCTATTCCATTTCTGTTGTAATCTTGAATAATTTCTTTTGTTCCTATTCCATTTCTGTTGTAATCTTGAATAATTTCTTTTGTTCCTATTCCATTTCTGTTGTAATCTTGAATAATTTCTTTTGTTCCTATTCCATTTCTGTTGTAATCTTGAATAATTTCTTTTGTTCCTATTCCATTTCTGTTGTAATCTTGAATAATTTCTTTTGTTCCTATTCCATTTCTGTTGTAATCTTGAATAATTTCTTTTGTTCCTATTCCATTTCTGTTGTAATCTTGAATAATTTCTTTTGTTCCTATTCCATTTCTGTCAAGACTTTGATATTTACAGGGTAGAACAATAAAATTGTTCTCTTAAACGAAACAACATTACGGCTTTATTTTAAAACATTTATTGAAAAAAAATCAATTCATGTAACTTGATTATGTAGTAGAGCTGACAACTATTCAATGTAACCACCTTCAGCCTCAATCACTGCTTTGATTAGGGCCTGGAACTGGGAGTATGCCTTTTCCACAAGTACCGGTGGGAGCTTGGTGAATACTCGGAGGATGGTGACGATCGGGCTGGCTTTGGTGTTGTGGGAATGTTTGTGATGTTCTCAACATATGACCAAATGAAATAGTCCAACAGTTTCAGGTCAGGGGAGAAGAAGGGGCAGTGAGAAAAGTGTACTAAGTCGTAGCACTTCTTCTAAAGCCAAGCCTGGATCTCTTTGGACTTGTGGACCAACGTTGAGTCCTACTACCACACCTAGGATCTGCCAGCGGCCACCTGATTGCACCAGGGGATCACCATACTCTTCATTACATCCAGGTACACTTTGGTGTTGACTTTCAAGCCGACTTCAAAGATGTGAGGTGACATGATGTGGTGCTCACTTGAAACCACATCAAAGACCGTAACCGTGGCCAGAAACTATTTTCATCACCTTGGGCAAATCCCTGTTATCTAGACCCTTATTTTGAGGGTGCTGGCAATGGTCCTGTTGTCATAACTTGGATCGGTAGAGAGCATGAGTTATACAGTGACACATCTCTGATCTTGCTCCTTGAACATTGTGTCACTTTCAGACATGATAGAAGGCTCCAATCGCTTTTGGGATTTGTACACAACTGGCCAACTAGTAGATGGTCTGCAACAAAAAAAGAAAACTTGTTTTAATCAAATGGAAATGGAATCAAGGGTGACAACTTTATCGTTTCACACTATATATATTAGATAAGATTTTTCCAAAGGTGTAGTGTATTAAAATTTATTAGCCAATGGCAATGTACATATATCAATAAGAATTTAAGCCATGTAAATTGATTCAATCATTAAGCAACATGACTGACATTTCTGTAAACAGAAAACATTCACATTGCAGTAACTCCTTGGTTAAAATTAAAATCGAAATGTAACACTGAAACCCCCCCCCCCCACACACACACACACAAAATATGAAACTTTCCATATGAAATTTTGAATTTAGATTGAACGCTAAGATCCAACCGAACTTCTTGAGATTGAACAACCCATAAAACACAAAAAATAATAAATTAAATTAATAAACCATAAACCTCATTAATTCAGAATCTTTCTGGTTTCAAAATAGTCTAGATTTAGCAATTCTCGCTGTAATTTAGAACAGATATACGAAAATAGGGGCACATAAAAAAAAAAATTCTCCAATTTCTCGGTTGTGGATTAAAGAATGAAAATGTAATAAGATAACCCTGTATTTTTTTTTCAACTGATCTGATGAGATGTTTACCACAAAAATTTTTAAATGACATAAAATTTTAAATTGTCTGATTGATGTCGAAACAATTGTAATATTCAAACAAATATATGATGCTATCTTTCACCTTGTGGTTTTGGTTTTTGCAAGTATATATATATATATATATATATATATATATATATATATATATATATATGGGTGCCAGAGACTCTGCAGAGGCATCGGATCTTGTGGGATTATTCATTCTATATACCCTCACAAGCATATTCGATACTATGGATATCGGTCTATATAGAGGTGACGGACTAGCTATAATAAAAAACTCCAACAAAGTCAAGGGAGAAAACTTTAAGAAAATCATACGCAAAGAAATGAAAAAATTAGGCCTAAAAGCGGACATATCAGCTAACATAAAAAAATAACAAACTTCCTGGACGTCACGTTAAACTTAGATAAAAACACATATGAACCATACTTAAAAGATAACGCTACTCCAATTTACGTAAACCCTAAGTCCAACCACCCACCATCAATTATAAAACACATTCCTAACTCGATCGTAAGTAGACTCAGTAATAACTCAAGCGATGAAAATGCATTTAACAGGTCAACCAATATCTACGAAACAGCCCTAAAAAATAGTGGATACAAAAATATTGATATCAAATATAAGCAACAAAACACCAACAACTATAATAAAATTAAAAATAGAAGAAAAAGAACTATAATTTGGTATACAGCCCCATACAATCAAATGTTAAAAACAAAACTTGGCAAGAAATTTCTAGATCTCCTTGAAAAACACTTTTCCGCAACCAACCCCTTACACAAAATATTCAATAAAAATACCTTGAAGTTATCTTACAGTTGTTGCGAAAATTTAGAGATGATAATCAAAGCACATAATAACAAAATACTAAATGAAAACAATGTAAACAACAACAAAATAAACAATAAAAAAGTAGACACCATGACAGAAATAAAACCAACACTAGTAGAAATAATAATAATAATAATAATAATAATAATAATAATGATAACAATAATAATAATAACAAACCAACCCCGGACAAGAACAACCATACCATAAATAAATATACTAATAACGAACAAGATAAATGCAATTGTAGACACTGCACACTTTGCCCAGTCCAAAATAAATGTCTAACAAAAAGTGTAGTTTATCAAGCAACAATATTTGCGAAAGAAAACCCGAATAACAAGAAATATTACATAGGCATAACTTCCTTAGATTTCAAAACCCGATACTATGACCACAAAAGTACATTCAAAAATAAAAAAACACGGTATAAAAACAACACTAGCAAATAAATACTGGGAACTCAAAGAAAGCGGACATTCGCCGGTAGTCGAATGGAAAATAATGAGACAAGCTACCACGTGCAGACATTTAGAAGACCCATGTGAATTATGCCTCCTTGAAAAATTTGCTATCCTGTACTTTAAAGAACCTCAAAATCTATTAAACTGTAGACGAGAAATAGCAAACAACTGTGTTCACAAAATAAAACTTACTCTAGGATAGTGATACAAAATAGCTTTAAAACTAGCAATAACAATGGAAAACAAACAAATAAATAAATTAAATAAACATGAATATGCATAAACGATCACACATATATATATATATATATATATATGTATATGTATGTGTGTACACATAGGTATATTTATATATATATATATATAAAAAAAAAAAGGAAGGAAAAGATCTACCATAAACCACTAACTTAGTTCTAAAACAGATCCTTTGTTCGATAAAATGCATGCCCATTGGCTGATAGGAAGAGGCGCGGTGGATACTAGAAAGCTGATTGGCGAACTAGAACTTCTTAACATATATAAAAACAAGAAGCAAACACAGAATTCGCGCATAAGCCTGACGAATCCGATAGTGGATGAAATGCAGAATATTCAGTGTAGCTTAATCGCCATATATATTTTATAAATTACTATATATATATATATATAATTGTGTGGACAGCCCAACCGCCCTCCCTTGCATTTTATCTACTAAAAAACATTGTTGTCATAAGAAAACAGCTTGTATTTAACAAAATTCACACTCTTTTCCACATTCCAACCATATTGAATACAAATAAACTTCAGTCTTTGCTTAACTTTATGGACAGTTTCAATCATGAAACTATTTTTTGTTATGTTTTGGTTTCGGTTTCGATTCTAGCTGACAGCACTCAAATCATATTTTTTTTCTTTTTTTTTTACTTTTGAAATCATGACTATTTATTGGGTGCAATATAATACGAAATAATTGACTATAAAAATAAATATTAAATCTGTGTAAATGAAAATATTTAAGCATATTTTATGACTGGCCAATGCCAGGCGTCCCTGCTATTATATATATATATGAATAAAATAAAGCAAGATATAAATGATGCTTTAGACGTTATGTGAATAAAAAGGAAAAACCTAAAAGAGTAAAAACAAAAATAAAATCAACGTTTCGTCCCCATTTCAGGGGACATCATCAGGATTTCTAGGCGAGGATGTACAGGAAAGACGATCATATCACATGCGAAAGAGGAGAAGTTTAGTTCTCTTTCTGTTCTGAAAAGAAAGGGAACTAAACTTCTCCTCTTTCGCATGTGATATGACCGTCTTTCCTGTACATCCTCGCCTAGAAATCCTGATGATGTCCCCTGAAATGGGGACGAAACGTTGATTTTATTTTTGTTTTTACTCTTTTAGGTTTTTCCTTTTTATTCACACACATATATATATATATACACAGATTAAGAAGAGTCTATGACTGACTAGAGACCCCCCTTTATTTATTTATTTATTTGTATTATACATGCACACACATAAACACATCTAAAAATGCAAAAGTAAGTTAACAATTCTCAATTCCTTTCTTTTCTTTTTGGCCTGAATCAAGTTGTTAATTGTTTCAGTTTATTTACGAAAAAAAAAAAAAACGATGATGAATGACTTAACAGTTTTACAGAAACTCATAAATGCTGACAAGGTTGCAAACAGTTGATTGATTTTGACGTGTGATTTATTACTTCTCTGATTTTTCTTATTTTTTGTGCTCTTCTGTCTTATGATTGTTTTTGTTGCTTTTTTTAAGATGTCTTCCTGACCTGTGCGGTCCTGGATATAACCTAAAACTATATCTGATGGTGAGGTCCCACCTTGCAGGCCTTAGGGAGTGTGGAGCCACCCTTTAATTGCCATTGCTCCCAGGTCCACTCTGACCCAGAGTGGTAGTACCTGTTAGGGTCCCAACTATAGGTTAAATAGAATCTGACTTCAAAAAAAAATATACTCCATTAAAAATCGTTCCTTAAAATAACTAGATTCGGCATTAAATAACCTGAAAAAGGTTGATATGCCATAAAACAAAAACAACCAACCAATCCTGACTTGTAGCCAGCCGTCAAGTTAGAATCGAAATTAAATCTGTCAAAAGAGAAATCCTTTTAGACTGAGACAATTTAAATTTTTTTTTCGATTCAGAGTAATGTTTTTATTTATTTATTTTTTTTTATGGCAGGGAGCTGTATTTTCTCCACATTAAAACCTGAGCGCATGTCTGAATTTACGTTCATGGAAAACAAGTAAATAGGAACTTTTTCTTTTTCTGCAAAGTTTTATTTTATATGAAATAATCGGTTCCATATATTTTTTTTATCATTTTTACGAATGTCCATTAAAAAGAAAAGGTCATAAAGTAGAATTTTTCTGTTTTGATTTAAGCAAAACACTATTAAATATTTTTGAATGACAATCTGAGTTTTTGAGCCGACGGCTAAATCAAGACAACTGAGATGGTGCTATATCTCAGGTAATTAACATTTTTATTTGCATACCTCTAAAACCATTGCCATTATTAGTTTCCTTTTGATTTCATTCAAAAATGTAAGAGGTCCTGCACTGCCAACCAAGCTCCAACCTGCGTCTCATCACCACAATGTTGCATCCTTTTTTTTTTGTTTTACAAGTTCTTTAATATAATGGGCTCTGACAAACACATAGCATTTGTACCCCCCTCCTGATGTAAATACTCCCAACAAACCCACCAAGCAACAAGATTCCATCCTTTCTGTATAGAGATCCCCAGATGTCAGAGAGCTTCCTACTTTCCTTCTCTACCTGTTTCCTGCTTCCCCAACTGTACTGACTTGCAGAAATTTAAATATAATGTGAACAGACATCTTGCTGCTCAACTCTGTACTTGTATAGATTCTTGGACACATCTAAACAAAACCATTGCATATAACATAATGATGGAACAATTCCAATATTTTCCCTGATTCTGATACAATTCCCGATTCTGTCTTAAATTCTCAATTCCAATACAATTACCAATTCTGATTCTTTTAAAATCTCTAAATATAAAGTTATAGAGTATTTTAAAAAAAAACTTTTTTCATATTGCCACAAAACTCCATGTAATATATGCATATATTTTTACAAATGTAAAAATACACTTTTGAGGTGATCTATGGATTTTAATCTTATTGGTAGTTTCAAATCAATAAATATTAATCACCTTTTTTCATTACTACTAGTTATGGAAAATTAAATTTTTAATAAACAAAAAATTAGACAATTAAAAGAATTGTTTTCAGCATCAGAAAACTAAGCACATATTTTTCCGATTCCTATACTTCAAAATGTTCTGATTTTTAGGATTCCCGATTCTCATTAATCGTCGCAACACTAATATAAAATAAAGTCAGTCTTTTTCTCATTTTTATTATTAATAATTTTTTTTTTTTACAAGATCGATATTTGATTCTGATTCGTCAGTTCTTTTAGTAGATTACTGCAGCATTTTGTCAAGAATAACAGAATTCATTTTTATTTAATTCCTTCTCCAGTATAACAAAGGGATGTTACTCTGTATTCATCAATATAGTTACTTCCTTTTGTTTGAAACAAAAAAAAAATAGTACTTCGAAAAAAAAAAAAAAAATTGTAAATAAAAACGTTCCCGAGCAACTCCAGATAGATATAGCTAGTGATTTTATAAAACATAATGTTGCATAACTTTACAGAATGATCGGATTGGAAGTGAACTGAAAGCCATGGTTCAGTCCCCTCCTGGATATTGTTTTGTTGGTGCTGATGTAGATTCCCAAGAATTGTGGATCGCTTCTGTCATCGGAGATTCCCATTTTGCTAAAATACATGGTAAGTCTTTGCTTTGACCTTTGTGTGTGTTGATTGACATGTGTATAATATAAACTATATTTAACATGACATGTGTATAATATAAACTATATTTAACATGACATGTGTATAATATAAACTATATTTAACATGACATGTGTATAATATAAACTATATTTAACATGACATGTGTATAATATAAACTATATTTAACATGGCATGTGTATAATATAAACTATATTTAACATGACGTGTATAATATAAACTATATTTAACATGACATGTGTATAATATAAACTATATTTAACATGACGTGTATAATATAAACTATATTTAACATGACATGTGTATAATATAAACTATATTTAACATGACATGTGTATAATATAAACTATATTTAACATGACATGTGTATAATATAAACTATATTTAACATGACATGTGTATAATATAAACTATATTTAACATGACATGTGTATAATATAAACTATATTTAACATGGCATGTGTATAATATAAACTATATTTAACATGGCATGTGTATAATATAAACTATATTTAACATGACGTGTATAATATAAACTATATTTAACATGACATGTGTATAATATAAACTATATTTAACATGACATGTGTATAATATAAACTATATTTAACATGACATGTGTATAATATAAACTATATTTAACATGGCATGTGTATAATATAAACTATATTTAACATGACGTGTATAATATAAACTATATTTAACATGACATGTGTATAATATAAACTATATTTAACATGACGTGTATAATATAAACTATATTTAACATGACATGTGTATAATATAAACTATATTTAACATGACATGTGTATAATATAAACTATATTTAACATGACATGTGTATAATATAAACTATATTTAACATGACATGTGTATAATATAAACTATATTTAACATGACATGTGTATAATATAAACTATATTTAACATGGCATGTGTATAATATAAACTATATTTAACATGGCATGTGTATAATATAAACTATATTTAACATGACGTGTATAATATAAACTATATTTAACATGACATGTGTATAATATAAACTATATTTAACATGACATGTGTATAATATAAACTATATTTAACATGACATGTGTATAATATAAACTATATTTAACATGGCATGTGTATAATATAAACTATATTTAACATGACGTGTATAATATAAACTATATTTAACATGACATGTGTATAATATAAACTATATTTAACATGACATGTGTATAATATAAACTATATTTAACATGACGTGTATAATATAAACTATATTTAACATGACATGTGTATAATATAAACTATATTTAACATGACATGTGTATAATATAAACTATATTTAACATGACGTGTATAATATAAACTATATTTAACATGACATGTGTATAATATAAACTATATTTAACATGACATGTGTATAATATAAACTATATTTAACATGACGTGTATAATATAAACTATATTTAACATGACATGTGTATAATATAAACTATATTTAACATGACATGTGTATAATATAAACTATATTTAACATGACATGTAAGTAATAGGAGCTATATTTAACATGACATGTGTATAATATAAACTATATTTAACATGACATGTAAGTAATAGGAGCTATATTTAACATAACTTGTTTGTGTTATATTTGGCTTTATTTAGTTTCATGCAAAGCTCCTTCATGAAAAATCAGATACCTTTGATTATTGTGAAATAATTACACTGTATTCGATGACAATTAATAGATATTTTTCAAATTTTGCATTTTTTTTGTTGAGTATTTTAAGGAATTTTTGGGGGCATAATACGGGTGCTCTTTTCATTTGAAAATTCATATTTTAGATTTGCATTCAAATTTAAAATGTTGGTGCTTCAATTAAACAGGATATCTTTAATAATTTCAAGTTCGTCTTAAAACCCATTAAAGTTAGGACATTTTCTAGAATTAAAATCAAGTGAAAGAATTCAATAAAAAATGGAGCAAGAATTCTAGATGTAATGTTTACTTAACATTATTTTAAACTTGATTTGAACATAAAATTAGTGCAAAGCTATTCTGTTCAGGGAATTTCATTCATTCTGGGATATTTTTCTTGTATTCTTATATGATTTAACGTGTTACATAGAATGTTATATTTATTCATTATTATTTTTTTTACATAACGTGAATGGTGTCTGATGGGAAATGGCGTCAAAACTGAAAACTGGGCTAAGATGGAGACCAGTCAAACTCAAATCCAGTCAAGAAAGAGACTGGCTTCATAATCCCCCAAATTGAGTAGAAATATATTTTGGGTTTACAGAAGTATAAAGTGGATTCTCTCGTTGGTTAGTGTGATCCAGGGGAGATAATTTGGATATAGTAAAAGGGGTCCAACTTCTGAGTCAATAGATCTTTATGATAAACTGAATCAGGAAATATATGGTTTTGAATGAGTAGTTGATCAATTTCAATGTACAAATTCATAAAAATTTTACCAATTAAATCATATTGTATCATTGCTGGACCCATTGCAAGTATTTTTGTTTTTTTTCTGTTGAGCTATCATGAATTATAGAGAAACAACTTTCTGGATACTTAAGGAACAAAAATAGTTTTCACTTATTTCCATTTGTCTTGCCGATCCCAAATACTGTCGTACTTTCTTTTCTCTAGGCTGTGAGATTCCTAAGATATAAGTCAACCATTATATACACGAACATTCACCAATATTCAAATTATTATTCCTTATTATCAATGAAAAACATAAAAGTAATCCTATTTTTTGATTGGTGTGTGTAATAAGTTTGAGGAGGAGGGGGATCATAACTATGTATACGATTGATAAGTAAAATATTTTCTTTGGGGAATGTCGTTGGTTGGTCCAACATATACAAATACTGATAACCAGTTTTCTGTTCTGCAACTTAGTACAGACCGATCAATCTTCTGTGCATCATGAGTAAGTTATTTGAATCTGTTGTCAATCACCCTAGCGAAAGAAATCTACTTAGTGACTAGCAATATGGATTTCGTCTTTCAAGATCAGCTCTTGACGTGCTGACAGCAATATGATGTAGGATCAACAATATTGTTCATGAGGCAGGATCATAGGCAAGTATGAAATTGAAAAGAAAAACGGGGAGGGGAAAAATGAATATTGTTATAGATTTTAAATAAGACGCCGATTTGTGAAAGGAAAAATAAAGGTCTATCCAAACATCAAGCATTAAATATACAGGAGAAAATGGATTGGGGGGGGGGTAAAGCAGACAAAAAAATTGAAAGCAATTTGGATGAAGGAGGGGAGGGGGATTATAGACAAGCATGAAACAGAAAAAGGGGGGGTCTCGAGATGAAAACTGGAATGGGAAACCAAAAATGAGAAAATGATTAAAATGCCTGCAAATGGTGAGAACTCCAACATCTCTGATGGTGGCCGTGGAAGAAGACCTTAGAAAATAAACACCATTAATAAAAGGTTAAAATAAAGCAAAAACACAAAAATAAAACAAAAGCAGATTAGTAGAAAAGCATAAAGCAAAAAAAAAAAAAAAAAAAAAAAAAAGAAAAAGAAAGCGCAACATAAAATTGTGTTTAAATAAAACAATATCTAAAGTAACTCTCACTCCCCTTATTTTGTCTGTTAATCTTCACATTCCATGAGTGAGGTTTCTGACAATGAGGGAAAAATTGCTGTTTTCTAAGTTGGAATCTATTCATCTAACGCTGGCTAATTTTTTTATTTGAAGTAATATTTTTTTTAGCTCCTTCCATCAAGTGGCTTCATGCCTTGTTTAGAGCGATTTCCATAAAAATAAAATAAAGTCAATGAAATTTTGATTAAAGCTACATATGATACAAGACCCATTGACATACATTACTTGTGTTTTAAAAGTACATTTGATGATACTATTGATTTGCTCTCTTTTAAATATAATTCTACTTTTCTGAATCAGAATCTATCCATCTAACATTTATCGTTGGTTAATTTTTGACCTTGAAGTAATATTTTTTATTTTCATTTTTTTAGCTCCTTACATAAAATGGTTTCATGAAAACAAAACAGATTAATAGGAGAATATAAAGCAAAAATTAGAACGCAACACAAAACTGTGTTCAAATAAACTAAAGCCAATCCAATTTTGAATAACGCTGCATGCACTAAATGACCCTTTTCAGTGATATCCACTAGTTCGTTCTTTTAATCAGTTACTGTTCAGTTTACAATTATTCCTAAGTATTATTGCCAACATAGAGCTAATCTTAAATTGATACATAACTGAATAATTGTTTGTTGTAATTAGCAGTTGTAATTAGTATCTAGATCATAAATATTCTTAATTATTTTTGAGAATTTTATAGAATGCCTGCGATGATGAGATTTTTGAGTGGAAAAATCTCATTCAAACTAGCATCACATTATTATGTAATGAGGAGTACTAGACCATCACTCAGACTCCACATAAAGCCACCGGTAATTAAAAATGAAAAATCATTGCTAACGGTTGGTGTAAGAACTCCTAGTATCGGTGGTGGTGAAGAAGAATATCTAATTTATAAAACTCACTATGTATGTATGTCTGTCTGTCTGTCTCCATATTTTCAAACTCTATCTCTTCTGAAACTAAAAGTCGCAGAGCGGCGCTAGGGGCATCAAATGATTGGATTTTTATGGACCGTTCTTTCATGAGTCTTTAACCGGTTAAAATAGTTTTTAAGTGGTCAAAAAGAGGTCAAATTTGAAAAAAAAAAAAATCGTTATACATTTTGTACATCTTAGTTTATTTTTAATCAGTTCGTATGAGTGTCACATTAGTACAGTGGTAACGTCACCAGCTTTGAATACTACAGTTTTACTAGTTTTACTTTCGGTTTCGATTCTAGCTGATGGCACCCAAATACTTTTTTTTTATTTTTGAAATCACAGCTCTGTATTAATATATACAAAATCTGGACAAATTAAAATATCATATTTAAGCATATTTTACGACCGGGCAAAACCGCCCTCGCCTCGCTAGTTAATAAGTTAACCCTGCTAGTTAATAATAACTAGCAGGAAGACTCGACGTTGCCAGGGAATGAATGAGAATCAACGAATGTTTCACCCTCCCATATTTTAATGTCATCAAAATCGGTAAAATCGCCCATTTTTCAATCCTCCCCGCAGTTACTTAATCCACAATGCATTGTAGTCTATATTGCACTGTAGAGAACCTGCTTTTGATTTTATAAAAATTATTTTAATATAATGGATTAAATTAAAGTTTAAAATGCAAATATCAAGTATCATGGTTCAATTGTGCTTCAAACAGAAACATTCATTTTGAACGCATCCCTACCATAGCAAAGAACCTACTGTTGATTTTCTACAACACCTATCTAAAAACACTGCCAGGCACATGAAGTACATTTGTGTGAAATTTAAAAAAAAATCAGCCCAGCTATTTAGGAATCTCACACACAGACATAGTTCCTTTTAATATACTAGTTGAAGTAGATAGATACATAGAGAAAAGATAATAATAATAATAATAATAATAATAATAATAATAATAATTGTGGGGGATGCCCAGCCTTGGCCGGACATAAAATACACTTAAATATATTTTAATTTATGCAGATTTCGTATTTATTATTACAGAATCAATTCTCTAACGAATATTCTATTGTACCTAATAAATATTACTGATTTCAAAAGTAAAAAAAAAAAAAAATGACTTGGGTGCCATCAGCTAGAATTGAAATCAAAACATTTAGTGCTCTAGCTGCATCCCTGCTATTTGAACTATCGACAGATAGATAAGGAAGATTTGAAATTAAACCACTTCAAGCTATGAATGAATTTGCAAAGAATTAATAAAAATATGTCGACAAGTTGAAATTAATGCATTTTAACTTGTCGATATATTTTTGTATGCGTTATTTATCCATTCAAACAAAGATTTTACTCGTTTATAAACCATCGTTGGTGTATTATTACTATTCCCTGCTAATTTAAGTGTTATGCGACCAGTAGTTTAAGAGTTTATCAGTTAAATATTTTCACATACACATCTCTATATATCCACTGTTTTATTTATATAGAGAATATTATTATTATTATTATTATTATTATTATTATTATTAATAATAATAAAGATAATAATAATAAAATATAAAAGAAGAAAAAGAAAAAAGTGAGAACTCCAAGTAAGTTACATTATTAATGGAACAGAAAGTACTGGAATAACTAGGAGACTTACTGTAACCCGGACTCCAGGGAAAGCCATTATCAGCTACATATAAGAATTTTAACTAAGCTATTATAGCACACATAATATGCCATGTTTTTTTTATTACTTGGTTAATAAGCATACCAAGCATGTTAAAAACATGTGTTAATATACTTAAGTCACATCATTATTGCAACTACCAACCAATAAATATATAAGAACGGGTCTTATCAGTGAGGTGTTAAGACCAACTCCTATATCTTATTAGCATGTAACGAAAACTTCAATTATTCAATTACTTACACTGTTTGGTATGGAAGGTGGAAAAAAATTTGATGGTGTTTTAGTGAAGAAAACGTTCTTTGGACTATCGAAAGTCTGTTGGCAATTATCTTTATGCAAAAATAGTCCATGCTTAAATGTCCAGTAGAGAGAGAGGAGGAGGGGAGATGTCTTTTCCCGTTGCTTTCAGGGTTCTCTCTGCTGACCGACTATGATTCCCAAAAGGCATGTAACCTTACACACGTTTAAGCACTTAAACCCAAACATTGTAGACAGAGTACATCACAAGGGACATAAGACAAAGTAATAACTCAACTCCTTTTTTTTTTTTTGTAACAAATACATTTATTTCCAAGTACTTTCCTGAATAAAATGTGATTCTGAACGTGCTCTTGAATGTCATCCACATCTCTAACATGATCATCCTTTTTATAGTCATTCTTTTTCCCTACCGGTGACGTAATTTCACACGCATTTGCATATGTCTGCCCACACTCTGTTACAAGGATAGATACCTGCAAGCCAATTGGTTAGTGTGTGACCAAATCCCTTAGCAGGCACATTTCTCAACAAGAGAAAATAAGTCTTCGTTTGCGACTGCTGCAAACAGATAAAGCAATAAGTTTTACTCATTTGGTAATATGTACTTCAATTTTCCTAAAACTTATTTTGCTTCCATTATGATTTAGGACACCTGATAATAGCACACATTGTAGTATTAGTCATACGTTTTATTGTATAAAAATACAATAAAAGTTTTTCTATTCAAGTAAATTTTTGCTCACTTTTAAGAGTGCATTTGTTCCTATTTACTTGCCTTCCCACGAGGGCAGAGTTAGATACAAGGTCGATTTTTAATGTGGGGAAAATCCAGCTTCCTAAAAAGGGGCACTCTGGATAGGAACAAAAATAAAAACTGTCTCAGTCATGAAGGATTTCTCTTCCACTGACCGAGGACTGAAAAGGTGAAGTGTAGCATCAGAACAGATACTACACTGTGATCTTGGGCTGAAGGCCAAGAATACATTTGTTATGGTGTTATATATCAGATTGTAATGAAAATTTAGTTCATTTGTAACAAAAAAAAAAAAAAAACCCCATTAATTCTTCGTTGTCCCTACTTACTTGCCTCCCCTCGAGGGCAAAGTTAGACACAAGGTCAATTTTTTATGTGGGGGAGTAATTTCACTCTCATTAAAAGGGACATTCTGGATTAGAATAAAAATTACCTCAGTCTTGAAGGTTTTCTCCTTCACTGACCAAGGACAGAAAAGATGAAGTGTAATATCAAAACAGACACTACACTTTAACCCTAGCCATGTTCATAAAATTTTAAATATTTTGAGCTAAAATGGAAACTAATTCATTTTTAGATTTCTTCTTTTGAAGTCAGTTTTAATCTATAGTTTTTATTATAATTGTTTATTTAATGATTTGAAGTCTACCAGAAATATATTTTCTATTCTAACATTCTATATATTCAACTTCACTAAAAAAAGTTTCTATTTTTGTTAAAAAAAACCCAAAAAAAACTAACAAAGAGATTTTCAAAAGAATAAAACGTTATAAAATTAATTTCTTCCATTGCAAAAGATTTCATTAAAATCCGACAATCATTTGATTTTTGACAAATTTGAGAGAGTTTATGAATTGACTGAAATGTGACTCTTTTTTTTTTACCCTCACCAACAAAATCAACAATATATGCCATTTCTGAAATGGCGTTTTCCCTATTGGTTGGAGTGTGTTGCTGGTCTTGTATAGTCCTAGGAGGTTCACTTCCCAGACTTTGCCTTCTCTTTTTGGGAAGAGATTAGTTTTTTGCTAATCGCCTGAGGAACCTCTAACAGTGAATGTTGACGAGGTGTTAGAAAATTTCTAACACCTTTTTTTGTTGTTGTTTGTTTATAGAAAAGAACAATCTTTTGTAGCAGGACAACCTTCCGTTTTTTGGACGAAGGCAATTAAAAACCAACAAGTTATTGCATTCAAAAACAAATTATTTTCAATTATAAAATACAAATACAATGAAACGTAATACTTATGTCAGTTTGATAGTTTCCAAAACGGTTGTTCTGGAGATGTTCTTTTTGTTGAAGAAATTAATTAACACAGGTGAGGAGAAGTGTTTTCACTCCTTTCAATTAATTCCTTTTGAGCTCCTCTCGTCCTTTTGGTAAATTCTTTTTGAGCTCCTTTCATCCTTCCAGTAAATACTTTTTTTTTTTTTTTAACTCTGCTTGTCCAAGGTTCTTTTTTTAGTGCCTATATATAAGCGTCTCCTCAAGTAATAGTTTGTAATTTGCATAAAATCATTTATCTAAATTGCATAGAAAGTCTTGATAAGAATATTTCCAGTAGGGGCTGGCCAGGCAATTTTTGTAGGCCACAATGTTCCTCCTCTGGAGTGCTAACTCTTCAATCCCACTTTCCGACCCTAGTGTCACATCTTCCTCAAGTGTGAGGGAGATAAATACTAAATCTTTTTTTACCAATAAATGACATTAAGATAACTGATTTATCTCCCCTTGTACGTTTGGAGGTAAAGTGGTGGTTCAGATGTATGATTTGCATAGAAGAGGTATTGGTTAATCAGGATTCACCTTAAAAATGAGCAGGTGACAGAAGTTGTCTATATAAATTCAATGGTTTATAAAGCCAGATATATATATGCATGAAACTGAGTCAGAAAAGGATTAACATTATCAACTGTAGTATTTAGCTCTAACCTATGAATGATTCATTTTATATTTATGCATGTTATTAACATTCCGTTAACATTTAATGCAGTTAAAAGTGTGTATTTTTAAGTGTTTTATACGTGGACAATTAATTGGAATCGGGAATCAGAAAATCTGAACTTTTGGTGGTATCAGAATCAGAAAAATTTGTGTCTATTTTCCGATGCCAAAAACGATTCTTTTAATTGTCCTTTTTATTTGATTTTGTTTAAAAGCAAAATCCCCCACTGCTGGTAGTAATAATAAAATATAAAATATTTATTGATTTTTAAACTACCAGTAAAATTAAAATCTATAGATCATCCCCCCCCCCACAAGTGTATTTTTATGTATGAGAAAATATCTGCATATTTAACGTGTTTTTATGGTAATCGGGAATTAATAAAAATTCTGTTTTTAAATATTCAGAGAGTTATAAACAATCGGAATCTGGAATTTAGTATGGAATCAGTAATTGTATCGGATTCGGGGGAAAAATATTGGAATAATCCAATCACTAATCCCTATATATAATAAAGGAGGCACAGTTTTCCCCCCAAATACCATAGGTTTACAACAACAGATGGCATATACAAATTTATTATGTTTACACTATTAGCCATTACCTTATTTAACTATAGAACGACATTTTAGACACATTAATTTGTAATATTAAAACATTACATTTATTCCTAGGAGTGTCATCATCATCATTGTCTTAGCCTACAGAGGAAGTAGTTCCAATTTTACCCCTATTCCATAAGTCTTCTCATGACCCCATTCTTCACCGCATGAATTTATACTTTTTCCTACTTTCCTGTGTCTACGCCATCATTAACTGGCTACTAAATTCATACATATCGCATACTCTTATCACTTTCATCTACACAAATAATTTCTCCCTTGTTGTAATCTGGTCCAGCTGATTGGCTGAGAAGTAGACATTCTCAAATTCTGCTATTAGTTTCTTCCACTATTAAGCGAATGGTTTGCCGCTTTAAAACATGCCGCCATTTTTTTTTACATATCCATTCGTTTCTCTTTTGCTTTACATTTACTACTTATTAAATAGCTACAATAACTTTGCTTTTCTGGACTTTTCTGCTATTAAATTAACCAATTCATGATATTATATTCATCATAAATGGACACCCAAGACATTACACAGCTATGTAAAACTGCTTCTCACTCCACTCACTCCCGTCTCCTTTATTTCTATATATTTCTTTTTACTCATGTCTTCATTTATTTAGCTCAAACGTAAAACACTACAATTGATTTTTTTTACTTTTCCTTTACTTTATAATTATAATATTTTGTTTACTCCATTAGGGAAAGAGAGACAGAGAGAGATTGCGAGGGAGGAACAGTTAGAGAGAGAGATAGAGATCAGCCGTGTTACACTTTTATTTAGGTTACTAATTCATTCACGCGTTATAAGGGTTAATTCCAAGCTAATTAAAGTAACAATTTATTGTAACCAATTCGCTAAAAGTGTTTACTTTTTCTTCGCCTCCTTTTCCACTTTGCATTCTCCATTCCACATTCGTGCCTTTCTTTTTAACTTTTTTGTTTGTTCGATGCGATACTAGATGCTATTTGCATTTCTCCATAGGGAAGTTGCTTAATTTTTTTACTTTTGCACCTGTGGGCTCGCAAGGCAAATAACTAATCTATCTATCTTCTATACTCCTATAAATCTATTTTTCTTTTGTGTGTATTGATATTCATATTAAAGCCCTTCTTTTTATTTATTTAAAAAGAAAATACAATTTTCTTATATATGGCGTGTGGAATTGCATTCACTAGCAAAAGATCTAACTAATTTGCATATTCTTTAAAACATTCATTTTAATTAATTCCCTATTAGTTTTTTCGGTTTTCTTATGGGATAATCATCTTTAGTTAACTATTACGTGTAATTATATTCATGCAGATATTTTACATGATTTATCCTTGCATAATATTTGCGTAAATGTTTACAGGAAACAAAAAATTGTTTCCATATATATTTATGTATACGTCTATATTTTTGTTTAATCTATTAGTCTATCTATATATCTATAAAAGTGAAAGTGTCTGTGTATGTACATTTCCCTATGCAATAACTCTGTCAATGTTTAGTCTACAGACTCGAAATTTGATATACAGGGTACTGAGATTGTGGAAAATCGATGTGATTGGGTTTCGGTCAGAAATTTGGCTGTTAAGGGGTCAAAGTTCAACGATTTGACTTTTGAGAACTCTACCAAACTCCTCCGACAATTTGGGGTCCAAACACTTGAAATTTTGCTCAGCATACACCTCCAAACACCCGGGCAACGCCGGGCACCCATGCTAGTCTATATATATATAAAAGTGAAAGTGTCTGTCTGTGTGTCTGTGTACATTTCCCTACGCAATAACTCTGTCAATTTTTAGTCTACAGACTCGAAATTTGATATCCAGATTTGGGAAAATAGATGTGATCGGTTTTTGGCCAGAAATTTATCGATTAAGGGGTCAAAGTTCAACGATTTGACCTTTGAGAACTCTACCAAACTCCTCCAACAATTTTGAGTCTATGCAATTGAAATTTTAGATATAGGTACCTTAGACATGGATCTAACTTAATAACTTGATTTGAGCCAAAGACAATAAATTTTAAGGGGTCATAATAGGGGTCAAAGTTAAAAAGAAAATTGACCTCTGCGGCCTCTTCCAAATTACTCAGACAATTTCTGGTCTAAATATTTGGAATTTTACATAAAGAGTATTCAGAGATAGGGCAAGTGTTTTAATCGGTTTGGGTAAAAAAATTTGAGCTATATATGTATGTTTGCATGTCTGTCTAAAACTTTCGCCAGAGGCGACGGATTTTCACAACAATCAGCATTGTTTGAAGCTCGACCCTTCAGACGAAAAATATTGAAACATTGGCTAAAAACATTAATATCTTCACCCTCAACTGGACACTTTTCTAAAGGGAGGGGTCGCTTTTTTCGCCAATATTTTCGAAAGTTATTTCCTCTTTTGGATTGTCTTGCCTTAATTAAAACCTACATCACTCCTAGTTTGGAGGTGGTCGTAACAGCAAAGACGTCATGTTTTTTCCCGTTCTTTTCCTCCTTCATGGTACGGGTTCGAGCCTGCTTTCCTACTACCATTTTTTTTTTTTTTTTGCTCAACATACACCTCCAAACGCCCGGGCAACGCCGGGCTGAAATGCTAGTATTAAATGTTTTGCTACTATTTATAAACCCACAAATTCAATTTTAGTTTGCTTTTATGTATATACTAGCAGGGCTACCCGGCGTTGCTCGAGACCGTATAAACAATGAAAAAACAAAAGCAGATATTGAACATATGTTTTATTCTTAGGGGAGAGGAATCTTTCATCTCAAGTTTTAGCGTTACAAACAAACATTTGTCTTTTATATATATAGATAATGACAGGTTTTTTTGGGGTCCCCCTTGAAGAAAACTGATCAGTTGACCCACTTCTAGTGGTCCGTTTGACGTGAAATTTCGATATTTGTCATCCGGATGATGGGGCTTCAATATGATACCAAATTTGTCAAGTTTGGTTCCGTCTTTCAAACGTTTTAGCGTTACAAACAAACATACATACACACAGACGTTTGGCTTTTATATATATAGAAGATGAAAGATACCTGAGTGTAATTTAAATACTTCTAATTATTTGTAAACGCAAATACATCACAAACCTAATTAATTTGCTGTAAAATATATTTCTGTCAAAAATACATAAAATGACCAACCCCTCCCCTACTCACAAAAGAGGATGTTTATTCCGAAAGCCGTTCTTAACATAGTGAGGTTGGTGGTGTCCATTTTGAAAGCCTTTCTAAACATTAGGAGGTTGCTGGTTGGGTTACAACAACAGCACCAACAAAAGTACTTTAGTTTTGTTCATGGGGTGAGGGGCATACTTATGCCGGTTAATGGCTCCTTCTAGTATATATATAAGGAAGAGTTTAGAACAATGATTTCCAACATGATATGCATACCCAGTCAGTGCATTAATATTTTTATGCAACATGCATAAGATGTGCCCGCTTTGACTTATTATCCCCCAAAATATAGGGGTAATTCAGTTTGATTGCTTTGTTTTGTGACATTAATCCATTCAAATAATTTTGGAAAAGAAGTTTTATGTTTCAAGTTCTTATGTTCAAATATTTATTCATAATGTTTAGTTTGATTGTTTTGTTTTGTGGCATACCAACCCTTTTCACTTTCAATAATTTTGGCAAAGGTTCTTATGCTTCAAGTTCTTTATATTTTTAAATCTTTATTTATGGTGTTTAGTTTGGTTGCTTTTATTATTGGCTTTGCAGAACATGATTGAGTTTTGCAAAAGGAAAGTAAAAAAAATACAATAACAACAATGTTTGGTGCATTACGTCAGGAAGCCAATATCTTCAGACAGCCTGTTTTGGTAGCACTAGGGTTGATTCAGAATGAGTTATTAACAATAAATTATTTTCTCATGAGTCTGAGATTGTATGCAATATATTCAATGCATATACAGTATATAGATAAAAAGATATTTAATGTGTATGTATGTACATATGTAATTGACATGCAGGCTATTTCCCATCTGTCCTATATTTTTGTGATTTAATCAGCAAAGAAGGTGTGATGCATGTTGCTGGAAGAGCTAATGTTTATTTATTTGACTAAATAATGTGTGAGCATTCAGCTTGATCTTTATTGTGTTTTAATTTGACTCTTTGTCCACCATAACTTTGTGTTGCTCTCAAATATTTTATAGTAATATGTGACTTATATGACAAAGTGATATATTACAATTTGCTGAATCAAGGAAAAGACGCAGTTTTATTTCTTCTCAATCGACTTCAACAATTGTGAAAGTAACAATGTGTTGAATGTAAAAATCCATACTCGACTTTTCTGTGATTATTTCTTTTATTAACATTTACATTCCTTATTCAGTCGTTTTTTTTCTGTTTTTTTTTTTTAATTTATACTTTTATTTCTTTCACTCACAAATTCTATGCATAAAATGAAGTAAAAAAAATGTTTGTTAATATTCAGAAAGTGTATTTAAAATTTTGATTCATACGTGCTATTCATGATGAACGGTCACCTATCGGCTGTTTTTTTTTTTTTTGTCAAGAATGCTTGACCAAAAAAGATCAATGAAACCTGATCAACTTGAGTTACATTAAAACGAAACATTGTGGCTAATGCAAATTTAGATTTAAAGAAAAATAAATATAACATCTTAAATTAATTCACGAAATTATTCCACACTTATGAAATTATGAAATTTTCTTGGTCATGTGACTTACAGAAACGATTGAACCATAAATATTATAGGTTATTTAGTCTATTTGTTTTTCTTGGGAAATTAAGTATTGTTTATTCATAAACTAATTGATTACAAACTCATTGTTACCATATAAATTGATCCCATCCTGAAATTTGTTTTTGAATTCATATAAATTTCACTTGAATTCGAAGCCATGTTTAATTTCAAGAGTTTTCGATGGGTAGTTATTCTATACAAGACCTGGAGATGAAGAATTCTCAGTGGGCAGCTGTTCTGTACAGTTTCTGGACTTTATAATTTTGCAGTTAAAGTGCAAAAGATCCTTCTCATGTTGACACGAAAAAATTATGTGCTGGAATGCTAAAAGATTTGATTTTTATGGAGCAATTTTGGTTTCTGATTGATAGCAGAATGCGAATTAATGATTTGTCAGTTGCTATTAGCAGTGTTTGTTAAATAGAATGTCCCAACTTTGAGGCAGCATACCCCATTAATTATCAAGAATATTGTAACATCCTCCACCCTATTTTTTATATAATGTGGAAGTCCTTTCGGTTCATGTTTAATTCTGTTCAAAAGTAAATATATATTTATGTATTCAAATATGTAAAATAAAATCAGAAGTCATTTGGATCTTAAAATTTGAGCATATAAAAAAGGAATACATTTCTAATTTTGTTCAAATGTCAAAGAAAAATACGTGTGTGTAAAAAAAAAAAAAAAAAATTATAAAAAGAGAAATAAAAAAATTGATTTTTATTTTTACCTTGAAAAGGTGAGCATGTGAAACTGAAGGCATTTTTAATTTTAATTATGCATTCCTGTTATATACTAGTAGTTCAGCTCAGCTTTGCTTGAGTCTTATGTACTGTTCATAACTTTATGTGCATGTGTGTCTATATATATATATATATATATATATATTAAAAAGTTTGACTCATGTCCAGGTAACCTACATCTAAAGTTTCAAGTGTTTAGACCAAAAATTGGTGGAGTTTGGTAGAGTCTGCAAACGTCAACTCATTTAACTTTGACCTCTTGCAGCAAAATTTTCGCCCAAAAACTGATTAAAAAGCTTGCTACATGTCTGAATCCCTTTATGTAAAATTTCAAATGTTTAAACCCAAAATTGGCTGGATAGTTTGCTAGAGACCACAAAAGTCAAATCTTTTGAACTTTGACCCCTTGGTAGGCAAAAGCTTGCCCTATGTCTGAATACACTTTATGTAAAATTTCAACTGTTTAGAACAAAAATTGGCTGAAAGGTAAAAATTTTTTAAAATTTTGACCCCAATTTTGACCTCTTAATATTTATTATTTTGGGCTCAAATCAAATTAAAAAGTTTAATCCATGTCCAAGGAACATACATACAAAATTTCAAGTGTTTAGACCCAACATTTGCGGAGGAGTTTGGTAGAGTTCTCAAAGATCAAATCATTTAACTTTGGCCCCTTGACAGGCAAATTTTTGTTCGAAAATCGATCACAAAGTTTTTCCCAAATCTCAATACCCCTTATGTCAAATCTCAAGTCTGTAGACTGAAAATTGACAGAGTAATTTGGTAGAGAAATGTTCACATACAATAGACACACAGACAATTTCACTTTTATAGATATATAGATATGTAATATGTATCTGTAAAAAAAGTATTTATTTTTTGTTAAGTAAAATTAAAACAAAGCAGAAGAAAATAGAAAATGTTTGGTAACTTAGAAAGAGTATTGTGTAGTCAATTTTGATTTATGTGTGCCGTAAAACAAGTCACAATGTACCAGTGGTAGGATTTTCATGGTCTTCTTGTTTGGTATCTTGTTTTGGTACTTTGACAGTTTACGTTGTGTACAAACGTTGCAGTTTGTCAAGTTTTTTGAAGTTTTTATTTTCATTCCATTAACCGCATTTGGCAACTTTTTGATATCTGAAATATTGCAGTGTCCAAGAATTTTATGCCATGTCTGTAAATCATTGCAGACAGTTTTTAATGGGACTATGCTGTTTAAGTAATATAGTCTTCCATTTATTTTTAATATCGAATACAGTTCCATTCGGATACACCAGTTTTGATTTATTGGGGCTAAAGTTTATATTTGCACCTTGTTTTGTGGCAGCTTGTACAGAAAATATATTTGGCTTAAATTTTGGGATTAGAAGAGTTTTTTCAAGAATACAGAAACAAAGTTCACCTTTATTGTTCCTTAGCGAGATTTTAGCATCGTCTCTTTTCAAAATGATATCGTTTACTCGACTGCCATTGGCTAGCTCTACAGAGTGACTCTGAGGGTTAAAGTTGGGATCAAAATTGATAAAATCCGATTCCTTCGTAATTACATGTGCTGTTGCACCACAATCGACAAGAAAGTTTTTACTGTTTGGTTGGTTGGTTGGTTGTTTTTGTTTTACAGCCTATCGACCCTTTTCAGGTTATTTAATGCCGAATCCAAAGATTTTGAAGAAATGTTTTTAATAGAATATATATATATATATGTATATATATTTTTTTTTTCAAGTCAGTTTCTATTTAACCCATAGTTGGGACCCTAACAGGTACTACCACTCTGGGTCAGAGTGGACCTGGGAGCAATGGCAATTAAAGGGTGGCTCCACACTCCCCCAAAGCCCACAAGCTGGGGCCTCACCACTGGATATAGTTTAAAGTCATATTTTTACTATTTGTTGAATCGTCATATGTACATGAAGATAAAGATTTTTCATGGAGTCCCTTTTGAAATGTTTGTATCTACATTGGAAACTCTTGTGATTAGGTCGCCTACAATTGTAGCAAACAATGTTTGTCTTTTTCTTAGGAGAAAAATTGTTTTTGGAAAAGTTGCGGTTTTTATTCGAGGTAAAGATATAATTTAATTTTAGTGTTTTTGAGTAGGACCTTATAATCTGTAATTGTCTCGGCTTCTGTATGTTTTAGAGATGTCACTTCAGTATATAAAGAGATAATTTTAGGTTATCCTTTCGATAAATAATGCTCTCTTAATATGTTCAATGCTTTGCAACCATCATCCAAGGCTATTCGGATTACCAGAGATAAACTTCTGTCATCTAAGAACTGTATTAATTCTACAAAGACAGTTTGGGTTGTTTCTGTTTTCAGATTGTGCCTGAATTACCTTGTGTAACTTTTAGATTCATAAATATCCTAAAAATTTTACTTACCACAATTGATTCTGATCCATCGAAGTAAGGTCACCGCTGGGCCCATAACCTCTTCAATTAGAAGAGTTTCCGATGGGTAGTTATTCTATACAAGTCCTGGAGATGAAGAATTTTCAGTGGGCAGCTGTTCTGTACAGTTTCTGGACTTTATAATTTTGCAGCCAATGAGCAAAAGATCCTTCTCATGTTGACACGAAAATATTATGTGCTGGAATGCTAAAAGATTTGATTTTTATGGAGTAATTCTGCTTTCTGATTGGTTGATAGCAGAATGTGAATTAATTTGATTTGTCAGTTCCTATTAGCAGCGTTTATAAATAGAATCTCTCAACCCCATTAATTATCAAAATATTGCAACACTTTGCTTATCATGATTATTGAGAAAATGGCCTATCAGGTCCACCAATTTGAATGTTGCTTTGTTTTTGATTTGATTGCAAATATTTTGCCTGAAAATGATCACTCACTCATGGCAGTCAGAAGTTCCAATTTGGAGGGGCCAGTGTCCTTCTTCAGATGTAATATGAGACCTCTTAGTCCATTGCTTGATCTCTGGAGACCACAGAAGCACTTTTCCAGAAAGTTGTGTCGAGATACATGTCTTGCCAGTATCAAACTTGGCGTTGAACAACTGTAGATCTGTGTGGAAGGAAATCCTACAAGATTTTATTTGTTACATGTTTTTACCACATTATGTTGAATAAGTTGTTTGTATTTTGACATATTTTAAAGCGTTTATTTGGTTTGAAATACAAGTAGTGCTGAACGGTTGTTAAAATGAAAACAAAGAGGGTGACATGAGGACCCTGCCTTTCAAGACCTTAGAATGCTCAAAAACTCGAAAATCCATAAAAATACTGAGAAATCCATCCAATAAATGTGACTGTGATATGTATTTGCTTGATTCTTCTCATTATTTTTTATTTTAGAGTTTTGAACATTTTAGGATTTCAAAAGGCAAGATCATCATGTCGCCATCTTTGTTTTCGTTTTAATTTAACCACTCAGTATTACTTGCATTTCAAATCAAATAAACACTTCAAAATACGTCAAAACACAAACAACTTATCCAGCTAGGCCGAGTAACTAATCTTGCCTTTAAGAACATTTATTTATTTACCACTTTTTTGCTTTGTTGTTTATTGCAAAACGAACCTCAGGATTTTATTTGTTACATGGTTTAACCATGATATGTTGTGGACGACATGTAGCATCTTCATGTATTCTTACAGCGAGCAACATTAAATGTTCAGGAGTTTCAACAGAATAAATATCCTCTTGAAGGATGCTTGTGTACCAAGAATTTGCAAGGGTTGCCTAATTCCTAACTGCACTTCTCCAATGATAGGTAAATATCTAAGATGATTTGAAGCAATACTTGGATAAACTGAGTTAGATTGATGTTATTTTGAAGTTGTCCATCTCCTAGAAAAGTTACTCTACCAAGGCTAGAGAGTCTAGTTTACTCTATTTCATCCATAGCTGAGATGGAGGGGGAGGTTACTGTGAACCTTTCCCAAGAGTTTGAGAGAAAATAGCCAAATAGACTTGATAGAACTTGAACACTGCATGCCAGGTCCACTGCTCTTTCCACTAATTATTACATCATTTACACAAGTATTATTTGCATCATTGCCATATTAAGGGTTGTTCCAAAATGAAAGCCTCCATTGTTTTTTATTTAAAAAATTTTTTTTTTTTTATTTAACACAAAAGTTGAAGAGCTATGGAGACGGGAGTGATACTATTAAAACAAGTGACCTTTCATGCTCCAGAATTTATTTTCTACATAGTTACTATCATTCTCAATGAACTTTTGCCAGTAGTGAACGATGATTATGCATGGGTGTCTCGAGCATGGTTTGTCATACGAGGGTCATTTCAAAAGAAAAGCTTCCTAGTTGAAGAGCTACGAAGATGAGAGTGGTACCATTTAAAACAAGTGTCCTTTTGTGTTCCAAAATTTATTTTTCTACATAGTCACCATTATTCTCAATGCACTTTTGCCAGGAATTCAATGACCCATCTCTGCTTTTGATGCTCGTCTATGACAGGAGTTGCTTTCTTAGAATCTTGCACTATCAATATCTGCAACAAAGAGATGAAACTTTCAGGTAATGAAGACATAAGTTCAGTTATCATACCAATGCAGTTTGAAATTCACTTAGATCCATTTAGACAGAATAAAAAATAGGAGGCATTACTTTTGGAACGCTCATCGTATTTTAATTTTTAAATAATTGAACTTTTTTAATGGTTATTAACTGTTATCTTAAATATATGTTTAAATTATATATGTTAAACAGTAAAATATAAAATCAATAACAAAAAAATTAAAGATAACCATACTTGTTTGCCCATGTTCTATACAGGAAACGGTAGCAGTTATCTTCCCTTAGCTTGCATATATAAACAAACAAAATGTAAAATGCAACAATTATGCTAAAAAAAACTTTCTTCAAACAAAGCTGTTTCTTTCCATATTAATTTCAATAATGCTTCAACTTCAGGATGTACAGCACTGGGTTGGATGAATCTGCAAGGCAAAAAGAACGATAAAACAGATATGCACAGTAAAACGGCAGATTTAGTTGGCATAAGCCGAGATCATGCCAAGGTAAGTAATAGTTTTATTTATTTTATACTAGCAAGGCTACCCGGCATTGTTTGAGACAAATGTGTAACATAACTTCTATCCCTTTCTCTTCTCCCTCTTTCCCCATTTTCTCCCTCTCCCTTCCAAACCCCACACTTTCTTTCTTTTTCACCCAGTCCATTCCTCTGTCTGGACATGCACACACACATACCTCAAGTTGGTGTAAGGGGAATAACCGTGTGGAAAAAAAGTCAGTTACTTTTCTTCACATGATAGCATTAAACAATGCATGTATGGCTTGATAACATTAAATGATATATGATCACTTTATCCCAAATAATAAACATTAAAAAATAAAAATTGCATATTATACATCTGGGGGTATGCTGATTTAAAAAAAAAAATGTAAATAAAAACAACTTTGTGGGTATTTGCTATGTATTTTTCGAGTTTTAGTTAAACATACAAACAGACATTTACCCTTTATATAGCACACTAGCCTGATAGACAATGCCCATTTGCGAATGCGAGATATTACAATCTGAAAAGTATGCAAAAATTTCTTGCAAAATCTGACACAAGAAGCCCGATGCAAAAAGCCTTTCATGGACATGCTCACGCCCATTTTGCCTTTTATGTATTAGAAGAGAGAATATTTCACTTTTATTTATAAAACATCTATCTATATCTCCTACTAGTATGAAAATATGTTTATGGCAATTAAGCTACACAGAGACGCTCATATTTTATCACCAAACGAATCCCTACATATATTTTTATACTATTACTACTAAGCTCTACTCACATATTGGACACTGTTGAAGTAAATGCTGAAAATCTATACCCAATATATTATATCACCTTACAATATTATAAGTATATATACATGAAATAATAGCATTTCTATCTCTAATATATGGCATAATCACGTTGACACACCGATTCCCGCTAAATCACCGTAGTTAAGCAACGTTGAGCCTGGTAAGTACTAAATGGGTGACCATTTGGGACTTTCAGGTGCTGTATGTGCTCTCTGCTTATCTCGGCATTGTTTCTAGTCGTCCTAGTCTTCTCCTTGCCACTGGACCCAAACAGTGTCGATTCAGGAGAGGTGTGGTTAGGGATTGCGTGACCCCTGCCTCACAATTACATGTGCAATTACCCCTACAGGGGTATCCTTTGTCTTTCGAGACTGAACGCAGGCATCGATCGATCGATATCTCTCTATATATGCAGGGTGGAAAGATAAAATTGTTGTCCTAGAAAAGATGACATAATTCCATTTCTGTTTGATGAAAACCGGTTTTTCTTTTTTTGTTGCAAACCATCTACAAGTTGGCCAGTTGTGTACAAATCCCAAGAGCGATAGGAGTCTTCTTTCATGCCTGAAAGTGACACAATGTTGAATGAGTGAAATCGGAAATGTGCCGCTGTACAGCTAATGCTCTCTACCAGTCCAAGTTATGATAACAAGACCATTGCCAGCACCCTCAAATGCAAATCCGGATGATTTAATGCTTGAAGGAAAGTTTCCAACCACAGTTATGATCTTTGGTATGGTTTCAAGTGAGGGCTACATTATACCACCTCACATCTTCAAAGTCAGCTTGAAAGTCAACACCAAAGTGTATCTGGATGTGCTGAAGAGTGTTGTGATCCCTAAGTGCAATCAGGTGTCTGCTGGCAGACCCTGTGTGTGGCAGCAGGACTCACAAGTCCACAGAGACCCAGACAATGCTTCAGAAGGAGTACTACAACTTTGTACCTTGTTGCAGTCACCCCTGTCCTCCCCCGTCCTGAACTTGCTGGACTACTTCATTTGGTTGTATGTTGAGAATATCACTAACATGACCTCCCACATCACCAAAGCCAGCCTGATCACCGCCATCCACCAAGTATTTGCCAAACTCCTGCAGTTGCTTGTGGAAAAGGCATTTTCCTAGTTCTGGGCCCGTAAAGAGGCAGTGATTCAGGCTGAAAGTGGCTACATTGAATAGATGTCAGCTCTACTACAATCAAGTTACCTGAATTGATTTTTTTCAATAAAAGTTTTAAAATAAAGCTGTAGTGTTGTTTTCTTTAGGGACGACACTTTTATTGTTCTTCCCTGTATTTATAATATATAGACAATCAGTTTGATTTTCAAATATTATTATCGATACTTTGCATTCTGCAAACTCAATTTCTGAATAGCCAATGCTATTTGTGAATCGTTGAACCATGTTCTTCAGATAAACAATATGTTAATAGATTTCATTCTGCCCAGAACATGAACCAAGTTAAGGACAGCCACTAAAAAGAAGGAGGACATACCTCTGTATTCATCCATAATAACCACTTTCCTTTGTTTTGCTCACTACCTTTTTTCACCTTGTTTATCTTTTGTCTGCTACATTTTTAGGTAGAAAAATCATATATAAAAAAACAAAAACTGATTTGTTAAAAAAATCGACTCAGTTGATAGGCTCTAAGACAGACAGGCAAAACTAATCAAAAGCCAAAATAATCAGTCAATAAAAAAATCAATTTTATTGTTTCCTCTTTTCTTGGATTTTAAACAGAAAAATCAAACCTAAATTGAATAAGTTAAAAAAGAAAAGAAAAAAAACAAAAATAAAAATAAAATATTAACATTATTTGAATCAGCAGATTAATTAAATGGGATCTTTTGGATAAAAATCCTTGTTATGATGAAGAAATAGCATTTGAAGTTTTGAGGTGATTCCACATGCTTATGGAAGTGGGACATGTAATTCAATAATAGAGACTAGTGCCTATCAGATCAGGCTACCTGAAGATATTGGCTTCCAGACTTAAATGCACTGAACATTTATGTTATTGGTTTTTCTTTTCCCCTTACAAAACTCAATCATGTTCTGTAAAGCCAAAAACAAAAACAAAAATTTTTATCCACAAAACCATCAAACTAAACAACATGAGTAAAAATTTGAAAATATAATTTGAAGCATAAAAAGTTTTGCCAAAATGATTGAATCCAAAAATGGTTGATATGCCTTAAAACAACTAAATCAAACATCTAGAGGCTTGTTGTTGCCTTTCTTGAAATTCAACACACAGTCTCTATTCTCCAGTTATTCAGCACCACAACTTCCTCAAATGAGAGATTGAAAATATTCAGGATGTGAACAATAAGATGGCTTGATAGATGGTGTTAGGTCCATGGCTTATATCAAGGTGGGGCTTCAAGAATACATACAATCAATACCAAATATGTTTCCATAAATTTGCATAATACTTTAGCTATATGCACTAAAAACGCATTTTCCCTTAATTTTAAGGTTTTAGCATTAGTATGCTGATCAAGTTGCTATCATAAAAATGAGTGAAAACAGACTGACTTGTACATGTAGGCATAGAAAATGGATTCCTACAACAAGAAAAGAAATTGAAACATTCTTAGGAATTCTACTGTGGATGGGATTGGATCCCAAAAGCTCCATTGGAACAATAGTCCACTGTAAAAGAAACGCATTTCTTCCAAAATGAGTCGAAATAGGTTTGAATTATTTCTAAACTGTTTCCAGTTCTCCAACAACAAAAAAATTGTAGAAGGAAATAGATCTTCTCATTAGAAATTGCAAGTCCATATATACATATGAAACCCTAATCCCATGAAGAAGATTAAAATTCCACCAAATTATTCCAAACAAGGTTCATAAATTTATATAATTATAAAACTCAGAACAACTTGCTTGCTTGGGCGTTTAAACCGTCCATCTGGTTTCTGACTTATTTCAAAAAATTTGTCTGATTATCTATTTCATGGCCACCCTGTCTTAAGTCCGGTATTAACTAAAAGCCACTGCTGCTATTCAAATCATACACAGGGTCAACAATATTCTTTTGTTTTAACTTATTTTAATGTTTTCCTTACAAATAAATGTAATTTAACCCTGTTGAGTTTAAACAAAAAACGTTTTAACTATAAATATACAATATATAACTATAATCCTATTTATAACTATATTTACTGCTTTTAGTAGCGTTCCTATGGATTCTGTCGATTTATTTTTTCTTCAGGCCTTACTTAAAAATATTTTCTCTTCAAGGAGGCGGGGGGGGGTAGAAACTTGGTTTTAGTAGTGCTTTTAGTAGGGCCTCCTTAATTTTTAGTAATGCTTACAGTAGTGCTCTCGGGGCTTCCTGAGTTTTGTTTTTTCATTCATCACTTAAAAAAAATTGTTTTCTCAAGACAATAAAAGACAATATAATCTCAAAATCACTTTATTTTGAACATTTTTCATCTTGCCAGTTAAGAGCCAACAGGTAGACTAGTACTATTTAAAAAATAGTGCGAGTCATTAAATGCAAAAAACATAGTCATAAATAAATAAAAAATAATAACTGGGTGGGGGAGGGCTGAACTTTTATCAAAGTGAAAAGTCACAAAAAAAAAAGAAAAGGAAACAAAATAATAATAATGGCAGGGTGGGGAGGGCGCTGAAGGAGACAATGTAAAATTAGGGCTGTAAATCGTTTTTAAAATGGAGGATAGATTTACTAGAATGTTGTATGTGAAACTGAACCCCCTTCCAAATCTTTAGTTATTGATTTTTTTTCAATTTTTTTTATAATCTGATAGCTTAGTGTCCAATAATTCACAGAAATAGTTAAAAAAAGACGAAAATAAAAAAATTGTAAGGGGAGTGCCGATTGTTCAAGTGTACCTGCATATTTGAAAAAAAAATATTTTCTTTATCCAAGTTGTGCATGATTAAAACTAGAACTTGATAAAAAAAAGTTTTTATTTATTATTTATTTACGATTATTTTATTTGTATTTTTCATTGCAAGTTGGAATTGTTTTCAAACAAAAAACAAAGCAAAAATATTTTTCTAATGTAAAAAAAAAAATACTTGATCAATTTACATATTTAAAAAGAAATATTTTTTTTTACAACCTAACCCAGTGTAATTTACCTCCTAAAAAGACATCAGAATCTACTTTTTTTTATTAATACGTTTCAACCGCCTTTAAAGATAATATAAAGAAAGACATTTTTTTTTTTTAAATCATTAAAATGTAACATTTTAGCATGGGGGATCAATTTCGTATTTAAATTTAACGTAAAATGAGACCCCACTTCTTGGTAAAATAACAAGACATGTAATTGTTAGCATTTTTTTCAAGTTTGGTGGTGGGGACAGAAATGGGGTGGGGTTATAAGTTCCAAACATTTTAAAAATATGTAGGAACACTTCAAAACGTGTGAGTGTGTGTAGGGGAAGGCTTTTCATTTGTTTTTTTCAAAAGATTTGCTTTGAAAAGGTCTCACCGTTAAATATTACTTAATCAGTTAATTATCATTTACTGATATTTTTAAGGCTGTTAACACACACACACACACACACACACACACACACACACACACACACACACACACACATCTAGAGTGGATCTGCACAATGCACCCTCCCTTCTTGTATTTTTTTTTTCATTTTTTTGTTTTCAATTCTTTTCAACTGATTTCACCCCTCTTATATATAGGATTTTTCATTTAATCTAAGGGCAATGATGTTAAGACCTTTATTATCCAATGTATTCTGTATTGTTTTCACTGATCGCCATGTTTGTTTTATGTGTGCATGCATTCAATTTTTTGTGCATACAAAATTGTGTATTGTTTTCACTGGTCGCCATGTTTGTTTTCGCATGCGCGTGCATTCGATTTTTGCACATTTATAAATAACTTCTGTATACTCACTTGCACTTTTATACATTCATTCTGTATACTCACTATTTCATAGCTAGCTATAACATATACTGACCCAACGGGTCACGGGTGATCTAATATGAGATAAATCTCTTCAAACTCTTTTCACTGAAAGAGTTGACATACAAAAGTCAGAATTAGGTCAAAGTGAGGTAGGATTAGCTAAAGAAATGTGGCTCTACAATAATTGTTGGCAGCCTTGGTAATGAAAAGAAGCCATCAACATAAATTATTGGCATGACAGTCAACGTGTTAAGACCTACTTCACTTCAACTAAACTTCTTTCATTTCTAAAGTGTTAGAGTTAGGGTCATTTCTTTGTGTCTATATTTGAGACTTGCTGGCACACAAGCAGATTTCTGTTCATCTGCAATTTTAAATGTTGCAGCCGCGTCAATTATAATATGCAGCAATGTTTTTCTTTTATGAATGCTTTTGTGTTGTTTTTAATTGCAGCTGCTGGAAATAATTCAAATTATTTTTTAATTGCACATTTACAGGTGTTTAATTATGGCCGCATTTATGGTGCTGGTCAAAAGTTTGCTGAACAGCTATTGGTACAGTTCAACCACAGATTGTCAGAAGAGGAGGCGCACAAAAAAGCCAGGAAGTTGTACTTGGCAACAAAAGGAAAGCGAGAGTATGTACAGATTTCTTGCACATAATTGCTGAATGTTAAATTATGCATGGCTTTTAAAACTGAACAATTAAAAACAAAGCTTTGAATGGAGGAAAGCAAATATGAGCTTGGTCAGTACTTGTATGGGTGACTATTTCGAAATACTTGTTGTAAGCGAATGCTTTACCTAAAGTACAAGGTGCTTTCAATAAGTTTCCAAACGTTTTTTTGTATGAGCACTTTTATTGATAGTACATGAAACTCTAGTTTCCTTTGAAGTAATCGCCTCCAGATGCAATGCACTTGTTGTACCATTCCAGCAACTTTTGGAAGGCCCTATGGAAGTCCTCTTATTGAGCGTGGCAATGACCCTTGTCACATCTTCTTTCATATTCTCAATTGTCTCACAACAACAGCCTCTAAGGTTTTCCTTGAGTTTAAGGAATAACCAAAAGTCGCAAGGGGCAAAATCTGGACTATAGGGAGAGTGAGGAACTGTCTTGATGCTCATCTTAGTCAAATAGTCTGTGACAAGGATGGTGTTCTGAACTGGTGCATTCGTGGAAATCTTCCACATCTTCAGTTCCTCGCAAATAATTGTGTGTGCAGTTCCCACACTGACATCAAACTGCAATTATTGTCTCTATAGACACACGACAGTCCTTATCCATTAAATTCTTTATTTGGCTAATAAACTCTGGTGTTCTGGCTTCCTTACTCCTACCACACCTCTCATCATCCCTCACAGACTCCCTGCCTTCCTTATGATACTAAAAAACTAATGCTCGATTCATGCAAGATGGTCCAAAAGCAGTCTGAAGTGTTCCATCCATTTCTGTAGCATTTTTTTCCAAATTTATAAAAGAATTCTATTCTATTGTATATTGTTATTCTAAAGTGTCCTCACGTCCAGATTGCATCTTTGAAATTCACCAATTGTTACAATCAGGCTTTAGTATTCCAATTTCTGCTGTAGTTGTTCATTTGGACCTGAAATCATAAAAATTAGTCTGTCATCTTATTAGATGTATCGCAATAACATACCGAATTTTTAGGAGTTTACAACAATTTTACATGTCTGTGCAAAAAAGTCTGGAAACTTATTGAAAGCACCTCATATAATTTATAAATGTGTATCAATTGTGCTCAGTGCATCATCACTTTCGGCTATCTATCTTACTTAGCATTATAAAACTGGAGTTAATCACCTATGATTATTTTACCTTACTTTTTCTTTCTGTGATAAGGGAGGCTTAGTGGTTGATGACGCAGACTGGCAACCTGAGTGTGTCAAGTTCGAATTCAGTTTCTTCCACACACTTTCACTTGGAGACATTGGCAACCTTCACATGTACCCTACTTTAAATACCTGATATTTTTTTAGAAAGAATTCTTAACAGAAAGATATCAGAGACATGAATGCCAACAAAAAGCATCATGAATGTTGTTCAATAACAACAATCAGCAAGATCAAGCGAGAATGGATACCTGATCGCGAAAAAAAAACAAAAAAAAAAAAACGGTCAATAACAAAATTAGGGATTCAAATGGTTACTGCCTCAGAATACTTTCTTTGCATAAATGTTTTCCTCAATCTACAGCAGTCGTGACAGGAGAAAGTCATCACTCATGCAAGACGGAGAAATCCCACCGATGACATCAATGATTATCTTGTTGAAATGGTGTAGACCATACTCTTGATGAAAGCTATAAGCCTATCTATTCAGCCATGTTCTTGTTCTTGTTCTGGCATATCCTAAAGCGAACCTTTTCAATCTTTTACTTGAGGAAGATATGGTGCTGAATGACTGAAGAATACTGACCACACATCGAATATTAAAAAAAGGCAACAAATTATCAAGCAACCAGTCTTACCTCCATTATATGCAAGGTCATGCAAATCATTTCCAAGTCATCAGCCATACCACCAACGATATCAATGCCTATCTTGTTGAAACAGTACAGATTGTATGTACTTTTGTAGCTTAACCTAAATATAAGCCATGGATCTAACACTATCTATTCAGCCATGCTTTTACTCCCATTCTGGTGTGTCCTATAGCAAACTTATTCAATCTCTTACTTAAGGAAGATGTGGTACAGAATACTGAATTCAAAAATATTTCAATGAGAACAAGTATTTTGATCGCTCACCCCTAATAAACATCAGCTTTTATTTATTAAGAAAGTAATTAATTCTAGGAACAATTTGCTAGAGCATGTCAAGAATATAAATAATTAAAAAATAATATTGAGCAATTTCCTGAGTATACCGGGCACCTCACAAAAGTATAGAAAATTGAGCACAATTACTGTACATGTGCATCCAAGGTTTGGACAAAATAATGGAATATAATCGAAACCAATGGTTTTCTTATGGCAGCCCTCTCTTGAAAGCCAGTCTTGTGAAACTCATCGAATAGTTTTTGTTTAAATGGGATTATCCAGATAAATGTTAACCTCTGCTGTAATTTTGGGTGCCATGGTTTTTTTTTTTTTTCACAATCCTTACAAGGGCTCGACGATCTTTTTACACAGCTTTGGCTTTCTTCAAAAATTTTGTTTAGAGGAAAGTGTTTCTCCTTTTTCATAGACTGCCATCACTTTAGAGACAATTCCTCTTGATACGGTCACCATCTCAGCCATTTCCGATACAGTAGCACCTGCCATACTGAAGGTCCTGGATATGACCTTAAACTATATCCAGTGGTGAGGCCCCAGCTTGCGGGCTTCGGGGAGTGTGGAGCCACCCTCTAATCACCATTGCTCCCAGGTCCACTCTGACCTGGAGTGGTAGTACCTGTTAGGGTCCCAACTATGGGTTAAATAGAAACCGACTTGAAAACAACAAACATACTCTATTAAAAAAATTTTCTTCAAAATCTTTGTATTCAGCATTAAATAACCCAAAAAGGGTTGATATGCCGTAAAACAACCAAGCCCTCTTTGAAAATTTTAAAGATTTATCATTTTCATTTTTCTTACTACTATGCATCTGAAATAAAAAATAAATTTAACCAATTAATTCAAGATAACAATAACCATAAAAAAAAATGAAATCAAAGTTTTGTATTTTTTTTTTCAATTTTTATTAGATGTTTTAAAATTGATCTAAAGTTTACAAGGTTTTTCCATTATTTTGTCTGACCTTTGTATATAATTATTGGAAATGGAAAAGCAGTTGTTGATAATGGAAGTAAAACATAATTGACATGTTTAATGTGCTTTCTATACTGCTTATCTAACTTTCAATAAATCTGTGGATGGCTTCAAGCTCAATATTTTTTTCAAACTATTGTAGCAATACGCCAGAGACATTAAAATAAATAACATTTCAGTTATGCACACATTTTCCATATCCACCCATGCAAATTCTGTAAAAGTAAAAAGTAAAACTGTCTTTTCATGCAGACGTAAAACAGAGCACATCATGTGACAGGGTATCCACTGTCCATCCAATCAACGTGCGAAGAAAAACACATTTTTCAAATCTTTTTCTGATACCTTTGCTGGAGCCATCCAGAAGCGTATAAAAACACTGCGCAAAGATGAACTTTCTCTTTCTTGGCCTCTTTTTCTCTTTTTCGGCTAGTCGTCATACAGGAGACACCTCATGGAAGACAGAAATGCATTGCTGCTAATATTAACCTTCCATTCTCACTGGATTAATTCCTAAAAAATAACCTTTTGTCTTCTCAGACACATTCATGGAGCAAAATTACCACACTACTGGAACTAATCAATTTAAGAAATGTTTAATTCCTTTTGTAAAAAAAAGAAATATTTTTGTTTTAAAAAAAACATGATTGCCTCAGTTGAAGAAGGAATCCTTTTTCCTCTTTTGGTACAGTTTTTACACAAGTTCTATCTGATTCTATTTAAGAAATATATATAAAGTCCTTATGACTATGCATGATTTTAAAAATCTAATACTTATTTCCAAGAACTTATTTCCAAGAACAACGTTTCGGCCGTTTTGCCCTTCGGCCTTCATCAGGTGTTTTGTATCGAACTGGGGAACCGTTTGTTAGGAGTCTCTTGTCCTAGTGACATATGGCCGAGTGGTCCTAGACGTTGTATCAAAGTTTACAGTTACCCAAAGGTGCTGAGTTCAATCCTGAAAGAAGTCAGTGAAAAGTAACAGTCAAAACAGAGAATCAGCAACTATGTCCCAGAGCCTAGCTGGAGTCCGAACACGGTACGCCCGTAATAATAATAATAATAATAATAAAGGGTTGGGTTCGAGACTCCTAAGAAACGGTTCTCCAGTTCGATACAAAACACCTGATGAAGGCCGGAGGGCAAAACGGCCGAAACGTTGTGACAATAACAACCAAGATGAGGAAGTCAGTCCGACAATCTCAATCAATGAAAACACCTCATCTCAAAAATACAGACAATTATTATTTCCAAGAACTATGAACATCTTGTAAATCATTCAATGACTTATTTTTCTCTCGCATATTGACACAGCACACGCATATAAAATTAAAAAAATGATTTATCTTTATTGTTAAATAAAACCTTATTATAAGCGTTAAAGTTCGTTTCACCATTATACTGATTCTGACGTTTATTTTTTTTGTTTATGTTGAGGTGTGAGCGATTTTTATTCGTGTTCACGTTGCTGGTGTGAAGCTGACATCGATGAGGATTGGCCATTCCTTGTTATCACACTGGCAACAATTCTACACATACCCAATCAATTACACTATCATCCAGAGATTTTCAAGATTTTTTTTTCTCTCTTTTGTAATTGGATATAATAATGAACTCCTGCTGATGAAATCCATTAAAAGCTGAACCTTTTGAGAGCCATGTCTATCAGGCATGTGTATGCAGTGTGATGATGCGTGAAAATGACACCTGGGCAGTGAGAGTAGAGGACATCTGTTGCATGGAGAGAAATAATATGAAAATGATATGATAGATGTTTATGATGGTTAATAATGAAACTGAAGAATCAAATAAAACAGATATTTGTTTTAAATAGGACTCAGATTATAGGAGGCGATCAACATCAACAAAATTAAAATTATCATGTAAACATGTTTTTCATTTAACACACAGACAGGAGATACACGTCTGCTTTATTTACATTCTAAAGTAAAAAGAGAGAGAGAGAGAGAGAGAGAGAGAGAGAGAGAGAGAGAGAATACATGTAATCACTTTATATAGTAATGAGAAAAGCAAAGAGAAGTAACTCCAAGTTACTTAAAATCCTTATGTCACTAAAAAATAAGCATAAATCTGAAGCCGGAAAAGAGAGACAACTCTTACAATATTAAAATATGATCTCAGTTAAAATCTCTGTTGATATTGATAATTCCAATGGTTTAATATGAGTCTTAAAAACAAACTTAATTCTGATGGCCTCAGAAGATTTAATCTGGACATTCTAGGTAGATATGTGCAGAATAAAAGACTGATGTATAGCCACGATCAATTCCGGGATTTCCTTGGATTTTACTTGTACAAATGGAAATTCTTTTAACTTTCTTGAAGTTTTACATTTGGATATTACCGTCACTGGATTTTTTATCTTCCACCAGACTATCCATTCATGTGTAATCACCTTTTTCTTTACCATATTCCCTCTGCTTAACTTATTTTGTTTTCAAGTAAGATCTTTGACTTACTTGTTGTTTCATCAAATACTTCTGCATGCAAAATCCGATCTCGCATTTTGCTAATTCCTACCCTCTGATGAGAAGGAGAGTATTTCTTCGAAACTCTGCGGATTAAGGACTATCCATTTATCTAGTGTTTCCTTTTCAGATTAAATATGTTTTTAACTCATTTCAAAGTGTTTTTTAACATATTTTATTAACGGTTTGCTCATATTATAAGCTATATTTCCTATTTGGTTTTATCGAGCTTTTATATCTGGCTGAGATAATTTTATAAATATTAATTTAATTTTACCATCTTGGATCATTTTGGTAAAATGTTATCTTACAGATAAATGCTTCCCAACTTTGACAATTTGACTAGTATTTAAAAATCTGCATCTAAATACAGACCAATCAGCCTTCTGTGCTTCACGAGTAAGTTGCTTGAGTCTATTCAAATAGAGAAGTTGTCAACCATCTCAGCAAAATTAATATATTTAGTAACAAGCAATATGGTTGGTATTCTGAGAGATCAACAGCTGATATGCTAACGGTAATATCACACAGAATCAGTGAATTTATTGATGCTGGCTTTATTTCTAGAGTAATAGCTCTTGACATATCTAAGGCATTTGTTATGGTTTAGCATAAAAGTCTACTTTACAAGATTTCCATCTATGGAATAGCTGGAAATCTCTTCTCAACGATCAAATTCTTTCTCTCTGATAGGTTTATTAAAGTAATTGTTGATGGACAGTGTTAAGTTTTGAGACATTTGTGTTGAACAAAGATGGCGGCTTAGTTCAGATCAGTAACCAAGATGGCGGTGTAGTTCAGATCAGTAACCAAGATGGCGGCGAAGAATTAAATGCGGTCCGAGACGTAGCAAATGGCAAACTGATTGAATCCAAAATTCGACGATTTTTATAATAATTTTGCGACATTTTGATTGGTTGTTTAGCACAGCCGTTGGTTATAAAAATGATTGGTGAATCCATTCGTCTCATACCCCCCATCACAAGTCAAAAACATTTTACAGACAGAAATCCAAAGCTCACAGTATAAACACTGGCATGCCTCAAGGATCCATTCTAGGCCCAACTCTCTTCCTGATCTTCATCAATTATCTTCCAAATCATATTCTATGATCATTCATCGATATCTAAGTAGATGATACTATCATTTATGGCAACACTTCAAAGACCAACAAAGACCAGGATCTTTCCATTTCTCTTTCTCCTCTGACCTGAAATGTGTGGTATAATAGGGGTAAAAAAAAAATTAGCTAGTTAACTTTAATGCATCATAAAATCAAACTTCTATATTTTCATTATCAATGCTCATATTCTCACGTAGCCCCAGTAGAAATAAACAACTCTCGTCTTGGGAAGCACCTTGCCTTGAAAAACTTCTGGGGCTGATCCTCACCCCTGACCTGAAATGAAGGGCCTTCATCAGATCCATTGCAAAAATTACTGGAAAAATTGTTGGATCATTCTACCGCTCCAGAAAGTATCTTGCTCTCGATGCTATTCTCTACCTGTATAAGAGTCAAATACATCCTAAGATGAAGTACTGTTGGCACATCTGAGGTGGAGATCCCAAGAGTACAGTTTCCTGCCTTCATTGGGTACAAAGCCAGTTTTGAAATTTAGTTCGCTTTCCTACTTCCTCTTTCTCTCAGAAGAGACATAATCTGTCTTTGCTCTATCATTACTTTTGTGGTAATTGCTCGACTGGACTCCAATCTATGACCCCCCCTTCTATAAAACGTTCACAACAAATACTCATTTAGCTACAACCATTGTCAACAACTTTCCTGACTCTCTGTGTGCCTAAAACTAAACAAAAATTCCATGAGCAGAGTTTCTTTCCTAGAACTGTCTAGCTGTGGAACACAATACCGTGAGGCTGCTTCCGGTTGACTATAACATGGCGATTTGAATGTGAATAAGTTCCTGTTGAGCCATCCTATGAAATAATCTAGCCTACTCAAATTGCACCATTATTGATCATGTCTCACCATCTACCTAACACTGTATCTTGGAGTGGCTTTCGGGCCTTCATATACAGTGAGTCCTAAGTAGAAAAGAAAAATGACAGGCCAACAGAAATGATATTTGAAATTGAAGCAAGGCAGAAAAAAGAAAATAATATTTTAACTAAAGCATGACAGATAATAGAAAATAATATTTCAAATTGAAGCATGACAGACAAAAAAAAAATTATATTTAAAATTGTTGCATGACAGACCAATGAAAATGACATTTTAAACTGACAGACTAACGAAAATTATATTTTAAACTTAAACAATGGACATGATGTTTGAAACTGAAGCATGACAGACTAACGAAAATCATCTCCCAATGATTTAGTTTATGTTGCGGTAAAAATGAGCATACAAATACGTAATATTGGCCCAAATCTAAAAATTTCCTCCATTTTTGTGGTCATTTGTGATATGAAGGACAAACTGCATTGGAAATAAGTTTCCAGATGAGATACAAAAAAACAAACTCTAAATTTAGTAGAAAAATGAAAAGTTGAAAAAAAAAATAATGAAACAAATTTCTTTTCGAATATTGAAATAGGATTGTGCTCCTCATCTAGTGGACATAGAAATAAATAACCAAAAATCTGCCAAAGCGGTCATGCTCCTGCAGTGAGTAGTCAACTGTTGGACTTTTATTTAAGTATCATAAAAGTATTCTTACTTTAATGACACTAGGCATCTCAAGGATTCTTTATGCTGAATTTGATGAACTTCTAACATAGTTTTGAAGCATATAAGTGTTTATGATTATTATCATAATTAATTAGTTAATTACATAGTTAATTATAATTAATATGTTAATTTTGAACCCTATGAAACATGCATCATCCCTAGGGTTCTTCATGCTGAATTTAGTGCATTTATAGTCAATACTTTCTAGGCACTAATTGTTTATTATTGTTATTGTTATTATTGTTGTTATTATCATTATTGCTATTATTATGATTATGATTATTATTATTATTTAATTACACAGGCTATCATCAGTGATCGCTCACTGACAATGACCTGTGGTGTTTCCTGTCTTCCCAAAGTTCTAGCGCTCCCACCTCTTGATAACCAGCAGAGACACTTTCACGTTATCTCAACAGTCGCTTAGCATTGATTTCTAACTGGCATCGGCTATTGGATTACTTGGAGTTTGGGTAGTAAAAAGCCTCTCCAAAGCCCCAGTCCTATCTGCACTTTTCAAGTGGATGACAGGCTAATGCATTCCTCTCAATCCTCCCAGACTCTTCATAACTCTTTCATGTAGCGCCATCTGATGTAGTAGCCACTATTTTTTGGGGACAAAGAGGGGGGGGGTAATATTTTACTGTTTCGGTTTTCTTGTTTTGTTTTTTTCCGCTGTAGCCATGTTCTTTCTGATTTCATTTTATTCCTATTGCAGCATCCAAGTTACTGTTAGTGTTCACAGTTTATGTAGGTTGGTTTCTGCGTTCTAGGATTTTTCTTAGGATTTCAGCTATTTTCATTATTGCTGTTGTATTTTCTCAACCTTCCCTCTGATTCCAATTTCTCCCATTGTTTTTGTTTTTTTTTCAAAGATTTTCAGAATTGTTCCTAGTACTCCAATGACTATTGGTATTATCTTGACGTTAATCATTATTATCACTACTAGTAGTAGTAGTAGTAATATAGGGGGTAGTAATATAATTTTGACCCCTTTGGCATACTTAACATCCTAGACGTTATTTTCATGCAAAATCTTGTTGCAATTCTGACTGATAATTTTGGAGCTGATTTTTAATGGTAGTTGTTTTAAGATGGCACATGTGGCATGTCAAAGGTGCTTCATGCCTAATTTGTGACAATTCTATCCAATAGTTTTGGAACCTATAAGTGACTAGTGCATACAAAAGTTTGAGATTCTATTGGCTTTTCATTGAACCATTCCCAGATATTCAGTCTCAGATAACAATCACCATAATAGTATTATTTCTCCAACGTGTTTTTTTGCTGGAAGTAAAAATAAACTATAAATAACAAATATTCCATTCAGTTAATTCCACATTCCTGTTCTAAAAAAGTAAGTGGAAATACAGAAACTCTCATGGGGTCAATAATAGACAGAAGAGACGAAAGGGAGGAGTGTTTGTTAATTCCTTAGGTTATGTCATGTTTTTTACCACAAAAACAAGCCACACATAATACACCTCCACATTCTAACGATTAAGAGAAAACATTTTTAACTGGTATCTTTAGATGTGTCCAAAGATAACTTGGAGAGGTTTTAAAGATAACTAAGAGAGATTTTATCCCTAAGTTGGTCTGTCACAATAAGTTTTAAATATCATTTTCGTTAGTCTGTCATAATTCAATTTTAAATATCATTTTTGTTGGTCTGTCATGATTCAATTTAAAATATTATTTTCATTGCTCTGTCATGCATCAATGTGAAATATCATTTTTATAGGTCTGTCATGCTTGAATTAAAAAAAAAATTTTTTTACAAAAGAGTCACCACTTATCAAGGCCCGAATGCCACTTGAGGATAAGGGTTAATGAGTGTACAGTAGTCAATGGGAAAATGTCGTAACCATTAGTAGTGGAAATTTGGTAAATTGAATTACTTAAGGGAACAGTTCATCAAGAGCTTGTTCACGTTGAACTTGAAGATGACCATATTGTAGTCAGTTGGAAAGTAGGAAAATGGAACAGAGTTCCACAGGCATGCAGTTCTAAGAAAAAAGCTTTGTTCATGGAATCTATGCTTAGGCACAGATAAAGAGTGGGGGAAATTATTGATAGTATTTTCAGCTAGACCAGTGTTTTTTGTGAAAGTCAGGCTAGGGGGGACCATAAATTGGAGCTCAGACAAGCACTTGCCATGAAAATAACGATAAAGCAGAGACAGGCTCACAAGGTCCTTCTGTTGGAAAGAAGTTGCAGGGAAGAGAAAAGGCTACAAAGTCTGTTTTGAACTCTGTCAAGACAGGATAAGCTGTTTTTTGCAGCTTCTGTCCAGATGTGGCAACAGTACTCCATCCTTAGATGTACTTTACTCTTATATAGGTAGAGAATGGCATAACTATTTCTATTGGTCTGTCATGCAACAGTTATTTTTTTTACTTGGAATTTTATCACCTATCAAGACCTGAAGACCACTTTAAGATAAGGGTTAAATATTAGGTAGATGGCGAAACAACAAGATCATTATAATTAGCCAAAAAAAAATGCACAGTATTGCATTCCACAAACTGACAGTTCTAAGAAAGAAACTCTGTTCATGCAATTTGAAATATAATTTTCATAAGCCTGTCATACTTCAGTTTAAAATATAATTTTGACTGTTAATTCCACAGACTGAATAGGAGGGTGGAACGATAAAATTGTCGCCCTAAAGAAAACAACACTACAACTTTATTTTAAAATTTTTATTGAAAAAATCAATTCAGGTTACTTGATTTTGTAGTAGAGCTGACATCTATTCAATGTAGCCACCTTCAGCCTCAATCACCACCTTGACATGGGTCCAGAACTGGGAACATGCCTTTTTCAAAAGCACTGGTGGGAGCTTGGCAAATGGCAGTGATCAGGTTGGATTTGGTGTTGTGGGAGGTCATGTTGGTGATGTTCTTGATATATGATCAAACAAAGTAGTCCAGCACCGAGGGAGGAGAGGGGCCAGTGAGAGAAGGGTACAAAGACGTAGCACTCCTTCTGAAGCCAAGTCTGGGCCTCTTTGGACGTATGCTGGTGCCAAATCCTGCTACTACACCCAGCGTCTGCCAACGGTCACCTGATTGCACCATGGGATCACCACACTCTTTAGCACATCCAAGTACACTTTGGTGTTGACTTTCAAGCCGACTTCGAAGATGTGAGGTGGCATGATGTGACCCTCACTTGACACGGTTCTGGCTGTTGTTCACCTGGTCTGGGCAGAAGTTCTTTTTGTCTGAAAAGAATCCGAAGATGTTTTGCTTCTTGGGATGCTTTAGTTTGTTGAGCAAGCTGTTGTACTTGATTAGCCTGAGGTTCTTTGTTTTTTTTCAGTTAAGATCTGGCTTGTCTACACTTCAAATCCTCTTTTACACATGCATTCACAGTTGTGTGTGAGATACCTAAATCTCTGACAATCTGCTGAATAGCCAGCAAGGAAGTTTCATCAATGATTGTCTGGATCTTTTTGATGAACTCCTAAGTCTGGGTCTTCCTGGTGATGTTCTCGGCCTTGGACTTCCACTCTATTACCTCCAAAGGGTCGCCGATGTGTTCAGATGTGCCTTCAAGCATTGAACCGTCTGGATTTGCATTTTGAGGGTGCTGGCAATGGGCCTGTTGTCATAATTTAGATCAGTAGAGAGCATGAGTTGTATTGCGGTGCATCTCCGATCTTGCTCATTGAACATTGTGTCACTTTCAGACATGATAGAAGGCTCCTATAGCTCTTGGGATTTGGACATAAGTGGCCAACTAGTAGATGATCTGCAAGAAAAAAAGAAAACCAGTTTTAATTAAGTGGAAATGGAATAATGTCGTTCTTTCCAGGGCAACAATTTTATCGTTCCACCCCATACATAAATACTTAAAAAAACTATTTAATATTTAAAAAATGTTTTTATTACATTTTCACCCCAAACAAGACACATTGCCACTTTGATGTAGAGGGTTATGATCAGGGACATAAGCTACAGGAGTACTACTGCATATCAGTACTGTTGGGGAAGCAGGGACTCAGAAGAGAATTCCAAAGTCTAGTGGTTCTGGGGAAGAAACTACTGGAGTAGAAGGCTCTCCTACATCTCGGGATCTCTACTTTGAAGGGGTGGGATTTAGCTGCTTGTCGGATTTGTCAGGGGTATTTACATCGAGGGGGATACAAGTGCTTGTAGTTCGTTGGAGCATTCACTGTTAAAGTACTTGTAGAACAGGCAGAGGGATGCAACATTTCGTCGATGGGACAGAGGCTGAAGCTTAGATGACAGTTCAGGACCTATCAGGTTGACGACTCTCTTTTGAACCTTGTCTAGGAGCGAGAGACTAGTAGAAGATGCACCAGCCCAACAATACTCCATACATGGGCGAATGGTGGCTTTATAGAGGTACAGGATACTTTCGGGTGTTAGTAGCTTTCTAGCATGGTAGAGAGAGCCTACCTTCTTCGCAGTGGTCTTGGCAATGCTCTCAATTTAATTGTTCCAACTCATGTTTCCTGTGAACGTTAGGCCGAGGAGTTTAAAAAATGTACTTTCAAATAAAGAGTCTTTGGCCATTGCTATTGGTGGTAGAGAAGGTTTCTTGTAATTATTGAAGGAAACAAGTTTAGTCTTGGCAGCATTGAATGTAACCATCCATTTTTGTCCCCATTCCACTACAGATCGGGGGCTATCCTTTAATGTTTCTGCCATTTCTTTAGATATGTGTTCATTTGTTTTCCTGTCGTGTCTGTTATAGAGCGTGGTGTCATCAGCATATATACCCATCTCAGAGGCAATTTTGTCAGGGAGGTCATTTATGAATGTTAGGAATAATAGAGGTCCAAGGATAGACCCCTGAGGCACTCCCACATTTATATCATATTGTTTAGATGTGCGACCATCGAGGACAACCTGGATTTTTCTCTTATCTAAGAAGGATTTAATTATGTTAAGTATTCTACCAGTGATACCGTAGGATCTGATTTTCCTGAGGAGACCCTCATGCCATACCCTGTCAAAAGCCTTAGATATATCTAGTGCTTCCGCTCTACCCTCTCCTGCTTTGTCCAATGAATGGTATATAAGTTCAGAGATTACAGTTAGGATGTCTGCTGTGGAACGGGCTTGCCTAAATCCATATTGTTGGTCAGTCAGAAGTTTAGCATCTGTAAGGTGATGGACTAGAGCTTGGTTAATAATAGACTCAAATATTTTGGCGAAAAGTGGGAGGAGGTTAATGGGGTGATAATTTACTGGGTCAGTTCTTTCGCCAGAATTCTTGAAAACTGGTATAACAGAAGCAGTGTTCCAGCAGGCAGGAAAGCAATATGTGACATATCTCTCATTAAGGCATTTGTTGTAAAGTTTGGAGAGGACTGGAGCTACTTTGATGGAGCACTTTTTTAATAACACAGCCGGGATGAGATCAGGTCCACATACTTCTGCAGAGTCAAGATTTCTCATGATAGCATGCACCTAACCTAGAAAGGGTGATTTGCAGATCGTCTAGTGTTGCATCTGTCCACAAAGGAAAGTCAGGGAGGGAGTGGTTAGCAGGGTCCAGTGTGGAATTGGAGGCAGACCGACTGGCAAGCATGTTAGCCTTCTCGGTTGCTGAGCAAACAACCTCAACTAGCTTCAATTGAATAAGATGTATCTTTACTTCGTTTATGAAACTCTTATTAGAACTGCATAAACTAGAATTAGTGATTTTTTTATATAAGGATTACGCAAAAAATGTATTTAGATTCTCCTTCCCACAAATGCAATTGTTAAAAAAAACAAAACATTGTAACATTTTTTTAATCTACAAATAACGTTCAGATTCTTTTGTGTTTTTCTCCCTACCAACTGGTTTCCATAATGTCCCAGTTTTTTAATGAGCGGCCTTCTATTGTATCTTATTCATGCATTTTGGCAAATCATTAATTTTCGTACTGATTTTAATTCAGGACAAAATACGATTTAAGGACAGAAAAATTTGAATTGCTTTGATGCCCGAGTTGCGTAACAGGTACATTTTTTGTTTCTTTGTTTCTTTGCTCAGAGACATGTAAATTAAAAATAAGGTTTTACAATGAGTTAGGGTTAGTGTTAGGGTTAGTGGGGGATAAGGCGGTTTGGTTATGTGGCATATCTCTCATTGAGGTATTGGTATTGTCTGATTTGTTTTCCTGTGAAACAAACATGAAGATTTTCTGATGTTGTCATATAATTACCTTCTCTTTTCGAAGCAGTTCATTGCAAATAACCTGAGGCGCCTTTACCGGATAATGCCGCCAGGGCTGTTCAGGAATTAAAAAAAAAACCAGAGTAGGTTTATCCTAATGTGCTGGCTTTTCAAAACCGCACCTGAACTTGTTTAACATCCTGGCACGGAAGTAAATAATACGAAAATATTCTCTTCTGATTCTTCCCCTGGGACGGGTACTTGGAACACGTTCTTGAAGAATATTGTTCATTCATCTTAACTGCATGGATATTCATCTTTCCTTAGCTAAAAGATGCTTCTGATTGGACCATCTCCTACCTAACAGGAAAATAAACTTTTTAAAAGAAATAAACTTATTCACCAAAATGTCAATCAACCTTACAAACACACCAAAACTATAATGTAGAACTAGAACAACCAAATCAAAAAGACAACGACTAACTGACAATGAATTGAATAAACCACAACAAACATTACGTTTCTGAATTTTTGAGATGAGGATTGGTTATTCTATTTGTTATAAACAATTATATATATATATATATATATATATATATATATATATATATATATATATATATATATATACTAGCATTTCAGCCCGGCGTTGCTCGGGTGTTTGGATGTGTATGTTGAGCAAAAAAAAAAAAAAAAAAGTGGTAGTAGGAAGGCAGGCTCGAACCCGTACCGCAAAGGAGGAAAAGAACGGGGTAAAACCTAATGTTTATGCTGTTACGACCACTGCCAAACCGGAAGCGACATTTTTTAAAATTAAGGCTAGACAATCTAAAGGAGAGGATAACTTTCAAAAATATTGGCGAAAAAAGTGCCCCCCCCTGTAGAAAAGTGTCTAGTTGAAAGGGAAGATATTAATGTTTTTAGCCAATTTTTCGATATTTGTCGTATGAAAGGTCGAACTTTAAAACGATACTCATCTCATTCATCACCTCTATTGAAAGTTTAATGCAAACAGACATACATACATACATTTATATATTGGTAACTAAAAATTTTCGACCCAAACTGATGAAAAAGCTTGCCCTATCTCTGAATACCATTTATGTAAAATTTCAAATATTTAGACCAGAAATTGTTTGATTAATTTGGAAAAGACCGCAGAGGTCAATTTCTAAAAAACTTTGACCCCTATTATGACCCCTTAAAATTTATTGTTTTGGGCTTAAATCAAGTTAAGTTAGATCCATGTCTAAGGAACCTATATCTAAAATTTCAAGTGCGTAGACCCAAAATGTCGGAGGAGTTTGGTAGAGTTCTCAAAGGTCAAATCGTTGAACTTTGGCCCCTTAATCGCCAAATTTCTGGCCAAAAGCCGATCACATCGATTTTCCCAAATCTCAGTACCCTGTATATCAAATTTCGAGTCTGTAGACTAAAAATTGACAGAGTTATTGCGTAGGGAAATGTACACAGACACACACACACACACACACAGACACGTTCACTTTATATATATATATATATATATATATATATATATATATATATATATATATTATAATTGTTTATGTTCTAGTCGGTTTCTAGTGTGAGTTTACTCTCACAGTGTTCCTTGAAGGGTTTACTCATGCATTTAGATTTGTACCCTTTGATTCGTTCATTTGTCAAAGTTTATGGATGAGTATTGGCTGAAGAGAGCTTGATATGAGTATCTAAAACGGTACCTAATTATCGGGCTTGAAACTGACGGTATCGACGACTTATCTCATCTAAACTTTCTGTAAACAATATATATATATATATATATATATATATATATATATATATATATGTGTGTGTATGTATTATTAATAATAATTAGTAATAAATAGTGATATTTACAACTAAAAATAAAATAGGTTTAAGCCTCCCAAAATTCATACTAGAACTGTCTGCAAGGACCCATGGCATAGTGATTAGAGTACTTGGAAAAATGAATTATAAAAGTTATATTCTCCTGAAAATTGAAGGTTCAATTCTCGTTGTGGACAACCGAAAACTACAATTGTGAATTATCTAGGACCTCTATCCACTGATGGAACAAGAGCATGCTTCCCTCATGAAGTAAATAAAGGATTTCTGTTTGAAATTCCGTCCAAATTTCTGAGTTTGATAGAAATATTTCCGAGTTTGACGGAAGTTACATTGACTGAAACATTGTGAAAATGACATTCAAGATGAGAACAGTAATCTGAAGAATCCAAATTATACCCACATCAAACAGCATACTACCAATCAACAGGTACAATGCTATACAAGACAAACAACTCGCTCAATAAACTAAAATATTGCAACTTGGAAACATGTAAAATAGCTTCCCACAAAATTTGCATGAACTTAAATGATCATGGGATGGTTAACACGGCGTGAAGCATAAACAAACAAACAGGATCTTCCGTCATATATTTCCCCACGCCTTCTAAATGTTTTTTTTTCTTTAATTTTTCAAAAACAATCTGTAGATTCCTATCAATTAAAGACCAGATTTTTATATTATTGTTGTGGAATTTTTACTGCAAGAGTTCAGTTTGCTTTGTAAGTCTAATATAAAATAATATCCCTGGAGTAGATAAATCTCTTAGGATCCTCTAAAAGCGATGGAAAAACAAATTCTCAGATGATAAAAATATCTGAAAATCTTTGGGTTAAATTTTTAGACAGGGGTTAGTGTGGTAATCCCCCAGGTGCATGATTAAAATTCTGAAGAGATGTTTGTAATATGAATTATTTGGTCGAAAAACTTTTGCCTTTGGAATTCCTTTCTAACTCCCTATTTCCCCGACCAACATGCAAAAGTTTAATGTTATATAAATAAAAATGTTGTTACACAGCTCCCTACTTAGGATGACCTTATAAATCTGCCCCTCATCACATTTTTGAATGAATGGGATTTAACTAATTGTTGGGGTGGTTAGGTGTATTTGCATAAACTTTGACAGATGAACGAACCAAAGGGTACAAATCTAAATACATGATTAAACCCTTCAACGAGCACTGTGAGATCGAACGTACAATGGAAACAGAGCGGCAATCTATAAATATAAAAGCAAAAATATGTGTATGTATGTTCGCTTTGTGTATGTCCGCAAAAGGATTTTTTTCGGCAGCTTCTCAAGGCCGTCGCTCATTTTTAAAACTTTTTATATCACGTCGAAATCATAATATCTGCGAGTTACGAACAGGTGTTGCCCGTCTATTTAATTTTCATGGAAAGTGTTCGACTGAGCTTCAATCTATGGTCCCCTCTCGCCAAACTTTCACAAGAAACACTCGTCTAGCTGTAAACACTATCAATAATTCCCCCCACTCTTTATCTGTGCCTAAACCTAAACGTAGATTCCATGAACAAAGCTTCTTTCTTAGAACTGCACGCCTGTGGAATTGTCTTCCGTTTTCCTGCTTTCCGGCTGACTACAATATGGTTGTCTTCAAGTCTAACGTAAATAAGTTCTTGATGAGCGGTTCTATATAAGTTATCAAATTTACCAAATTTTCATTACTAATTATTACTATATTGTCCAATTTCTACTGTACACTCTTTAACCCTTATCCTTGAGTGGCCTCTTGGTCTTGATAATGTGGTGATGCCTATGTAAAAAAAAAAAAAAAATTTGCCCGACTTTGAAACGTTAAATATTCGACATTTTGGGATCGCCGCACACTGCTTTTGTTTTTCGGTATAAAAAAAAGCGAAACTCGATTCGAATCACTGGCTAATGGTCTCTAGAAAGCGATGTAACGTTTGGTCAATGTCGGCTTACCGTCGTCATATCAGATGGTTGCTTTCATTTCAAGACGAGACACTCCCCTAATAAACGGGGGAGCTGTTTTTCCCCAAAGTTAGGTGAAAACAAACAAACCGGGTTATTGACCTGATGAAAAAACTGTCCTGCAGAAAATGTTAACTGTTGAATAGCTATTGCTTACGTCGTCGTCGTCGTAACGCTCGTACAAAATGTTAACTCTATGACTTCCGTGCGGGCACCTGTCAATTCTCTTCTTAAATAAATTCAAACATCTTTCAGTAACTCATTCTGGCTGGCCGAGCAGTTAACGTGTGATGTTTTTTTTTACATTTTATTTTCCAACTTCGCCTCAGGGCTTCAGGTTTGATCCTACCAACTTACCCCCCCCCGGGTTTCTTTTTGATTTAAGAGCACACACACCTCGTAACACCCGGGCAATTAAATTAAAAATGCCAAAAATGAATCTTTGGAATAAACCATATGTTTGTATAATAAAAATATTTTCTTGTGAATTATTTCAATTTAAAGTTTGTTGCCTAGAAAAAAACACTTTATTAATAGTGCAAATATTCTGAGTAATTCTCCTGTAATTTTTCTGTAGATTGAAATAAGAAATGTAAAAGTTGTTCAAAAAGGCATAACAAATAAATAATAATCTAACATATAAAATTATCTTTTTGGTATTTATTATTCCTACAGACTTGATACTTAAATCTGTTTTGCTAAATGAATATCTAATCTGCTTTTGTCTGTGTTATTAAAAAACAAATTTTGTACTTCCATCCATTTCACCAATTTCGATATTTAGACGCATCACTTTTGACAAAAAGAATATTCTCTGCACCAGGGACATATCAGAGAAATCAATTTTCCCCCCAAACAAGGCACAGTGCCACTTTGAAATAGGGGACTACTATCCGGGACATAAGTTGCAGGGGTATTATGAAGGGAGATGAGTCGCAAGATGTTTGTTTACATTACACGTGAACTTCTGCATGTCAGTACAGTTGGGAAAGCAGAATCCCGGAAATGAGTTCGAAAGTCTAGCAGTTCTGAGGAAGAAACTATTGGAGTAGAAGGCTTTCTTACACCTAGGGATCTCTACTGTGGAGGTAGAACTTAGCTGCTTGTCGGGGGTAGTCACGTTGAGGGGATACAAGTGTTTGTAGTTCGTCAGAGCATTCACCATTAAAGTACTTGTAGAACAGGCAGAGGGAGGCAACATTTCGTCAGTAGGACAGAGACTGAAGCCTAGATAACAGCTCTTTTGAACCTTGTCTAGGAGTGAGAGACTAGTAGCAGATGCAACAGTACTCCATACATGGGCGAATAGTGGCCTTATAGAGGTACAGGACACTTTTAGGCATAAGTAGTTTTCTAGCATAGTAGAGAGAACCAACCTTCTTGGCAATGCTCTCAATGTATCTATTCTAGTTCATGTTCCCTGTAAACATTAGGCCAAGGAGTTTTAAGGAAGTACTTTTGGGTAACGAGTTCTTGGCCATTGCTATTGGTGGTAGAGAAGGTGTCTTGTAATTATTGAAGGAAACTAGTTTAGTCTTGGCAGCATTGAATGTGACCATCCATTTTTGTCCCCATTCCACTACAGATTCATCCTCTAGTGCTGCTGCCATTTCTTTAGATATGTGCTCATTTGTTTTCCTCTCGTGCCTGTTATAGAGTGGTGTCATCAGTAAATATACCCATCTCAGAAACAATTTCATCAGGGAGGTCATTTATGAATATCAGGAATAATAAAGGTCCAAGAATAGACCCCTGAGGTACTCCCGCATTTATACCAAATGAAAAAAAAAGATGATAAAATGAATAATAAATAATAAAAAAAACAAAACAAATTAATATGCGTATAGATTAGAGATTTTTTTTTTCTTTCATGTAAGCATTGTGTAAATTTGAATTGAGATTTGTAAGAAGCTAATATGCATAGACTTCTAAACTTAAAGATTTCAGTTCAAATTTAAACAAAGTTTACATTGAAGCAAAAAAAAAAAAAATCAATTCATTTCGCATGAGTCACACGTGATTCTTTCGATTGAAACATTTGAAAAAAATTAACATTAAAGACCAGATAGACTTTGATTTTCTAGTGACATGATAGCCATGAAGAAAAGAAAAAAAATCCCCAAAACTGATATTTTGCCTGATGAAGACGTACAGGGGTTAGACAAAATAATGGAAGCAATTATGAATCGTGCATCAATTTTAAAACGTCTATAAAAATTGAAAAAAAAAAGGAATTACCAAAATGTTGGTTTAATTTTTTATTGTTATTGCTGTCCTTAATTAATTGGTTAAATTTCTTTATTTCAGACTGTGCATATTAGTAAGAAAAATTAAAATAACAGATCAATCAGATTGTGAAAGATTATAGACTGTTGGTGTCTGGGCAACAAGTGCTATTGTAATGAAAGAGGCTGAGATGATGGCTGTATCGGGAAAAATTTTCTCAAAGGAGATAACAACCTATAAAAAAGAAAAGAAAAAGATCCTCCTCTAAAAAAAATTGAGTAAGAAGTCGAGTCTGAAAGAGATCATAGAACCCTAAGGCTTATGAAGAAAAGGCACAAAACTATGGCACCCAAAATTATAGCAGAGCTTAACAATCATCTAGAAAGCTTCACAACGTTGGATTTCATTGAAGACCTGCCATTCTTCGAAAGTGCTTCCATTATTTTGTCCAACCCTTATATAACGTTGAAACTAAATTGATTAAGAATTTTTAAATAAAATAAATGTTTATTTAAAAAAAGGAAAAAAATTCTGCATTGTATTGGATGCTTAAAAAAATCGAATTGATATATATATATATATATATATATATATATATATATAGTCTTTGAAGTTTTTAACATTTGAAACCATACAAAAAATTACTTTTTATCATTCGTTAAAAAACCATCTAGTCAGTAAGTCATTTAATCACCTGCAATCACTGCATCAACTCTCTCGAATTTACTATAATACCAATTTTTTTATTTTTCAAGGGATCATCAGTTGTTTACCATGAGACACTGTTTCGGGGATTTAATATATATATATATATATATATATATATATATATATATATATATATATATATATGTGTATATATATATGTCTGTTAACAAATAAAAAAAAAAAAAAAGAATGTGACCTATGGATGGACAGATCTCTGATAGAAATGCTTGGATGCATCTATTTTAAATACATCCATTCAATTTATGCATTTAATGATGAAAATATTTTTTTAACTAAAGTGTGACAAACAGACATACTTATCTAGATGTGTGCACATATTCAACCCCCCCCCCCCAAAAAAAACCCCAGCAAATAAAACAAATAATAATTCCTGTAATATGATGTATTTTCATTATATTTATAAACGTTTATTTATTTATATTTGCAGTCCTAAAACTGGAGAATGGAGAGGTGGAAGGTCAGTTTCTGTTTTTTTTTTAACTCCTAACAAATCATCCCTAAAAATAAGATCTAGAAAAATAAGAATAGTTTGCATTCTAATTTACAGACTTGCTACCCTTCAACATAAAATTTCTACCTCTTCACTGCCTAGATCCCCACCTCCCAGAAAGCATTTCTTTCCTCGAACCACTTACATTTAAAATAACCTCCCTACTCCTTGATCCCTGTTTCCCTGACTGTACCAACATGTAGACATTTAAATGTAATGTGAACAAACATTTTGCTGCACAACTCATCACTTAGGATGTCTTGTATAAATCTGGTAATGTACCTTACTTGTAGTAAATAAATTTTTTTTAAAAATTAATAAATTTTCTGATAACGTTAAATTTTGCTAAGAATATCTGTATGTTCTATTGACTATGTACATGTGTAGAAAATAAAAAGATGGCAAAAAGCCTGTGGTAGACAAAGACATATCATTTATTAATAGTTTGTCAACCACAAACAGTAAAGACAGTGACTGTAATATACATACATAAATTAAACATAAAAATGAATACATTGTTCCCATATATAAATGTTATTCATGAACATGTAAAGAAAGTATACTCTAAAAATGTGTCAAAAATATACATTTTCTTCATTTTGTCAATTCGTTAAAACTTGAACTTTTTTACTAAAATACATATCCTATATTTGTAAAATCTTATCCGTTATATTACTTAACTAATGAATATTAATTCGAACCAAGTTATATTACTTAACTAATAAATCCTAATTACAACCAAGTTATATTATTTAACTAATAAATCCTAATTACAACTAGCTTATATTATTAAACTAATAAATCTTAATTTCAATCAAGTTATATTATTAAACTAATAAATTTTAATTACAATCAACTAATATTACTTAACTAATAAATCCTATTTACAACTAATATTACTTAACTAATAAATCCTAATTACAACTAATATTACTTAACTAATAAATCCTAATTACAACTAACTAATATTACTTAACTAATAAATCTTAATTACAGTCAAGTCATATTACTTAACTGATAAATCTTAATTACAATCAAGTTCTATCATTTAACTAATAAATTACAATTACAACTAACTTATATTACTTAACTAATAAATCCTAATTACATTCAAGTTATATTACTTAGCTAATGAATCCTAATTACAATCAAGTTATATTACTTAACTAATAAATCCTAATTACATTCAAGTTATATTACTTAACTAATGAATCCTAATTACAATCAAGTTATATTACTTAACTGATAAATCCTAATTACAATCAAGTTATATTATTTAACTGATAAATCCTAATTACAATCAAGTTATATTATTTAACTGATAAATCCTAATTACAATCAAGTTATATTATTTAACTGATAAATCCTAATTACAATCCAGTTATATTACTTAACTGATAAATCCTAATTACAATCAAGTTATATTACTTAACTAATAAATCCTAATTACAATCAAGTTATATTATTTAACTAATAAACCGTAATTACAATCAAGTTATGTTACTTAACTAATAAATTCTAATTACAATCAAGTTATATTATTTAACTAATAAATCCTAATTACAATCAAGTTATATTATTTAACTAATAAATTCTAATTACAATCAAGTTATATTATTTAACTAATAAATTCTAATTACAATCAAGTTATATTATTTAACTAATAAATCCTAATTACAATCAAGGTATATTATTTAACTAATAAATCCTAATTACAATCAAGTTATATTATTTAACTAATAAATCCTAATTACAATCAAGTTATATTACTTAACTAAAAAATCCTAATTACAACTAACTTATATTACTTAACTAATTAACCCTAATTACAATCAAGTTATATTATTTAACTAATGAATCCTTATGTTAAGTTATATTATTTAATTAATGAATATTAACTACAACCAAACGAGTTCTATTACTCTACCTTTGTTATTTGCAGTGAAAGTTTCATGTTTAATAAGTTGGAACAGATTGCGAAGAATGAACAACCTTCAACTCCTGTCCTTGGCTGTCGAATAAGCAAAGCGTTGGAACCGGAATTTGTATCAGATGATGTAAGTGAGACATTTTTCAATGCATAGTTTATCGTGAAACTCCCTAACTTTTGTAATCTATTATGAACACGGATGTGTGCATTCGTTGCACAGATCGTGATATCCCACGTGATGTGCCAGTCCAGAGTTGTTGTTTGATTCAGTTCTGCAACAAAAGAATTCTTCGTCCAAATGAGAAAAACACAACTCAAGTTTAAAAACAACAAAGGTTTATTTTTCATCAGTCATTAAAATGATACTTGTTTTTCTATGTTGAACAGCAAATTTGCAAAATGATATTTTTTTGCCTGACCAAACCAGAATATAAATTCCATCAACACGATCCTTTTTCTAAAAGCCTCAAGGGTTCCTCTTGCCCAGAGAGGCACAGTAACCCAACTGACTGTGAACCTTCAGAAAATCCAACTGCTTCCTCAAACATCCAACTGAAATTGCCTTCCTTACCACTAGTTGTTGTCGAAGATGTTGAGCTCCAAAATGATACCAATCTCGTGAAAATCTGTTGCCTCTGTCGGAAGTTTTAGGCATACATACATACATACATACATACATACATACATACATACAGTTAAACAGACAAGTGAGATTTATATCATAGATTCATGGGTGAGATTTTTAGTCATCCTATTTTGGAAAAAAATACTTGATGCAGTTTTGTTAAATGAGTATTTTTTTTATCTTCTAAACTAGTTGCCTACAAAGGCTTTAAGAGTTTGTCTGCAATCATTAATTTATGAAAATCAGATATGTTTTTATGGAAGGCTTTAATAGCCTATAATCTTGTGTGATTTTCTAGTTCTCAACACTAGTCCAGCCTGCAGTTACAATTTCAAAAGAAATGAGGAAGAATTATAGGCCATTAAAGGATTATATCTATACAATATTCCAGTTGTTTTTTTCTTTGTAAGTCTGTATGTTATACTTTGAAAAAGGTCAACTACAATTTTTGAAACTACTTCAAAAGGCCGAATTCGTGAAATTTTGCTTTAAAAAGACCAATCTGGCAACACCGGACAAGAATATGAAAGTGAACTCCCTTTGATGTAGCCTTGTTAATTTCGACAGGTACTGGGTTCTTCACTGAAGAAAGAAGTCAGCAAAACAGTATGTAAAAAAAGGAACATATGACAAAGACATACACACACACAAAAAAAAAAACGAAGGAAGAAACAGCAAATAAAGAACACTGTCTGCCAAGAGGTGCTAGACTGATGGTGTAAATTTAAGATCGTCTCTTACAATATGCTTTTATTATTTGTATTGAACTATGTAGCACAATAATTCTTTCTGGGTATTTATTAGTACTTATTAATTTATCTCATTTGGGGCAGTTCTGTATTTAAAATACAATGGGCACTATTTTCATAGAAATGTTAATAAACTGATATTTGTTCTGTGTTATTTTTTCTGCCCTCAAAAACTAATTTTTTGCACTATTCAGAAAACTATCAGCTTTATCAAAACATTTGTTGATTAAATATATTCCTCATTCTGTGGAATTTCCGTGGGTCCTGCTAGTAACTATAAAAGTCTTACTTATAGGGTTTCTTATCCTATTATCTCACTCATAATATGTATTTTAATAAATATAAATTTCTAACTTCAGTATAGTACCATTTTTATTAATTGTACTATTTCACTATCTTTCAATGCTATAGTCGTATGTATTTTAATTAATTTTTAATTTAAATGCATGACAAGTTGTATGGATTTTAATAAATATAAATTTCTAATTTCAGTGTAGTACGATTTTTATTGATTGTACTATTTTACTCTCTTTTAATGCTCAAGTGGTATGTATTTTAATTAATTTTAATTTAAATGCATAACAAGTTATATGGATTTTAATAAATATAAATTTCTAATTTTAATGAATGACAGGTCGTGTGGCTTTTAATAAATATAAATTTTCTAACTTCAGGATAGTACCATTTTTATTAATTGTACTATTTCACTATCTTTCAATGCTAAAGTCGTATGTATTTTAATAAATGTAAATTTCTAATTTCAGTTCATGACGAGTCGTATAAATTGGGTCGTGCAAAGTTCTGCTGTTGATTATCTCCACCTGATGTTAGTTTCGATGAAATGGCTGATAGAAGAATTCTCCATTGATGGACGCTTCTGTATCAGTATTCACGATGAAGTGCGTTATTTGGTGCAGAGTAAAGACCGATACACGGCTGCATTAGCATTGCAGATTACTAACCTGTTGACGAGAAGCATGTTTGCTTACAAGTTGGAAATGTTTGATTTGCCGCAGGTACGAAAAATCAAAATCTAGATATGGCTTTCCGTTTTTCTTTGCTTTTTAAAACAGCTATGCCAAGTTCAAATCCAGTCAGATCCATTGTGATCATTTGTGCATTAATACCCTTAGGAAAGGCATGAACCTATAATTTTTACCTGTTATAAGTAAAAAAAAATATCAACTTGTGTTAAGTTAATTGTATACAATGAATCATTTACAATAACTATTGAGCTTTAGCATAAAGTACCCACCCCCACAAATGATTTTATTTATTTAATAAAAAACTTATATAACATTATTTGGTTTTCTAAAATTTTCAACCTAACCTTATGAAATAACTAGCTGTATACACCCAGTGTTGCCAGATTGACACATATTGGCAAGAAGAGAATTTAGTCACATACTATTTAAGATACAACAAATATCCTGACTTCTTACGATTTTCCTGAAAGTGAACTACATTGGATTTATGGAAGTATAAAGTGCATCCATTTTTGTCTATGAAAATTAAATGGGAAATAACTCTCATTGCTTAAAAGGAGAAATAACTCACACAGATTAAATAAATAAACTTGTTTTTAAAGGCAACTGGTATGGGTTAATAATAATTAAAAATGAATTAAATATAAATTAATTTAAAAGTAAATTTAAATCAATCAACTTTAAATAATATTTCTAAATAGAATAATTTTTTTTTTTTTTTTTTTTTTACAAAGGCATCACCACATTATCAAGGCCCAGAGGCCACTCAAGGATAAGGGTTAAAGAGTGTACAGTAGAAATTGGTCAATATAGTAATCATTAGTAATGAAAATTTGGTAAATTTAATAACTTATATGGAACGGCTCATCAAGAACTTATTTACGTTAGACTTGAACACAACCATATTGTAGTCAGCCAGAAAGCAGGAAAACGGAAGACAATTCCACAGGCGTGCAGTTCTAAGAAAGAAGCTTTGTTCATGGAATCTACGTTTAGGTTTAGGCACAGATAAAGAGTGGGGAGAATTATTGATAGTGTTTACAGCTAGACGAGTGTTTCTTGTGAAAGTTTGGCGAGGGGGGACCATAGATTGAAGCTCAGTCGAACACTTTCCATGAAAATAACGATACATCAGAGACAAACTCGCAACATCTCTTCTGTGAGATAGAGGTTGCAAGGAGGAGAAAAGGACATCTCCTACGAGGCTACGAAGTCTATTTTGAACTCTATCAAGGCAGGACAAGTCCTTTCTAGCAGCTCCTGCCCAGATGTGGCAACAGTATTCCATCCTTGGACATACCTGGCTCTTATATAGATAGAGAATAGCATCAGCAGTGAGATATCTACTGGATCGATAGAAAGATCCCACCATTTTTCCAGCGGCCTTGGCAACAGATTTGATATACGTGTTCCATTTAAGATCAGGAGTAATGGCCAAGCCCAGAAGCTTGTCAAAACTTGAGGCCTCCTGAAGACGAGAGCCATTCATTTCAATTGATGACAAATGTGGATTAGAATGTTGATGATGTAAAGAGAGAAGCTTGGTTTTAGATGCATTAAAAGTAACCAGCCACTCCTTTCCCCATTGTACTACGTGCTCAAGATCAGAGGAGAGAGAATTGGAGAGAACTTGGTCGTTTACTGTCTTAGATGTGGTACCATAAATGGTAGTGTCGTCAGCATAAATGTCTACAAATGATGTAAGGATATGATTTGGAAGATCATTAATGTAGATCAGGAAAAGAGTTGGGCCCAGGATAGATCCCTGAGGGACACCGGCATTAATACTGTGAGCTTCTGATTTTTGCCCCTCAACTACTACTCTTATGAACCTATCAGAAAGAAATGATTTAATAATTGAGAAGACTTTTCCAGCTATACCATAGCTAGCGATCTTATGAAGTAAACCTTTATGCCATACCCTATCAAAGGCTTTAGATATGTCAAGAGCAATTGCCCTAGAAAGATTGCCACCGTCGAGAGATTTGCTAATCCTATGCGATATAACTGTAAGGACATCTGCTGTAGATCTAGCAGAACGGAAACCATATTGAGTGTCACTAAGAAGGTTATTTTTGTTGAGATGTTTGATTACTTCTGTATTTAACACAGATTCTAGCAACTTACTCATGACGCACAGGAGACTTATTGGCCTGTACTGAGAGGGGGATGAGCGATCACCTGAATTCTTAAATACAGGGCATACTGATGAGATTTTCCAGGGAGATGGGAAACTATTCTCCTTAAGACAACGTTTAAACAGTTTTGTAAGTATGGGCGCTAGTTCAGGTTGAAGTTTTTTGAGTACTATAATTGGAATACCATCAGGGCCAGTTGCTTTACTGGAATCAAGGTTTTTGATTAGCTTGGCAACATCATGTACAGATATACGTATATCACATAGCGTGTTTTCTGATACAGGAGGAAATATTGGGGGTTGGCGGTCTTGGTCGCAAAGGGTAGAATTAGCTGCAAAGTTCTTCACAAAGAGTTTGGCTTTGTCTGATGCTGACGAGATTACCTCAGGTCCATTGATAATAGTTGGGATGGAGCACACGCTTCTGTTCAGGATTCTGTTTGCTATTTGCCAAAACTGGTGGGAACCAAGCCGCTGCTCAGCTACTTTGGACTTAACAGATTGAGCATACAACTCTCTTGCGTTCCTTATTACTTTCTTACAATGGTTGCTGGCAGTCCTGAAAACGGCTTTAGTTTCCATACATCTATTACGTTTGAAGCAGTGGAAAAAGTGATTTCTGTGCGCAATGGCAGCAGCACATTCTGGAGAGAACCATGGCTGGCTGTTAGGTTTTTGCTGAAACTTTTTAGAGGGTATGAAATGGTCAATACCTACAATTAACCATTCAGTTAGGTCTAATACTATAGAGGACACATCCTTTTTAAACATGGAATGCAGAGGTAGATCAGATATAAATGTTCGGAAGCTATCCCAGTCAGCCTTAGTGTATCGATATACTGTACGATGAAGAGGTACGTCTGGGGACTTATTACATTTCATTTTTATCTTAATTGATACAACAGAGTGGTCGGAAGATCCAAGAGGCGACAGAACAGAAACTGAACATAGTTCAGGGCAAGTTTTGAGAAAAAGGTCTAGTAGGCTCGCATACTGGCCGTCATTATCGGGCACACGGGTGGGTTCCTGAACAATCTGAGTGAGGTCATAGGCAATGGAGAAATCATCACAGAACCTCCCCTCATCATCGGTCTTGTTTGAGTGGGTCAACCATTCGACGTTGTGAACATTGAAGTCTCCACATACGTGAATGTTAGCTGAAGGATAAGTAGAAAGGACTTGGTCAATTTTCTCAGATATGCTTTGAAAGATAGTAACTCCGCTGTTGTGGGGGCGATAGAGAGTAAATATAAATGCAGTAGCGTGAGCTAAAGCAACCCGGAAGCACATATAGGGTAAGTTAGGATCTTCCCTGGAGATGTCCCTCCCACATGGAAAGCTATCTTTAATATAGGCACATATTCCATGCCCATGGCGATCTTGGGGGTCAGATTTAGAAGTTAAGTTAGAGTATCCTGTAATTGCAAACTCATCTAGGGAAATAGCCTGTCCAATGCCAGTTTCACTTAAAAATAAAAGGTCTGGTTTAGTCTCCTGTAATTGGGTTTCAACCTCTGGAAGGTTAGAACGTAGACCCCTGATGTTGGAGAAGGAGACATGGTAGTAGGGGTCTATGTTGGAAGTTGGAGAACCGGGTTTAATCGTGTATTTTTTCTTGAAACTTGTCATGATGAAATTTTGGAATTTGTGGACTAGGTCGTCAGATTTACTTAGAGCAGGACAGAGAGGGGAAACTAAGAGAGAAAAAGAAACGAAGAATTTTTTTTTTTTTTGTACCACATGATAAGGTAAAGCCGTAACAATTACCCACTAGTATGGCATCGAGAGGCCCCACCAGAAGCTACTGCATGGTCCAGATTCCATTCACCAAATGGCAATACAGCAGCCCCAGTACTTTGCACCTGCTGATAGGACAGCCTCCTTAGTGGTTAATCCAAGGTTCGGGTCCCTGACTATCAGGCGGATAACGTCAGCCCAGACAAAACGTTTACCTCCAGCACCCTTACTAGTGACATGGCTACAAGGATAGACATAGAAACAGAAAATTTCCACCAACTCTGCCAACAAAACAATTAAAACAATTCTATAACAAACAAGCAATAAAATCGAACTAATTATTGAACTAGGTTTTCTTTAATGTAATATGCAAATGTGATTGCTTCTTGAATGTAGATTTCCTTTGAAAATATAATCTATATATATAAAAGCGAAAATGTATGTATGTGTGTTCGCTTTTTCTGTATGTCTACAAAAGGCTTTTTTCAGAGAAGCGGTCGGTCGGTTCACAACTTTTTAAAACTTTTTATATCACATATAAATCGTAATATTTCAGAGTTAACAACAAAGCTCGCCTGTCTATTTAATTTGCTCGACTTTGGGAAGATAAATATTCAACATTTGTCGCTCATCGCATGTGGATTAGTCTTTTTCCTATAATGAAAGCGACACTAATTCTGGTGGTATTTTCCATCTATCGGCGGAAATGTCCGAAATCAATCAGCTTTGATCAATGTGGATCCATATATCAAACAATTGCTATTCAATTTGGACAAGGGGAGCTGATCCCCCCTCCTCCAACATCTTGGGAAAATAAAAATAAAAAAAAGCATTCCCGCAGTAAATGAAATACTATCCCGCAGTCAAACTTGACCTCATTAAGTCATTAAAACGTGCACCTGCCAAATCCAAGTAATTAAATAAATTCAAATGTGTTTCTGTTAGCATCTCGCGGTGGCCCAATGGTTAAAACCGTTACACTCTTTTTTTTTTTTCACACTTTAATTTCCAACTTTGCCTCAATGGTTTGGGTTCGATCCTCATACTTACTTACCAAAACATTTCTCTTTTATTTTACCCCCCCCCCCATTCCCCGGGGTTTTCACACACACCTCCAAACACCCGGGCAACGCCGGGTACCCCTCGCTAGTATATATAAAAATCACGCTGGACTGAAAGTGTGTAAACTTCCGTTTTCAGTATAAAAATTAATTTGTGAGACAATTTGCCCTTTGTACTTATCAATCAAATTGTGTACAAACAGACAGGACTTGGACTTTATTATAATAGATGTTTTCAAAGATTTGATCAAACTTTTTTTATTCAAAATTTGTGCCAGCCATACAAACACATCAATTTAAGATGTTACAACAACCGTCAATAATATCTGAAATATACTTTTTTTCTCTCCATTAAGGTCGACCCATCGGGGTTAATACCACCAGCAAAATGAAGAAAAAAAAACAAAACAACAAAAAAAGTCTATTATAGTCAGCTAATGTACGTCCTAATTTCCGGCATAGCACTATCAGAAGCTGTGACAAGACAAATTAGTTCCTCCACTTTTATTGTTCTTCAGTATTTCTATTGTGAAACGATTTATTGAAATAAAATATAAAAAAAGGACATTATTGAAAAATATATAATAAAAATTAACACAATTATACAGATTAAAATAACGCAATTAGTTTTTATTTGCATTTTTAATAACTTTAATTTTTTAAATTTTGTTTTTAGTTTACTAGCATTTCAGCCCAACGTTTCCCGGGTGTTTGGAAGTGTGTGTTGAGCAAAAAAAAAAGCAGTCAATTTTTTTCTGAGTAATTTGGAAGAGACCGCAGAGGTCAATTTTTTTTTAACTTTGACCCCTATTATGACCCCTTAAAATTTATTGTTTTGGGCTCAAATAAAGTTATTAAGTTAGATCTATGTCCAAGGAGCCTATATCTAAAATTTCAAATTGCTGCAGGAAGTTGGTAGAGTTCTCAAAGGTCAAATCGTTGAACTTTGACTCCTTAACAGCCAGATTTCTGGTCGAAAACGGATCACAAAGATTTTTCCAAATCTTAGTACCCTGTATATCAAATTTCGAGTCTGTAGACTTAAAATTGACAGAGTTATTGCGTAGGGAAATGTACACAGACACACACACACACAGACACGTTCACTTTTATAGATATATAGATTTGAAATTTTATAATGAATATGATTATAAAATTATAAAAATAAAAGTTTTTTTATATTTAAAAAATAAAAGTTTTTATTTGAACGTATATAATAAATATATGTTTATGAATGTATAAAAACAATAGTTTTATTCATGTAATAAAAATTATATAACATTATTTGGTTTCCTAAACTTCTTCAAATTATCCTCATGAACAATGTTTTCGAGGATGTGATCAAACTCCTTTTATTCAAAATTTGTACCAACCATGCAAACAAATCGATTCCAGACTTTACAAGAACCATTAATAACACTGGATGTGTACTTTTCTCTCTCTACTAGTGCCAACTTCTCGGGGTTAATACCAGCAGCAAAACAAAGAAAGAAAAAAATACCAAATAACTTTTCTTTGAAAAACATGTCTTACACCGAAAGTCTTCTATCCACGCTTCCTTTAGTTTAAACCATTTGTACTTGCTATCACCTTTAGTCGGCAACCATTATTACTGGAGACAGTTAAGTCATTGTTCGTCTCGGCTCAAATGCACTTATTGCCACTCAAATTTTATACAAAGCCTCTGGTTCTTATCAATATAAACACAATGAGAAACAACGGGCATCAGAAATCAAGTGAATTGCAATCATAGAAAAACTTGGTATTATGGGGGGGACCTATTGTCACGCAGATTCCAGGGAATACTATCTGTTTTTGTAAGTGAGCGATCACTGATAATGACGTGTTCAAAAACTCCTAATGAATAAATATTAATAATAGAGAAGACCAATGATTATTGCTAGCGATTAATCAATGGCTGTGGTGATAATGCCAAATGATTTTTAAATGGTAACAAAAAAAGTGGAGAGTGCCTTGTCATTTATAATCCAGATGAACACCATTGATTATTGTCAGTGAGCAATCATTGAAAGTCATTTATGTGAGAACTCTGAACGACTATAACAATAATAATATAACCACAAGAAATAGTAATAAGTCAGTAATTAATTAGTAGTAATTTCCTATATAGAAATATGAGAGTTAATAATGGAGAAAGAAAACTGTAATTGCAGAATTCGTGATTATTGCCCTTTACAAAATAATTGTTTCGCTAAAGGTACCATAGCCACAATATCTACACAGGAAAACCCTAATAACAAAAGAAAAATATTATATGGAGGCAACCACTTTGAAACTAAAAAAGAGGTATTATAATCACAAAGTATGCTCACTAACAAAGAACACAAATCATTACATCTTGCTGCACAGCTCTCCACTTAAGATACCCTTATAAATCTAACTCTAAATTCACCAGAACTCTGTACATTTCAGTGGCAATGTAAAAAAAAATATACTGAGATCTTAAAAAAAGTGGAATGTCAGTTCGATAAAAATATTGAAATAGGCCAGAACATGCAGATATTGAGATGATCCATGAAAGTTATGTTCAAGCAAGAAACTAGTAAGTTTAAATTTTAAAGAAGCCCCAAAATGACTTATTTGTAGAAGCAAAATAACAACAAACTGTAAACACAGAACAAATTTAAATTTGAGCTAACTAATAAAATATAATAAAAAAATTAATCTAAAATGTATTGCACATAGAAAATAAAAGTACAAACTTAATATACTTCAAGTTTGTGAATATACCTGTTTCTAAGCAAATTCAGGCCTCAACCATTTTGTTTGTACCATCTTCGAAATGAAAGATCTTTCTCTAATTATTGATCAACTTTTCTTACTTTGCCATTAATCCTGTCACCTTTAGATCATCTTCAAGATCGCCTGTACTAACTGTTGCAACATTTTTATCACAAATGTTTCCTTTTTTTTCTTTTCTAGTCTGTGGCATTTTTTAGTTCCGTTGATATCGATACGTGTTTACGTAAAGAAGTTTTCATGGATTGTGTGACTCCATCCAATCCACATGGACTTAACATCGGATACAACATACCACCTGGTAAGCTTTCATACATTTTCTGCATGATTTACAGATGGAACTGGATTTATATTATTTGGATTATTCAAACTATTGTTCGCATCTTGAGTGTTATTTGCACAATGTTTTACCCACAAGGACCCGTGGCATGATGGATAAAGTACTAGATAAAATTCAGTTGTGAGTGACGCTCTTCTGGAAGTTGAAGGTTTAATCTTCAGTGCGAAAATTACAAAGAATATAATTGCAAATTACTTAAGACTTCTACCTGATCATGTCTGATGAAACACGATCACACTACCCCATTGGATTATATAAAGGGTCCTTTTTAAAATTCTGTACAATTCGCATGGCTGGAAAAGATAAAGACGCAGAGAGACTGTTCAACTGTCAATTGTCAACAAAAGATGAACTGCACAAACCTTCGTTCATAGCAGAAGAGAAACTTTAAAAAATATTTCTTCTGGCTTTGAAAAGGATCGCCATCATTGTCTGAGTAATAACTGTTTCTTTGTAATTCTGTGATGTCAGCATCTGGCTCTGAGGTGTCAGCATCTGGCTCTGAGGTGTCAGCATCTGGCTGTCCAGCACATAGTTTTGGCCTCTTCATACCAATATTGTGAGTTTTTCTTCCTGTCCCTTGACCCCAGTTATGAGACCATGCCCTCTTTTTTTTTTTGTTTCCTCTTCTTTATCTTTTGGAAGTCACTGCAGACATTCAGCTGAGGTCAGGCTCTCTCTATACTGCCTTTTGATGGCCCTTTGTTTGTTGGTGTCATTTTTTTTCTTTCAGGCCTAACCAGCATGAATGTTAACTTTCTCATGAAGAAATCCTGTATAGTTTTCTTCATTGGACTTTGAGTCATTGTAGACATTTGAAGAAACGAGGGTGGGTCATCTGTTGATGTGAAAGGCACAGGTTCTGATGAAGAAGGCACATCTGCACTTGATGTTGAAGGTATAGGCAACATATCTGTGCTTGATATCTGGCTAGATGTGAGTGCCAGATAATATGCTGGTGGAGTGCAATCGATCAAACAGTTCTGCAGAGTAATACTGTTTCCCATTGTTTAGAGTGTAATGCTGATTCTGTGCAGTTCTAGGGGGCCCTCTCATCCATCCTCCCAGGCTTTGCTTTCTCTCTTTGAGAAGGAGTTATTTATTGTTCATCACCTGAGGCGCCTCTGCTCCTTTTCTGGAGCGCTGACTTGTCAATTCCACTTTCCCACCCTAGTGTCACATTTCTCACAGTGGGAGAGAAATAAATATGCTGTAGTTACAAGGTGAAATGATAAAATTGTTGCCTGAGAAAAGACCACATGATTCCATTTCTGCTTGATGGAAACCAGTTTTCTTTTTTTTGTTGCAGACCATCTGCTAGTTGGCCAATTGTGTACAAACCACAAGAGCAATAGGAGCCTTCTATCACGTCTGAAAGTGACACAATGTTCAATGAGCAAGATCGGAGATGTGCTGTTGTACAACTCCTGCTCTTTACCGATCTAAGTTATGAAAACGGGACCATTGCCAGCACCCTCAAAATGCATTGCTGAATTGTCACGAATAACAGATGTATCCAGGATGATGAAAACAAATTTTCCAGCCACGGTTATGGTCTTTGGTGTTTTTTTTAAGTGAGGGCCACATCATGCCACCTCACATCTTCGAAGTCGGCTTGAAAGTCAACACCAAAGTGTACCTACATATGCTGAAGAGTATGGTGATCCCCTGGTGCAATCAGGTGACCACTAGCAGGCCCTGGGTGTAGCAGCAGAATTTGGCGCCAGCCCACAAGTCCAAAGAGACCCAGGCTTGGCTTCCGAACGAGTGCTATGACTTTGTATCCTTCTCTGACTGACCCCCCCACACCCTCGATTTGAACCCGCTTGACTACTTTGTTTGGTCATATATTGAGAACATCACCAACATGACCTCCCACAACACCAAAGTCAGCCTGATGGCTACCATCCGCTTGGTATCTTCCAAGCTCCCGGCGGTGCTTGTGGAAAAGACATGCTCCAAGTTCTGGACCCATATTGATGCATTAATTAAGGCTGAAGGTAGCTACATTGATTAGATGTCGGATCTACTACATAATAAAGTTACCTAAATTGATTTTTTCAATAAATGTTTTAAACTGAAGCTGTAGTGTTGTTTTCTTTATGACAACAAATTTATCGTTCCACCCTGTAGGTTTTTTTGTTTTTTTTTGTTGATTTTGTTAATCCTTTTAGAGAGTCATTTTTATTTAAGTGTTTCCATATAAGGTTTTTTCAAGTACAGATATTACATGATATCAAGTGTTGCTCGCTTTGCAGTGATTTTGCAGTTGTTACAATTGTACTGAATCGTGTCTGTTATATTTATTTCTACCTTCTCTTTGTATTGTCTCTCTTCTTTTTCTTTTTGAAACTCTGCTGATTGTCATTGCTCCCAGCCCCGAACTTTATCATGATTTGCTTCATAAAATATTTGTACATATATATATATATATAATCAAAGAAAAATGCTTTTGAATTTTTACAGGTGAGTCTTTGGACATCTACGAACTGTTGGACAAGATTGAGAAATTAAAGACGCCAAAATCATCAAAAAAGAAAAAAGTTCCGGTCAGAGCTACTGCCAAATAAATGAGAAAACAAAAAACTGCTGAAATAAGTTTGAACAAATTTTAGAAAATTGCTTTTGATGGTCTTTTTGTTTTTATAGATGTCCTATTTTTAAGATTTATTTTTATATTAAGAAAAACAATAAAATATTTGAAACTTTGAAAATGTTTTCAGTCTTTCTATTTTCTAATGGCATTGCCAGGAAAGGTTCATGATGCTGAGATTCATTAAATAAGTGCAAGAAGTAATATATTAAATCCATAAAAGACATACTGTTATGGCATGAAATGGTAGAAGAAACACAATAGGTCAAAGAGAAATATAAGAAGGGTACACTAGCGATTTAAATTTTTTTACTAGGTGTGGTGGTGGTGGTGGTGGTGGTTCACCACTTACTAAGGCTCAAAGGCCACTTGAGGATAAAGGTTAATGTATGTCAGGTGTCAAGTGAGACAACACCACGATGATTGATAATAACAGAACTTGGATAGGGTTTAATTATTTAAAAGGATAGTTCAACAAGAATTTGTTTGCATTAGACTTGAAAACGATTATCTTATCAGCTGGGAAGCTGCTCTACGCTATTGTGTTCCACAGGTGGACAGTTTTAGGAAAGACACCTTGCTCATGGAATTTCCGTTTAGTTTTAGGCAGAGATAGAAAATAAGGAAAATTGTCGAGCTTTGTAGCTAGTGTTTGTTGTGAATGTTTTACAGAGGGGTCAGAGATTTAAGCTCAGTCGAGTACCAGCCATAAAAATAACAATAGAACAGAGGTAGACTCTTCTGTAAGGAAGTAGAGAGGAGAAAAGTTCTTCACTCATTAGATATCAAAGTCAGGTTTGTACCCTGTCAAGACAGGAAAGGATACTCTTTTAACAGCTTCTTTCCAGATATGGGTACACTACTTTGACTTAGGTATCTGTCCAAATGCATCCTATTTACAATGCCTCCCCACGGGACAGAGTTAGACACCAGGGTCGTTTTTTAACGTGGAGAAGAGGTACAAAAATAAAAATTGTCTCAGTCATGAAGGATTTCTGCTCCACTGAAAGAGGACGAGAAATAAAAGTGCCGCATCTGAAGAACAGATACTACACTTTAATCTTGGCCTTTTGGCCAAGATTGTAGACCATCTTTTGTATTTGGACAGGTAGAGGATTGCATCAGAACTGAGATTTCTAACATAAAAGTACCTACAGGGTGAACAGAAAGTCCTTGGACCATTTTTAGTTTTATAATTAAATATTGTTCAAATCACTTTTTCTCTTTTCGAATAAAGTAAGTATTTAGTCTAACTATGGATCTAATTATTTTCAACAAAAATATTAAAATAATTTTATTTAAACTTTGAGAAAAATGAGCAAACGAGAGGCCATCATTCAGCTTCATTGCGCGGGAAGGACAAACTCAGAGATTATTAAACTATTGAAAGTGGCTAAATCCACCGTGTACCATGTTGTGAACAGATTTAAGGAACTTGGTACATCTGAAGACCATCCTAGGAGTGGAAGACCTCGCACTGCTCGAACAAAGAAGGTGATTAAAGCTGTCCGAGAGAGGGTAAGGAGGAACCCGAAGAGATCTGCAAGACAAATGGCTAAAGACATGAATGTGAGCGTGACCCCGATGAGAACCATCGTAAAAAACGATCTCCAGTTGTCCCCCTACAAGATGAGAAAGAGACAGTACCTCACACCTGCCCAAAAGCACAAGAGACTTGAAAGAGCAAAGCTTCTTCTTGGAGAACTGAAAGCTGGCACGGCAGAGCGGGAGATCGTTTTTTCTGATGAAAAACTCTTCACAATTGAAGCGACTGTTAACAATCAGAACGACAGTTTACGCAAAATCTTCAGCAGACATTGATGACCGTGAGAATAGTTTTCCACCGACAAAAGCCGTCTTCCCTCATGGTGTGGGCTGCAGTCTCCAAATCTTGGAAGTCGCCTCTGATTTTCGTGGAGCAGGGGGTTAAGATCAACACAGATCACTACATTAACGATATTTTGGTTCTAGCATTTGAAGAGATGAAGAAACACTTCAAAGATCAGCCTTTCACCTTCCAACAAGATGGAGCACCATCCCACATCTCCAGAAAAACTCAGGACTGGTGCCAACGTCATTTTCTAAGATTCTGGAGTAAGGAGATGTGGCCTCCTGTGTCGCCTGATTTGAATCCCATGGATTTTTCGGTGTGGTCTTTGTTGGAGGCAAAGGTCTGTTCTGTTGCTCATCCAAGTGTTGATGCTTTGAAGACATCTCTTCTGAGTGAATGGGCTAAAATACCTCAGGAAACGCTGCGTGCCTCGGTTGGTAACTTCAGACAGAGAATTGAACGTCTAATCGAAAGGAAGGGATATCACATTGAAAATAAATAATTGGAATTTATTCTTGGTTTCCTAACTTATAATTTTCATTCATGTTTAATTTATATATTTGTAATTTTCTATTAATAAACCACTTTTGAATTGGTCCAAGGACTTTCTGTTCACCCTGTAGACACAAAGCAAATATGAATTACCAGGATAGACACAGTTGACATTGGATAAGTAAAATAAATAATCTGGAAGTCCTGTCTTAACTTCCCAAATCTGATAACAGTGATATGTAAAATAGAAAGCTGGTTTGAACATCTCCGCCCGGCTTCCAGCCAAAACTGGAAAAAGAATAAATCTCAACTTTAAATCTCGCACTATACATGTGTGAGAGTTTTTCATACTTTCAAATTGAAGAGTCATTTTTATTCATTAATTCAAGAGAGATGACTTGAATATAATTCAGATGTTACTCTGAATATACCGAGCATGATCACTCCTGACGTCACAAGTTAAAAGAAACATTTTGTTGTAAAAGAAAATCTCATGTGATCAAGGACATTGCCAAAACTGCTGCAAAGAAGGTTGCCTCTCACTACTGTGCTAGAAAATTACTTACATCAGAGTGCATCCTATATCTTTACAAACCCATAATTCGCAATGAGTATTATTGCCACATCTGGTGCAT